>NC_137154.1:62506117-63030826 GCF_951394435.1 Stenella coeruleoalba | reverse complement strand
TTTCTTGTTGGAAACAATGTAAGTTAGAAGACAATGGAAGTTAAAGCAATGTCTTTAAAATGCTAAAACCAAAATCTGTCAACCTAAAATATTTTACCCATCAAAAATAACTTTCAAAATTAAGTAACCATAAAGACTTTTTTCAGAGATAGATAAGTTAAAAGAATCCTCACTAGAAAACCTGCACCACAAGAAATATTAAAGGAAGTCCTTCAAATAGACGGAAAATAATACCAGATAGAAACCTGAATTTGTACAAAGGAATGAAGAGCACAGAAATGGTAACTACATGGGTAAACATAAAGACTTTTTTCTTATTATTTAAATCTCTTTAAAAGGCAATCAGCTGGAGAGAATTCTGGGAAGATGGTGGAGTAGGAAGCACCAGAAATCTGTCTCCTCACTTAGACAATGCAGAATCTATCTCAGAATCTATCTCTGTTTTGGAAATCTGGAGTCTATTAAGTGCTTGCATCTACCAGGTGAAGGTTTGGAGGGTAAAATGCAGTTAATTTTGGTCAATTTCAGCTCTTAGCACAGTAGCTGCTATCTATACCCCACCCCCATCCCATAGAAGGCACCTGTGTTCCTGCAGCACTCAGGGTGGGCAAAAAGGAACCTGTCCTCCAAAAATCAGTGCTCTGTTCTCTGACCACTGATTGCTGCTTCTGATCACAAAGGTGATGACAAAGAGGCAACCAATCATTGTTACACCTCCTCCACCCCACTGTTACAAGCCCCTCTCCCTCCAGGTGAAGTGACTTCCACGAGATTTAAGGGCCAGCACCCTGTTCCCCTGCTTCATTTTTCACTTCTTCCCCTTTTGGGAGCCATGCATTAAAGACTAGGACATTCAAAGGCAACTGCATATATGGGGGAAATCAGTAAGTCACTACACATGCTCAGGGAAAAGCAAACACTCAGAAAAGACCATAGAAAATCTTAAGTTTTCTCTTCAGACTGATTCTTGGCACAGAAACAGCCTACAAGAAAAAAAACAAAAACAATTCACAAAAAGAAAAAACAGCAAACTCTGATAAAAGAGGAGAATCTGATTTCCAGAGTTACCACTTTATTAGATTCAGTATCCAATTTCCAACAACAACAAAATCACAAGGCATACAAAGACACAGGAAAGTATGGCCCATTGAAAGGGAAAAATAAATCAACAGAAACTGTCCCTGAAAAGATGTTATGGCAGATATACTAGACAAAGACTTTAAATTAACTGTCTTAAAGATGCCCAAAGAACTAAATAAAGACATAGAGGAAGTCTAGAAAACAGTGTATGAACAAAATGGAAATATCAATAAAGAGATAGAAAAGCTATAAAGAAACCAAAAAAATTCTGGAGCTGAAAAGTAAAATAACTAAAATGAAAAATTCACTATGGTGATTCAAAGGTAGATTTAAACAGGCAGAAGAAAGAATCGGTGAAGTTGAAGATAGGACAATGGAAATTATTGAGTCTGAGTAACAGAAAGAAAATAAGATTGAAGAAAAGTAAACAGAACCTAACAGACTTGTGGGACATCTTCAAGCAGATCATCATATGCATTTTGGAAGTCCCAGGAGGAGAAGAGAGAGAGAAAGGGGCAGAGAGAATATTTAAAGAAATAATGGCTGAGAACGTCCCAAATTTGATGAAAGACATGAATATAAGCATCCAAGAAACTCAACAAACTCCAAGTTGGATGAACTGGAAGAGACCCACGCTGAGACACAATGTAATCAAACTTTTGAAAAACAAAGACAAAGATAGAATCTTGAAAGCAACAAGAGAGAAGTGACACATCACATACAGGGGATTCTCAATAAAATTAAGAGTTTTCAACAGAAACTTTGGAGGCCAAAAGGCAGTGGGTCAGTATATTCAAACTGCTAAAAGAAAGAAAAAACAAACAAAAAAACAATCAACCAAGAATCCTTTAACTGACAAAATAGTCCTTCAAAAGTGAGGGAGAGGAAATTCCCCAGTGGTCTAGTGGTTAGGACTCGTGCTTTCACTGTCAAGGGCCTGGGTTCAATCACTGGTTGTAGAACTGAGATCCCACAAGCTGTGCAGTGCAGGAAAAAAAAAAAATGAGGGTGAAATCAAGATATTCCCAGATAAACAAAAGCTGAGGAAGTTTATTACCTTTAGGCCTGCCCTGCAAGAAATGCTAAAATGCATCTTGCAAATTGAAATGAAAGGACATTTGAAGTAACTCAAAGCCATATGAAGAAATAAAGATCTCAGTAAAGGTAAATACATGGGTAATTATACAACATAGTACTATTGTAACAACAGTTTGAGATTTCACTTTTAGTTTTCTACATAATTTAACAGACTGATACTTCTTTTAGAAAGGAAATTGACTGTCTATAGCAAAAATTATAACAATGTATTTCAGGATTTATAAAATATATGAAAGTAAAATGTATGTCAACAATAGCACAAAGGCTGGAAGGGGGAAATGGAATTATACACTTGTAAGGTTTTTATACTATACATGAAGTGGTATGTTATCATTTGAAGATAGATTGTG
Organism: Stenella coeruleoalba; assembly: GCF_951394435.1. NCBI lineage: Eukaryota > Metazoa > Chordata > Mammalia > Artiodactyla > Delphinidae > Stenella > Stenella coeruleoalba. The sequence goes on along the minus strand of NC_137154.1, from coordinate 63,028,298 downwards.
ACAGGTTAAATATGTATACTATAAATCCTGTACTTAACCACTAAAATAATACAACAAAGGATTATCACAAGTAAGGCCCCTAAAATGGAATTTAAAAACAAGTTAATCCAAAAGAAGGCAGAAGAAGAGAACAAAGGAAACAAAAACCAGGTAAGACAAATAGAAAACAGCAGGATGGTAGATTTAAACCCAACCATATCGATAATCATGTTAAACATAATCTAAGTCATCTAAACACCCCTAATAAAAAGGCAGAGATTGTCAGGTTAGTTAAAAAAGCAAGACCCCACTATAGGTTGCTTACCAGAAACACATTTGGAATATAAACAAATAGGAACAAACTAAACGGTTGGCAAAAAGTATACCACTCTAACATTAATCAACAGAAAACTGGAGTGGTTATATTAACATCAGACAAGTTAGATTCCAGAGCAAAGGATGTTACCAGAGATAAACAGTGTCATTTCATAATGATAAAGGGGTCAATTTATGAACAAGACATAAAAATCCTAATTTTTATATCCTAATTATCCTATTACTTTTATGCTCTTAATAACAGACCTTCAAAATACATGAAGCAAAACCTAAGTTGAGAATTACTAGTTTTTTATTTTCTTAATATAAAGACATATCTATAGCTTATTATTTTTATATAAACTTTTAATTCATCACTTAAGATATAACATTTATCTTGAAAAAGGAAATGACCCATGACTAAAATCTGATGCGTTGACCCAAAACAAATTACTTCCAGATTTTTAAAAAGCTTTTCCACAAGAAAAAATAGCAGACCCATATGGCTTTAATGGTGAATTCTTCCAAATATTTAAGGGCAAAATAATACCAAATTTACAAAAACTCTTCCAAAGAATAGAAAAAGAGAGAATACTTTTGATCTCACTTTTTTAAGACCAGTAAAACATTAATATCAAACCTAAAAAGGACATTACAAAAAAGAAAAATTACAGGCCAGTGTCTCCTTTGAATGTAGATGTAAAAATCCTAACAAAATATTAATAAATAGGATTCCAGGGATATAAAAAAATACATAATGCATCATAACCAAGAGGGGTTTATTCCAGGAATAAAAGGACAGTTTAACATTTTAAAATTCCATCAGTGTAGGGCTTCCCTGGTGGCGCAGTGGTTGAGAGTCTGCCTGCCGACGCAGGGGACGTGGGTTCATGCCCTGGTCCGGGAAGATCCCACATGCCGCGGAGCGGCTGGGCCCGTGAGCCATGGCGGCTGAGCCTGCGCGTCCGGAGCCTGTGCTCCGCAACAGGAGAGGCCACAACAGTGAGAGGTCCACATACCGCAAAAAAAAAAAAAAAAAAGTAAAAAAAATTAAAAAAGAAAATTCCATCTGTGTAATTCATAACAGTAACAGAATTTTAAAAATAGGGGGAAAGCACAATCATTTCAATAGATGAAGAAAGCACATTTGATAAAACTAAACATGCATTCACGATTTCAGGGGGAAAAAAATCCTCAAAAAGTAGAAATGCAAGGAAAAATCTTTTATTTTAAAAAGGTTATCTAGTAATAAAACACTACAGCTAAATCATTCTCAGTGGTGCAATGGTCAAAGCTTTCTCCCCAACAAAATGAGTACGTCCACTACCACAGCTTTTATTCACTATTGTGCTAGAGGCCCTAGACAGTGCTATAAGACTAGAAAGAAATAAAAGGTACACTACTGGAAACAAAAAGTACAATTTCCATTTACATATTACATGATTGTAAAAAAAGAAAAACTGAAAATATATCAACTGTTAAAATCAATAGTAAATTTAGCAACAAGCTCTCTAGATATAAGATTAACATATTAAAAAAAACATATTTCTATATACTAGCAAGAAACTATCAGAAAATGAAAGTTTTAAAAATACCACTTCGGGCTTTCCTGGTGGTGCAGTGGTTGAGAGTCCGCCTGCCAATGCAGGGGACTCAGGTTCGTGTCCCAGTCCGGGAAGATCACACATGCTGCAGAGCGGCTGGGCCCGTGAGCCATGGCCGCTGAGCCTGCGCGTCCGGAGCCTGTGCTCCGCAATGGGAGAGGCCACAACAGTGAGAGGCCTGCATACCGCAAAAAAAAAAACAAAAAAACACTTATAGTAGAATGAAAAAAATCAAATATCTAGAAACAAGTTTAAGAAAAGTCCCATAAAGCTAATATTGAAAACTACAAAATATTGCAAGTTTGTACTATAGAAAGAAATTAAAAATGACCTAAATAAATGGAGAGCTACATCATGTTTATGAATCAAAAGGCTGAATATTGATTTCAGTTTCCCCCAATTTGATGTGTGGATTCAATGTAAATGCAATCAAAAGCCCAGCATGAATAGTTGGTGCATATTGACAGGCTGAGTCTTAAATTTATATGGAAATACAAAGAACCTAAAATAGCCAAGATAATCTTAAAGATGAATAAAATTGGAGAATTTATACTATCAGAGTTTCAAAACTTATTATAAAGCCACAGTAATTAAGACAGTGGGGTATTAGTGCAAGGATAGACAAATAGACCACTGTAACAAAACAGAGTTCAGAAATACACCTATACCTATAGAGTCACTTGGTTTATGACAAAAGTATCACTGCAATTCAGCAGGGAAATGACAGTCTTCTTCATTAAAAGGTGTTTCAACAATTTCATATTCATATAGGAAAAGCAATAAACCCTACCTCACATCAAACCCCAAAATTAATTCAAGGTAGATCATAGATTTAAACATGAAAGCTAAAAAAATAAAGCTCTAGAAGAAAATGCAGGAGAGCAACTTGACAATTTTGGGGTAGGTAAAGATTTCTTAAACATGACAAAAAAAGCACAAACCTTTAAAAACAAAATTGATAAATTTGACTTCATTAAAATTGAGAGCTTCTATCATCACAACACATCAGCAGAAGGTTGAATAGGCAAATCACAAACTGAGAGAATATATTTGTAATACATATATCTGCTACATCTGATGAAGGATTATATCCATATTTATATAAAGAACTCTACAGATCAATAAGAAAGCTTTTAAATTTGGCAAAATACTTGAACATGACCTTCTTAAAAAAGGAAGCTAAACATACATCTACCTTATGATGCAGCAGTTTCACTCCTAAGTATATCCTCCCCAAAATAACAAATTGAGTGCAAATGTCTGTAAAAACTTGTATAAGAATGTTTATAGGGGCTTCCCTGGTGGCGCAGTGGTTGAGAATCTGCCTGCTAATGCAGGGGACACGGGTTCGAGCACTGGTCTGGGAGGATCCCACATGCCGTGGAGCAACTGGGCCCGTGAGCCACAACTACTAAGCCTGCACATCCGGAGACTGTGCTCCGCAACAGGAGAGGCCACAACAGTGTGAGAGGCCCGCGTACTGCAAAAAAAAAAAAAAGTAGCAAAGAGATTCTTGAAGAGACTCTTTCAAGGACAGCCTAAACCTTTCCCATTCAAAATATGGTTAATGGAGAAGCAGGAGCAATGGCAGTACCACCTGGAACCTTGCTGGAAGTGCAGACCCACCCCAGACCTACTGAATCAGAATCTACACTTACAAGCTCCCCAAATGATTAGTTGGTACAGTAGAGTTTGAGAAACACTGGCCTAAACTGCCTAGTAGATGCAGAAGTAGACTAGTGAACGAATTTAAGAACTATTTGGAGGGAGATGTGATTGTACTTAGCATAATCATTGAATGGATAAGGTGGGAAGGAAGGAGAAATCAATAGTGATATTTAAGCTGTGGGCAACTAGCTTGATAGAAATTAATGCCATTTCCGTTTTTTTTTTTTTTTTTTTTGGCTGCACCACCCGGCTTGTGGGATCTTAGTTCCCTGACCAGGGATTGAACCCAGGCCCTCCGCGGTGAAATCACGGAGTCCTAACCACTGGACCACCAGGGAATTCCTTAATGTCATTTCTTAAGATAAGGGATATGGGAAGAGGCAGAGAAGGAGATGAGTTCTGTTTTGTATATATTGATTTTGAAGTTCTTATAGGACATGAGGCTCTTCAGGAGTTCAGAAAATAGATCTGGAATCATCAAAATGTGTTGGAATAGATTAGATCACTCTAGAACTGTACTTTCCAATACGGTAGCCTCTAGCACATTGAGCACATGAAATGGGATTAGTGTGACTGAGGAACTAAATTTTTAAATTTTGGTTTTAATGAATTTAAATTTAAAAGTTAAAGCAGAGTAAAATGTTTTCCCATAAATACAACTTCATTGTTTTGGTAATACTACATTTCACTTTAGCCTTTGAAAATTTGGAATCGAAACTGAGATGAGCTGTAAATACAAAATACACACCAGATTTTGAAGTTAGTACAAAAAAAGTGAACTATTTCATTAATTTTTAAATTGATTACATGTTGAAATGGTAATTTTTTGCATATATTGGATTAAAAATATATTATTAAAATTAACTGCACTTATTTTTTAATGTGGCTGCTAGAAAGTTTTAAATTATATACATGGCTCACATTATATTTATATTGGAAAGCACTGCTTTAGAAGTATACAGTGTGAAACATAGAGGGACTAGGATAGAATTCCATGGGTTTCCAAGGGATGCCATAAGTAGACAGTCAAAACAAAGCTCAATCATTTTAAGAAGGATATGATTAAACATGTAATGCTAAGTAAAATTAGGATGGAAGTGTCCAAAGAGGCCAATAATGACTTTGTGGATTAATTTAAGTGGGCGGACTAAAGTCAGATTGCAAGAGGTTGAGGAGTCACTGAGCTGTAAGGAAGTAGAGATAGCAACTCCACTGAAAAATCTGTCTACGAAGAAGAGTGGACCAAGAAAGGGTACAGATGTGTCATAGAGGGCTTTTTGTTTGAGAGGAGAGACTTGAATCTGTTTAAATGTTGTTGGAAAGGTGCCAAGAGAGGGATAAGCTATACAAGAGAAAGGGAATACTGATAAAGGGAGATCCCTGAGAAATTAACTCAGTATGGCCTTTAGAACAGAGATGAGCCTTGGATAGGTGGAACAAATACCTCATCCACAGTGACAGGCGGAAGAATGGAGAAGAGGATAGGTATAGACGTTGGGCTGCAGGAAGTGGAAAGCATTCCCGTCTGACAGTGTCTACTTTCTCAGAAAGTGACCAACTGCCAGCTGATGAGAGGGATATAGTGTGCAGGAATTTTATAAAAAGAGAACAAGGGGATTTTTTAAACTGTTGTGGGACGTTTGGTCTCTTTTTAGGGATGAAGAAAGCTGGATAAACAGATGCTGCCAAACTTACAATGCGCAAAGAACAAGTTCACAACTTTCTTGAATCCATCCAAGTGTTGAGGTTGTAGGGCAACCAACCAAGAAAACAGGTGTGACAGTGGCTTACATAGACAAGGCATAGGTGTACAAAGAAAAGAACAGTTCAGCTAGGGTGACTGGCAAAAAGGGTGAAGTCTCCGCTACTGAAAAAAGGAGAGTCTCCACCCTGGTGCAGGCTTTTTCCTCACGAATCCCACTGAATGCTCACATAAAAGATTTTGAGAGTACTGGAAAAGTCCTCATTGTGCAAAACTCAGGGACAGAAACAAGAGTCTTTGCTGGAGGTAGAAAATACTTTGCTGGGACTCTTCCTCCTACCTGCCTAGGGAAAAAAAAGCCTTAATCTGTGGCAGACAAAAGCTGTCACTCTTAGGGAACTGGTAAAAACTCACTGTGGCTGAGAGAATAAAAATCTGTTCCCACGGGCAGAGGCAGAAATATGTGTTGGGCTCAGAACTATGTTGGCAGAGGCAGGAGCACTAAGACCACATCCCCAAGACCCAGGAACGTGATGACTGCTTAAGACTGAGGCTTCATTAAAACAGAGAACATCTCCACCCCTCAACCCCCAATCCCTACTGCCAGTTAACTAGCATCAAGCAATAAGCAACTTGCAAGAGAGACCCTCTCTAAGGTGCAACACAAAGGGAAAATCTGAAGGTGAGGGTGGAGAAACATTAAAAAGAAAACCTCTGCAAACTACCCCCACCTAAAACACAAGGTATAGCTAGGGAAATTTTAAGCCTGTGGTGCAGTGACAGTAATCTCAAAGCCTCAAACCCAGGCCAACTACTAACCCTGGAATAAAGGCCTAGCACAAAAACTATTTACCTCAGACTCTAGACCTAAAGAAGATGTCTGGCTTTCAATAATAAAATGACAAAGAATGGGAAAAGGCAAGAAAAAAACCAACATATTCCTAAGAGACAAAGCAATCATCAGAACTAGACTCAGATATGACATATATATGTTGGAACTGATAGAGGATTTTTTTTTTTTTGACTGTGTTGGGTCTTCGTTGCTGCGCACGGGCTTTTCTCTAGTTGCAGCGAGTGGGGGCTACTCTTCGTTGCGGTGCGTGGGCTTCTCATTGCAGTGGCTTCTCTTGTTGCGGAGCAGAGACTCTAGGCACGCGGGCTTAAGTAGTTGTGGCGTACAGGCTCAGTGGTTGTGGCTCGCGGGCTCTAGAGAGCAGGCTCAGTTGTGGTGGTGCACGGGCTTAGTTGCTCCGTGGCATGTGGGATCTTCCCAGACCAGGGCTCGAACCCATGTCTCCTGCATTGTCAGGCAGATTCTTAACCACTGAGCCACCAAGGAAGCCCATGATAGAGGATTTTAAATAACCATGATTAATATGTTAAAGGCACTAATGGAAAAGATGGACAACATGTAAGATCAGATAGGTAATTTCAGCAGAGATGGAAACTATAAGAAAAAAAATCAAATGAAAATACTAGAAATTTTAAAACTCAGTAAGAGAGATGAAGAATGTTTTCACCAACTTATCAGTAGACTTGACACAACCAAAGAAAAATTTAGTGAACTTGAATATAGGTCTGTTGAGAATAATCAAACTGAAACACAAAGAGGGAAAAATGTGAAGAAGAAAAAAAATAAAATAAAAGAGCTGTGGCACAATATCAGTGGTCAAGCATACATGTAATTAGAATTAAAGAAAGATAAGACAGAAAGAATGAAACAGAAAAAAACTGGAAGAAAATAACCACCAAGAATTTTCCAAAATTAATGACAGACGTCAAATCACAGATCCAAGCAGCTCAGAAAACACCAAGTAAGATTAGAAAACAAAAACCACTTAAGGCAAATCATTTTCAAACTGCTGAAAATAAAACACAAAGGGAAAATCTTAAAGGCACCCAGAGGGGAAAAACAACAGTTGTGGTGAATGAGATGGGAGAGTTTATCAAAAAACATAAGATTGCTGAGCAGCACTGACAACCAAGGTGAAGTTAGAGATTGTGGTTATAGGATTTTTTTAATGCAATACTCAATGGCCTTTTACCAAAAAAAAGTACATGTGGTTGAACTTATTCAGAACTCAGGTTTTTCTGGTCCAGGTGATAGAAAAGGAATGGGACAAGGGGACTGCATACCAGTCTGGAATATATGCTAAAAAATCAGTGGAAGTAAAAAATGCCTGAGAACATCTAACTCTACAGGCTACAGACAAACTAACTCTACAGGCTACAGGCTAACTCTACAGGCTACAGACAAAACATAGGAATAAACCTAACTAACCTAACTAACTAACCTAACTAACTAAACCTAACTAACTAACCTAACTAACCCAACTAACTAACTAAACCTAACTAACTAACCTAACTAACTCTACAGGTACAGGCTAACTCTACAGGCTACAGACAAAACATAGGAATAAACCTTTACAGACTGACAGAAAAAATCTTTTCTTAGATATGACACCAAAAGCATTAGTGACAAAAGAAAAAAGATAAATTAGACTACACCAAAATTAAAAACTTTATGCTGCGACTATTACTCTCATCAAGAAAATGAAGACAAGTCACAGAATGGGAAAAATATTTGCAAAATCATATATCTGACAAGGGACTTGTATCCAGAATATATAATGAACTGTTAGAACCCAACAATAAAAAGACAAATAACCAAACAATGGGCAAAGGATTTGAATAGACATTTTTCCAAAGAACATAAACAGATGGCCAATAAGCACACACAAAGATACTCAATATCCTTATTAGACAACTGCAAATCAAAACTAGGAGATTACCACTTTACACCCACTGGAATGGCTACAATCAAAAGAAAAAAACTAGTGTTGACAAGGATGTGGAGCTATTGAAACCCTCATACACCACGCATGGGAAAGTAAAAGCTTTGAAAAATAGTTTAGCAATTCTTCAAAAAGTTAAACATAGTTACCATGTAACCCAGTAATTCCACTTTTAGGTATATTACCCAAGAGAGATGAAAGCATATACCCACATAAGAACTGATACATGAATATTCATATGGGCATGACTCATAATAGCCAAAAACTGGAAATAACCCAAATGCCCACCAATTGATATATGGATAAAATGTGGTATAATCATACAATGTAATATTATCAGCAATAAGAAGGAATGAAGCTCTGATACATGCTATAACATGGATGAATCCTGAAAAATTATGCTAAGTAAAGGAAGGGAGTCACTAAAGACCACTATACTACAGTGGTCTTAGATAGTAGATCACTATACTATAGTGGCCTTATAGTAGACCACTATACCACTATACTATATGATTCCATTTATATAAAATACTCAGAAAAGACAAATCTATGGAGACAGAAAGTAGATTCATAGTTGCTTAGAGCTGATGGGGGTTCTGGAGGCTGGGGATTAAATACTAATGGGTATGGAGTTTCTTTTGAGGGGATGAAAATGTTCTAAAATTAGATCATGATGGTTGCACAATCCTGTGACTATACTAAAAAACACTGAATTGTACACTTTGAGTGAATTTGATGTTATGTGAATTATATCTTAATAAGATTTGTAAGCAGGCAAATGCTGAAAGCAGGTATATCTAGAAAAGTTATGGAAATAGAAGATGTGGAAATAAAAAATTATTTAATCATTCTAATAAATCCATAAATCTAAAATCTAAAAATGAAAATGGCTTACAACTATTGACCTAAGACAGCTATCCTCTCTTCAACAAAATTACTGGCTGTCAGTTTTCAATTAATTCTTCATGTATTGCATTTTGACAATACAAGAACCAAAACGTAATAAGGTAGAACCTATTAGACATGTACTTGAAATCTAGAATCAGCATTTACAAGATGGATGTGTTCCCGGTTCATACATGACAACTCAAGTATAGTTAGTTAAATTCAGAAGACAATGCCCTTATCAGGTACAAATATCATGAAACTATGAAAATATGAAACACATGTTTGAGCTTGCTATTTTCTCATTATTTAACACTCTAATAAAGTCCCTTACTGTCCTTTTTTTTGTTCAGTAAATTATTCAAAAAGTGACTCAGAAGCATTTTTACAAGTGGATCCATTGGGCACAGATGGTAAATGGTGTTACTATTTTTCCCAGTATACTAAATACAGATATCAGCTAAGACTATTTCTTGTCTTTGGATATTTTTCACTCATGTTCATATCTTGTCTCCTCTGACCACTATGATTTTGCCTTTCCCATATTGAGGCATAATAAAACTGTTAAGATGTCTTTTTTGCCTAAACTCTCTTGAGTTTCCTTCACTTCATGGAAAAAATGATAATAGGAAAAATTAAGTTTGGCATTCTCCAAATTTTAATAAATTCAAAACTATTCTAAAAGCCCTTTTTAAAAATCAAACTTAAAAGAAAAAGAGATTGACAAATCCAGAGTTCAGCCTTCCTAGGTTAAACTGTGTGCAAGTAAAATTTGTTAATAAAATGCTTCAATGTGCCTTTGTCCCTTCAAGCTGCTATAACGAAATACCACAGACTCACATAATCAACCGAAATTTGTTTCTTACAGTTCTGGAGGCTGGAAGCCCAAGATCATGGTGTCAGCATGGTCAGCTGAGGGCCCTCTTCCAGGTCACAGAGGTCTCCATATATCCTCACATGGCAGAAGGGACAGACCTTTAGGAGAAAATTGGTCTCCTAGGAGTTTAAAAGAATAGATATTAAATCTTTTACGGTGAAATCTGACTCTGAACCTGCTAAATTCCACTGCAGAAGATTTAATAGTTGTTCCTTTAAACTCCTGAGACAAATTTCCTCCCAAAGGCTCCTTCTGATATTTGAGCTTTCCTCATACCATTAGCCCCAGTCTTCATTATTGTAAAAACTGGAACTTTACTCCAGGTCAAAATACTTCTGCTATAATCATTATAGCACTGTCAGCAGAACCAACATCACCAAGGGAGGAACAAATGCTGGAGTTATTCTCACTGTACTGGTGGTTATTTTCTCCAAGATTTTCCAGACGTCTATGAAGGAACTAAGCTCCACTGAGAATGTGCCCACAAGGAAACAATTATTGGCTTACTCCTGTTGTGATAAAATATAGATAAAAATCTATATTCCTGATATTATCTGTAACTCACCAGGAATTACAACATCAATACCAGGCTTTTGCCCACCTCCTACACCCAAACCTATCTTGGGTGTATAGGATAATTAAGAGGCTTTCTGATATTTAAAGCCCTTTTCTCTCCAGTGTAGCATGTATCCTTTAGAAGGGTAACAAGAGACTTCCAAAATGAAGTAGGTATTGGCTGCTCGGGAGAGCTCTCAGAAGTGATAACTGAACCTCTTTATGCATACTGTGCAAGGCTACTACTCCAGCAGCAAGAATACAATTAGAAAAGTGGTCCAAATTTTGCCTCATCCTCTGCTGTGAAAGCCCAACAAACCAGTTTAAATATACTACCCAGGGGACTTCCCTGGTGGTGCAGTGGTTAAAAATCCGCCTGCCAATGCAGGGGACATGGGTTCGAGCCCTGGTCCGGGAAGATCTCGCATGCCACGGAGCAACTAAGCCCGTGCGCCACAACTACTGAGCCTGTGCTCTAGAGCCCACAAGCCACAACTACTGAAGCCTGCACATCTAGAGCCCGTGCTCTACAACAAGAGAAGCCACCACAATGAGAAGCCCGTGCACCGCAACTAGAGAAAGTCCGTGCGCGGCAACAAAGACCCAACGCAGCCATAATTAATTAATTAAAAAAAAAAAACACTACCCAGGACTGTCATGAACAATCACACTGTCTTTATATCCTCTTGGCAAGCCAAGGGACACTTTGTTTTTAGTTAATACTTCCTGTTGTATCTCTATAAAGATCATTGGACAGGTGAGATCCTGGTGGTTTCTGGTCAATGGGCATCACCAGTAAAAGTCAAAGGGCTCCCTTTGAATGAGACACAAAGGCTTTACCTTCATACAAAGAAGTAATGAATCCTATAGTCTATACACAAATGTGTAACATTACCAATATTAAACAAAACCTGATCAGTATTATGGCAATTTTGTTAATAAAAAACGTATGAATTTGCAGATATAAAAAGTGACAACAAATCTGTTAACTGAAAAAACTTTTTTTTTTTTTTTTTGACCGCACCATGCAGCCTGTGGGATCTTAGTTCCCCAACCAGGGATAGAGCCCAGGCTACGGCAGTGAAAGTGCCTAGCCCTAACCACTGGCCTGCCAGGGAATTCCTCTGAAAAAACTTTTAATCTAAAGAAATACTAACTGAAAATAATTTCTCCATATGTAAAAATGTATATTTGATATGTTTTTCCAAAAGTCCCCAAATTCTGAGTTGACTTTAAGTTAACTATTCCAGCAAACCACTGTAAATATAAATGAAAGATTATAAATGCAATGCATTTGGCACAATATTGTGACTATGCTTTATTTTTAAGTAAAAACTGAATCATAGCCAAAACAAAATGTTTTGCCTCTGAATATTTCCAGCTTAAGGGAAAAAAGTCATTAATGATGAACATATTCTCATATTTCAATGTTTTTAATTTTTTATAAAGATTTTAATTAACCTTCATAGTCACTAAGCAGTTTTTAAACTTAGGTTTCATGATCCTTTTGACTTCATGCTTTCAAATAGAATGATTATCTTCAAAACATGACAAATTTCAGAATCCATTAAAAATTATTTTATTCAAATTATGTTTTCCAAAAGAGAGGGTTCTGTGCTAGTCGTCTTTGAAAGTTTTCATACCTACAAAAGAAAAACATATTTATAAGAAATTTAATTAGAATCTTTCATAATGTGACAAATGACTCATCAAAAAGCAAATAACTTTACATGTCATTTCTAAAATGCTAAGATTAAAAACTTAGAAAGTTAAAAGTTAATCTGGGAGTTTAATTATTAATTTATAAAAGACAGCAAGCATAGTGATTTAACTGGCTGTATCAGAAAGCACAAATCATAATAAATTTTATTAATTTTTTTATCTTTTGCAAATCTGAGAGCTAGAAGGGACCTAAGAAAAAATGAAATCTAATTCCTTCTCCCTCATTTCATAGATGAGAATAATTTGCTCAAGGTCACATAGCTACATTATTACAAAGCTCAAACCTAATACATTCTAGTACAATCCATGCTATACCATGCTACCACTTCTCAGCAAACTCTCCTTATGTATCTCCCCAACACTGGGATATTCAAAGTGAAAAGAAATATCTATAAAACAGAAACATAGAAAAGCTGAAGAAATAGATTCATGTACAGGGTGCAGTATAAACCACTCTGATGTTTCATACATGTTTATTTTAGATCAAGACTTTCTACTTATGAAAAAAAAGTTCATTGATATTTCAAGCCTCATATACAGTACTTACAATTCAAAATATAAAAAAATGTACAGACCTTAATTGTGGTCCCTAAAACATAAGCAATTTTATTTTCCTGTCTTTATAAAGCCAAAATGGCTACTATATAACAAAATATTATTTGGGGTAAAAATTATTCCTAATGTGAACTCTAAAATACATATTTAATTGCATGCAAATGTTAATGTATTCTGATGTCCACAATAAAAGAATATGTTTAAATGTCAAAGAAGAAGTACATTCACAAGCAAAAAACACACATTTTTTGTAGGTTACTAGAAGCCTTAATATGAGAGCTACAAAATGCCCCATACCATTTCAGAACCACATTTGCCGGAATGAACATTTCAGATGGACTTGGTGTCATCTGGGCCTGAGAGACAGCAAATGATGAAGCAAAATTGTAGAAGTTGTCTAACATCTTTTGTGTGAACTAAAAGTTAATAATAAATAGATTAATGGATTATACTAAATACTCCATTTAGACCTTAATATTTTTAATTAAAAATGTTGTCATATTAACTTGGTTTAAGGACTGTGAGTTCTGAGACAATCTAATGCTGAACATTAAGGCAAGTCATAAAATGACATTATGCCACAAAATCATAACAATCTGCCTTTAGTACTTTCTTTATATCTCAAATAATTTCTATGATTATCAAATATTTTAAAGTTTATAACATATTCATTTTGGGAAAAAAAAAAGAAAAAATGTTTTTTCATTCAAAATATCTTCTTTTATCTCCACCTTTGGAGATGCCCCTCTCCTCAAATACCACCCTCATCAAATCAACCTATTTTCTCATATAAAATAGTAACCATATCCAAGAAGTCTTTTTCTTACCAGAAAGATAAAAACTTAAGTATAAAAAAGGAACAACTGGTTACTCACCATCAATTACAAAGAAGAGAAAGGTAACACTATTTCATTTCTATTTCCTGGTCTGTTCATTCTCACTGCCCCTCAAATGAGCAAATCCACTAACATCCTCCAAGACTCCTTTGTCGAAGCAAGAAGTAAACTGATTCACATTTCTTGAGAATCAAATGGGTTTAAGCACTAAACCCCAAAATTAATGAACTACTAACAATAATACTACCTTTTATTCACTCAAAAATAATCTTCCCAACATCACTTTTTCCAAAACATAAAACTAGCCATGAAGGTTCTTGCTGTCTCTTTTCTACATGGAAGAAACATCTTATTAGGGTTTTGGTTTATTTAATAATATCGAGGTAGTTTAGTCCAAGAGACTCTACTGTCAGGGTACTTGAACCAATATCAGAGTTGAACCAATAAGATCACTAACTAAAAGATCAGTACCAGGAGAAAAAACATCAACAGCAACCCTCCATACAAGCAAGAAAAATTTTTAAATGTAACTTTAAGAAGATCCAATTCATGACAGAAACAAAGTCTGTAAGATACCTAGGGGAAATGCTAAGACAAGCTAATAGTAAGACTTTTGTGGAAAATATTTTAAGACTGTCTTGAGAGATAAGAAAGAAAACAAATGAAAGGACTTATATACCATGTCGAGTGGAAAGATACAATATGTTCACGGATGGGAATACTTAATGTGATAAAGGCACATTAAACCTATATATCCAATGTAATTTTCAACTAAATTCCAACAAGATTTTTCATGGCACTTGACAAGCTGATACTAAAATTATTATGAAAAATACCTAAGCCTATTTTGATGACTAGGAGGAGGGACTTGGCCTTCCAGATATTAAGATTTTTCCTGGCAAAGGGACAGGCAAATAAACTAACTGGAATAAAAGAGAGAGCCCAGGAACAAACCTAAGCATATGTGACACATGATATATAACAAAGATGCTATTATTCAGAATAAAAAAAAATGTGGACTAACTATTCATTTAATGGGACTAGAACAACTAGTTTTCCATAGGGGGGAAAATGAGTTTAGATCCCTTCCCATACCACATACAAACACAATTCAAAAAGTAAAACATTAAAAGCCTTAAGAACTATAAGAGAACATAACATCTTTACATATAGGCATAGGAAAGAATTTCTCAAATACAAAAAACCCACAAATCATAAAGGAAACAACTGATAAAATTTGTCTACAGAAAAATATGTCTGTATGCAAAAGACACCATAAACAATACTAAAAGACATGGTAGGAGAAAAAATTTACAACATATACAACAAAGGATTATTATCCAGAACACATAAAGGCCTTTTCCCAAAAAGCTAAAATTAAAAAGTGCCAAAAATAATACAACAGAAAATTGGGGAAAATTATATAAACAGTCAATTCCTATAAAAGAAAATACAAATGCAGGCCAAAAATCTGAAACGATGCTCAACTTCACCAACAGTCCAAAAAAAACCCCCAAAACAATAGTAATTTTCTAATTTCACCTATCAAGTTTGGCAAAAATTTAAGGTCTGACAAATATTACTAAGAATGTATAAAAACATCTACCATTGGAAAGGAAAAACAAACTGCGGCTCATTCGTACATATGACATATGACAATTAAAACAAACTAAATCGATTCCATGTACCAACACAGATAAATCTTTAAAAATAATGCTGAGTGAACAACAGTAAGTTGTAGAAGTTTGTGCAGTATGATACAAACATTTATATCCATTTTAAAAACATATGAAAGGGTAAATAACAAGAAGTAAAAATAGAAGAACCAGAAAAAAAGGGATTCAACACAGAAGAGAAATAAAAGGAATTTCTGGAGTAATGGTGAAAGAAAACAATACCTTAACAACAGCTATGCAACAGACCCAGAGAATAATCAGTCCACAGTGGAACAAAAAAGAGAGTTCCAAGAGAAATGTTTCCAAGACAAATTTTAAATTGCTATATTTAAATATATTGAATGGGAATTTACAATTGGCAGAGTTTGGGCATAAATTATTAGAAATGGAAATACAGAAATCCATGCAAAGGAAAAAAATGAGAAATTTATTAACCAGGATAAATGAAAAGTTATACAAAACAAGAAATATAATCATAGCACTACACATGGCTCAGTTTTGAAAAACATTTACCAGGTCATAATACTGAAAACTTTGAATACTAACTTAATGAAAATCTATATTGGAAAGGTGGGGAGAAAAGATATCTGTGTATTTTGGAGAACAGCGGATTAAGAGAGCTAAATCATGTTATGTATCGGTAAGTCAATGGAAAATACCTATAATAAATAAATTAATAAAGAAAGATTAATCAAGTTTCTTCTGACACATGGAAATAAATACAAGAAGAAGGAGGGAAAAAAAATGAGGGGGAGGTTGAAAGTGACTGCTGCTGAGAGGCAGAATAAAGCAGAATATAAAAGGTATAATAGAGGACAGCTGTTTTACATGTAAAACTATTTGACTTTCTAAACCATGTACTACTGATAAAAACTAAAGTGAAGTAAGAATAACTAAGAGCATAAATTAGAAACACGTTTAAAAACACATATACAAATAGTACTATACATGTTTTGTGAACAAATATGGAAGATTTTTTTACGTACTGAAATACAGATAGGAAAGATATATAAAGTTAGAAGAGTAGCTACCTGGAGAGGAAAGGGAAGAAGAGAAGCAGAGAGCAGTGGGCTGTATCTGTAACACTTTATATAATTTTTTAATTAGTAGCAAATATAGCAAAATGTAACAGTTAAATCTAGGTGGAAGACACATGGAAGTCTTCAAATATACCCCACTATAAAGAGAGCTCTGTAAGGATGGGTATTATTTTATTTTGTCTACCTATTTTTATCTGTTTGTTCTTAAAAAATGCCTCGCACACAATAGGTATACAATAAATATTTGTGGAATGCACTTTTCTATATATTAAAATATTTCATAATAAAACATTTAATAAAATACATATGCATCATTAAAAAGCTCAAATAACTTATAATTATGGAGTAAAAAGTCTTCTTGCCCCTCCCCAGGGATAACATCACTTTGTCATGTATTTTCCAGACATTTTTCAAATACAATCTATATGGGACACTATAAGTATTGTTTTACAACTTGCTTTTTTCAGTATAGTTTATTTTTTTAATTACTGACAAAATTTTTAACACCCAGATTCTGCCATTCTTTAATTTGGCCCATTCTCAAGAGATCATATGACAAGTCGGCGCTTAAATTCATGGCCACAATCCTCAAAAATGTGCTTCCTAGCAAGCCCAGAAGGTTTGCCCTAGTCCATTCACCCTCCTCCTCTCCTAGAGGACTTGTTTAATAATCCTTTCGGTTTAGATTTCCAATACTTCTTTTCCCCTCAATCTTAGCTGATGACCTTGCTTCCTATTTCACTGAGCAAAGAGAAGGAATCGAGAGAGAACTTGCACAACTTCTCATCAGCACATTTACCAACCTCCTGTGTCTGTCTGTGCCCATATATCCATTACTATAAACACTGTCCATTATCCTATCGAAAACCTCCCAGTACGGTCTTATTTCCTACTCGAGGACACCACTTTCACAAGCCTCCCCACTCGCCTGCATCATCAATTTTTCTCTCACTAATGCTTCATTCCTGTCAAACATGATATAATATCACCGATTAAAAACAGAAAGAAAAAAAATTCCTTGTCCCCATAGCCCCCTCAAGCAACCAGACCATTCACCTGCTGTCCTTTATGACAACACTCGTCAAGAGTCATCTATATTCACTGTTTCCATTTCCTCCTCTCCAATTCACTCAACCTTGCTGCAAACACCCTTTCCACCTCTATGAACTCTTGTCAAAATCTTTAATAACTTTTACCTTGCTGAATCCAATGGTAAATTCTTAGCCTTCATCTTACTTGACCCATCAGCAGTGAATACTACTGATCACTTCTTCCTTCTTAAAATCCAGTCTTCGCTTGGCTTCCAAAACAGCACTTTTTGGGTCTCCTCCTACTTCAGGCTGCTCCTTTCATTTCTCCTTATCTCTTTAAGCGTCTCAACTTTGAAATGGCCCCAAGCTCTGTCACTGGCCAATTTTTCTATTTACAGTTACTTCTCAGTGATCACATCCCCTTCTCAACTTTAAATACCACCTCTACACTGATGACTCCCAAATTTTTACTTCTCTTGAACTCTAAGCTTGTCTTCTCCAGCTGGATATCTAACAGGCATCCCAAACATAGTACAATCAAAATTCAACTCCTGATTCCACTCCCAGCCCATACTTGTTCTTTTCACAATATTCCTGTGTTCTTGTTCCTGGATCCAACACCCTTGGAGCCATAGTTGATGTCTGTATCTCAGACCTCACATGTGATCCACACCATGAAACACCATTGGCCCCATCTTCAAATTATCTCCAGAAATCAACTACTTTTCATCACCTCCATTTCTACTTCCCCATACTTCCTGGTTCAAGTCATTAAAATCTCTCACCTAGATTTTCACAAGAGCCTCCTAACTGATCTTCCTCCTTCCCTCTCTGCCTCACTACAATTTCTCTCCAAAGATGCAAAAGTGATCCTTTAAAAATGTAAGTTAGATCATATTACTCTCCTGCTCAAAACTCTCTTATGTTTTCTCTTCCAAACAGAATATAAGCCAAAGTCTTTACAAAAGCCAATGAGGTCGCATATGATTTATCCTGCAGCCACCTCCCCCATAATCTCCAACCTCATCTCCCATCTCTCACCCTCGTTCACTCTACCCCAGACACAAAGTTTCACTTTATTCTTCAAACATAACAGGGCCTTTGTAATAGCTATAACTCTGCCTAGATCATTCTCCCCTTCAGGCCTCTGCCAGACAGGTTAAAAGTCAACCCTTATGGAATTGTGTCACTTTAAGCTCCACGAGGACAAGGATCTTGCTCATCAGGTTTACAACTGTATACTCACAGCCTAGCATACTAATTGTGGGAGGAAAAGAAGAAAAGTTAATATTTAAACCCATTTTAAAAAATCACTTTGAGCTATTTTATCACTATAAAAACTTAAGTCTCACTAAAGCATTTATAAATTTTAAAATACCTATAGAGACGAAGACAAACTGAAAATATTCATGGAAGCCAATAACTTGTATCATATGTGTTTACCTTCATTTTTACATGAATTCTACCACCAAGCTAATTTCTAAAGTACAGAATGTGATTTTTAAATTATTTTAGAAAATAATGAAATGTACATTCCATTACCTGTGTAAATGAGTCAACTGAAGACACAGCAGCATTACCTACAGGAGTCTGCTGAGCCAGACTGTCCAATAATTCCACTGAAATTCCAATCTGAGCAACAGATGGAGTTCGGACAATATTCATGGCTCCAAAAGGGTGCTGGCTTCCTTCTCCTGAAAAAAATTAACATGTGCCACATATTTTAAATTTAACTTGTATACACACAAATTCCTTTATAAATATGTGGGGCTTCCCTGGTGGCGCAGTGGTTGAGAGTCCACCTGCCAATGCAGGGGACACGGATTCGTGCTTCGGTCCGGGAAGATCCCACATGCCGCGGAGCAACTGCGCCTGTGAGCGATGGCCGCTGAGCCTGTGCGTCCGGAGCCTGTGCTCCGCAACGGGAGAGGCCACAACAGTGAGAGGCCCGTGTACCGCAAAAAATAAATTAAAAAATAATAATAATAATAATAAAATATAAATATGTGAAGAGCCTCTGATCTATATGCACTAAAAAGTTCTGTTACATGAAAGTTTGTCTCTTCTCAGATAAATGTAAAAGGATGCCTAGCTTTTACCGTATTAACAAATAATTAAGAAAACCAAAATTTTCCTCACCAGAAAAATAGCTGTTACTTTTCTAAAACTTACAAAATTATTGCAGCTAGAAATGGAAACTAAGAGAATAAGAGAAAAATAAATGACCATAAACTAGATAACAGATTCTCAATGCTAACTCTGAGGGAAGGATATTTAAAAAAATTTTTAGAATTAGTTTTAATATTTTCTGATTATTCCACTAAAGAAAGAGATTTCATTGCCATTAATACTGATAACGACATGGCATATTTTACTAAATGTCATAAATCACCCCACTCAACACCTGATGATGTTATCAAATAAGCAATAAAGGAATTTGCAGCTTATTCGGAAAATAGTAATTTTCACCTTTACAATATATTTATTTACAAGTAAAATATATAATACATCATAAATATATAAAATATATCAAATGTATATTTGATATATCTGAGCCTCTAAGTGTCAGCTAACTTATACATGAAAAAATAGACCAGTTTTATTAATCCACATAAGACATAATCAGAAAAGTTAGTCTAAGAAAAAAAATCATACAATGAATAGATTTTTGATTTATCTGCTTTTTATATGACTATGTCTAAACAAATACTACAGAACTCTAGGACAACACACATCCCTAATAACTAGAACACTTACTGCAAGTATCAAGACTCATTAAATTTTCAAGCATATGAATACAAACATAACTGTATTTTTCTGTGCTTTAAAAATACACACACTTCACTAAACATGACTGGTTTAAGATATTTTTGGTATTTTGAAATTATTTGTTTTACTTAATTTCCACATATTTGTGAATTTTCCAGGTTTACTTCTGTTACTTCTAATTTCTATCAATGTGGTCGGAGAAGATACTTTGCATGATTTCAATCTTTTAAAATATACTAAGACTTGTTTTGTGGCCTAACATACAGCTATTCAAGGAAATGTTCCATAGGCACTTGAGAAGAATGTATATTCTGCTTTTGTTGCATAGAATGTTCTACATAAGTCTATTAGGTCTAGTTGGTTTACAGTGTTTTTCAAGTCTTCTGTTTCCTTGATGATCCTCTGTCTAGTTGTTCTGTCCATGCTGAAAGTAAGGTATTGAAGTTTCCAACTATTATTGTTGAACTGATTATTTCTCCTTTCAACTCTACTTCTGCTTCATGAGGCTCTATTAGGTACACAAAGTTTGTAATTGTATCTTTTTGATAGATTGACCCTTTGGTTTCGGTTTGCATAATTTTTTTCATCCTTTACTTTCAACCAATTTATATCTTTGAATCAATAGCTGTACCATGTTTTTTAATCCATTCTGAAAATCTCTACCTTTTAATTGAAGGGCTGAATTTCATGTTAAATAGATACTTGCCAGTGTACCATTTTAATTCCCTTATCATTTCCTTTATTATATATATATTTTTATTATAATCTTTAAATGGTTGCACTGGTGATTACAATTAACATCTTAAAATAGAACAACTCTAGTTTGGATTAATACCAATTTAATTTCAATAGTATACAAAAACTTTTGCTCCTATGTAACTGCTTCTCTCCCTTATATTGTTGTCACTAATTACATCTTTATACCTAGTATGCCCATAAGCAGACTTAAGAGTTTTTGTTTTATGCCATTGTCTTTTATATCAGATAGGAAAAAAAGCAAAGTTACAAAGTATGTATTAAGGCTTTCATAATTACCTGTATAGTCACCTTTAGCTGTGTTCTTTTTTACTCAACATGAATTCGAATTACTATCCCAGGTCCTCTCATTTCAGCCTGAAGGACTCCCTTTAGCATTTCCAATAGGGTAAGTCCTCTAGCCACTATTCCAATTTCTGTTTATCTGGGAATGTCTTCATTTCTCCATTTCTGATGGCTAGATAATTCTTGATTGACCTTTTTTCTTTCAGTACTTTAAATATGTCATCCCACTGCCTCTGGTCTAAATGTTTCTGATGAGAAATCAGCCATAATCTAGTAAGGACCCTTGTATGTGATGAGCTGCTTCTCCTGCCACTTTCAAGATGCTCTGTCTTTGGCAGTTTATCATGTCTTGGAGTGAAGTTTATCCTACTTGAGTTTGTTGAGCTACGTAAGTGTGCAGATTAATGTTTTTCATCAAATTTAGAGTTTTAGGGCAATTATTTCTTCAAATATTCTTTCTACCCCTTCTCTCCTCTTCTTCTGGGACTCCCATTATGCATATGTTGGCATGCCTGATGGTGTCTCACAGGTCTCTAAGGCTCTGTTCATTTTTCATTCTTTTTCCTTTCTGCTCTTCAAATTAGGTATTTTACCTATCTTCAAATTCACTGATTCTTTTTTGCACCTACTCAAATCTGCTTCTGAAACCCTCTAGTCAAATTTTCATTTCAGTTACTGTACTTTTCCAGTCCATAACTTATTTCCTTAAAAATTTTTTTCTATTGGTATCTTCTATTTGATGATACATCATTCTCCTGATTTCCTTTAGCTCTTCAAGAATATTTGAGACAGCTTCCTTAAAGTCTTTGACTATTAGGTCCAATGTCTATACTTCTTAGGAACAGTTTCTATTCATTTCTTCTGTGAAAGGGCCTTGTTTCTTGCATGCTTCATAGCATTTTGTTGAAAACTGGATATTGAATAATGTGGCAACTCCAGCAATCAGATATTTCACCTCTCCTTAGGGTTTATTGATACTGTTTATTGCGGCTGTTTCCTTGTTTAATGATTTTTCTGAACTAATACTATAAAGTCTGTATTTTTTGTCATTTGTGACCACTGAAGTCTCTATTAGGTTAGTGGTTAGCTAGTGAATGGAAAGAGATTTCCTTAGAAGCCTGGAACCAAAAAATTCTCCCAGTGTTTGCAGGTGGGCTTTGTGTGTTGAGACATGCCTTCAATGCTCACGCCTTCGGGCTTCCCTTGTGGTACAGTGATTAAGAATCCGCCTGCCAGTGCAGGGGACACGGGTTCGAGCCCTGGTCCGGGAAGATCCCGCATGCCGCGGAGCAACTAAGCCTGTGTGCCACAACTACTGAAGCCCACATGCCACAACTACTGAAGGCTGCACGCCTAGAGCCTGTGCTCTGCAAAAAGAGAAGCCACTGCAATGAGAAGCCCGCGCACCACTACAAGGAGTAGCCCCCGCTCGCCACAACTAGAGAAAGCCCCTGCACAGCAACAAAGACCCAATGCAGCCATCAATAAATAAATAAATATATTTTAAAAAATACTCATGCCTTCAAGGTCAGCCAGCAGGAAGAGCTTAGAACCTTCTTAGGTCTTTCCCAAGCATGTGCACAGCCCTGGACACCCATGTGGTCTTTTAGATTCCCAGGAATCCCCAGGAGAATTTCAAAACCCTTGTTCCCCAAAGTATCTTATTCCCAGCCTTTCCTTCCAAGCTTTTTGGTTAGTCTGTTATTTGCCCCAACTGTTGTCACTGCCTCAGGCAGCAGTGACTAATACATTTACCTGTAAACATTTTTGACAAACATATGCAGAAAGTCATTTTAGCAGTGGAAGAGTTCCAAGTTAAAAGAGATAAAGGTGAGCCTTTTAAATCAGTCTTCCAGGGAACCACAGAACAAGTTAATTACAATTAATTGTGAATAAGGTCCATTCTCCTCCCTCTGGTATCAGTACCAGTACCAAGAACATGGTCTGTTATTTTCAAGGCTACCACTGAGCTGAGGAACAAGGGTTGGGAGCAGGGTAGATTAACTACCACAAAGCTCACCATTCTTACAGAGATTCAGTGTTTTTTCTTTTCTGGTTGTGACAAGCCTTTGGTTAGTTTCCAGAGTCCTGAAAAAGTTGATTCTGAGAGTTTTTGCCAGTTTTTGCTGTTGTTGCTTTTATGGAGGGATGAACTTCTGGAGTTCCTTACTCCATCCTTTTAATTGTTTTAAGCCTAGAATTATGCTAAGTCCAGAAAATGTACTGCTATTTGCCTGTATAACAGGCTCCAATGATCTCAATCAAGGAAAGTAGTTCAATACAACCTACTACTGCCTTAGTTGTAACTACCCAGAGAGTGATCGGCCCAAGCAGAAAGCCCTGTCATCTCTAACCTCCATCCTTTATCACACACAAGCTCTTGGCAAATAAGTGAAGCCCTAAGGAAAACTCTCTAAGATCTGTTGTAAAAACTGGGGCTAAGGAAATATTCTGACTCTTTCATTTTAAAGCTCTCTGGGACTAAGACAACTTAAGATGGGAAAAACAAAAAAACCCTCAGTCTTCAGTAATCTTTAATCTATATTTTCAAAGAAATCCACTGTGCAGTTAAACCATTCCTTTAGTCAATCTTATTCTCAAAACGGGCTTGATACAGTAATTGGTACCCTCCAAGTACAAAGGTTCTTGTTTGCAAACCATAAAATATTGGAAAGAAACATTGGAACATAATGTACAAACTTACAGTGAGTGTTTAATTTTGGATATGAATTCTTGACAGCCAAAGTAAAAAGATAAACATGATCAGTTATACTGAGTCTTATAACCAAAAAATTAAAAAACAAAAACAGCAGGGAAAGTAAAACATCTGACCTGGTCTTTAAAAAAAACATATATTACAAAAAGTTCTCAGTAACATTCCAATAGTAAAAGAAGCAGCAAATCTTTTAAGGTTGTTTCTCAAAGTATCCCTCTTCACTAGCCTAACACAACTCAGAGGAGAAAATCCTATAGGAAACTAGTGCTTTACTGTCAGTATACAAGGAAAAGCAGTCATCATCATTTACTATCTGGGTGTGACTCTTTTTAAAACTATATACACTTCATTTCACAAAAAATGTTCAAAAGAATGAAGAGATATTAAAAAACTTTATTAGAATTTTCGTAAGTACTAAAGTACAGCAAACTCAAACATCCATTCCAGATTTCCCACACTTGCCTGGTTTTTAAGTTATAAATAGCCAAAATGGGCCACGTTCTCTGAATACAACTGTTCCTCAAATGTCACTAATAAATGTGGATCTCTAATAGATTCAAGCTTATCATCACTTCTGGTCTTTCTTCTGGCAGCTGCACTGTCAAAGTGCAATACGTGAAACCTTGAAATTTTGAAAATTTTAATGGCTCATAATTTATTGAAGAAAGAATGGCCACCCTCTTTGATCTGTAATTTGCAAAACATTGTCATTTTTAGACTTATAAACATTATTTAGAATAATCAATCCAATTAGTTTCATTCATTTCTACATTATCTTCTCATCACCTTTGTATACACACCCACTTTCAGCAATGCCCACTTACAAACTGTATCCAGTCAAATTTGGAGACCAAACGTAAGAGATGAAAGAATACCAGCACACATCCTTTTACCACATGTCCAAGATTTTGTCACAAAATACTACGTGATTAATTCCTCCTTGCTGAATGACTAAATGGATAAGAATACCATATTTTCTTTTGGCCCTTAGAAATATACTGTTCAATCATCCATTTTTTTATTTGAGAAAATTCACCTAAGAGACCATCATCTGAAGATTCAATCTTGAGATTTTGCTTATATGATCAACTTCAGCACCATCATGAGTCTAGAATGCTGCTATCTGCCTCACTGTATTCATTTTCTTTAATAAATTTATTTATTTATTTTTGGCTGTGTTGGGTCTTCATTGCTGCGCACGGGCTTTCTCTAGTTGCGGCGAGTGGGTACTACTCTTCGTTGTGGTGTGCAGGTTTCTCACTGCAGTGGCTTCTCTTGTTGCAGAGCATGGGCTCTAGGCACGCAGGCTTCAGTACTTGTGGCACACGGGCTCAGTAGTTGTGGCTCGCGGGCTCTAGAGCACAGGCTCAGTAGTTGTGGCTCACGGGCTTAGTTCCTCCGCAGCATGTGGGATCTTCCCAGACCAGGGCTCCAACCCGTGTCCCCTGAATTGGCAGGCAGATTCTTAACCACTGTGCCACCAGGGAAGTCCCTGTATTCATTTTCTGATTCACACAAAATTGTGAAACTTGTTCCCCTGTCAATTTTCTTCTCTTTGCCATCATGAACAAAATACGAAAAATTATTAATTCCTAATTCTGTCCAATGAAAGCAAAAAGCAGACAATGAAGATGGTGTCTCCAGTCTCCTTTTATACTTCTTGAAACATGACATAATCCTTTGGACAATGCAATATGAAAACCATAGGATAAGGCAATAGCAAACTAAGGTGCACATGCTAAATCTGGCCCATAACCTGTTTTTGTATGATCTAGGATAGGTCATACAATAGTTTTCACATTTTTAAGGTTGTTTAAAGAAGAATATGTCACAGAGGCCATATGTAGTACACAAAGCCTAGAATATTTCCTATCTTAAGCTTTACAAAAATGTTTGCCAACCTCTGCTTCAAGTAATTCCATCATTTTTCCTTTTTCTTATTGTTTCAGCCTTTCTTTTCTTCCATAGTTGAGAATTAATGAGAAATGATGAAATAATTCCTTGGATGAAACAGCAAAATGTTTCAAGATATAGACAAAATAAGATCACTAATATCCTCAAATGCACATTAAATTTATAAAATGGTCCAGTGGACCCATATGGTAACTGCAAGATAGAATGAGTTTAAAAAATATATAAGTAAATGTTTTCTCTGGAAGACCTCTACAGAAGAATAAAACTCATGAAATATCAATCTTTCTAAGAGTTATAAGTGCCCCCAAAAAGAAACCAAAAAACTAAAAGTGAGTCCACTGGTTAAGATACTTTTGGTGTGCATAGCAGCAGGGATGAAGACTAAAGAAAACTGTTATGCCAAAAATAAGCAATTCACTATGAAGTGGCATTTGAACATGACATATGCTAAAAAGCTACAGAAAAACAACTTAATTATGCCTGCTGAAAATCCTCTTAGTATTGAATATAAAAATCATATATATGTGTATATATATATATATATATATATATCCTTAAAACCTCTGCTTTATTTCTATTGATAGCCTGACAAGCCTGAAATTACATTTTTTACTCATGCATATTCTAAGAGCTATGTGACTTCCAAAGGTCTATCAATAATAAGTACTTTAAACCAGACAAAAATAACTTACCTGACATTGTAATATGTCTAGAATTTGTTTGTCTGAAATGTATTTAAACTATCAATATTTACCAAGTATCTAAAGTCCATCACTGTGCTCTATACACTCTAAAGAACACAAGGTAAAAGATACACAAACAGTCCCTACTCTCAAGGAGCTTACACTCTAATAAGTCAGTAACAATTACTTAACCTTTCTGAATAGATTTCATTATCCGGGTGATTTTTAAGATCCCTCCTAGAGCTGTCTTTCTATGATTTTATAAAAACGTAATAACCATTCTTTGAGCACCAACTACGTGCCAGGCACTATTATGCATTTTGCATTATCTCTAATGCTCCGCAAAACACATGCACTGTAGGTATTATTATCCCCGTTTTACCTGGATTCTCTTCTAAGGCTTAAAGAACTTGGTCAAGACTACCCAGCTAGTCATGAGTATCACTGGGATTCAAACGGGTCTAGCAAACTCCAAGGTTGATGCTCATTCCCGTCCATTATCCTACCTGTTTACACCAAATTCTGTAGTATGAACTCTTAACTGCTTTTTATTCATTACTTACTTCACAATAAGCCATTCAAGAAAGGAAATCAAGAAACATCAGGAAGTAAAAGGTTCCCATTCTGGCTCTAGTTCCACCGCATGCAAACAGACTAATAGTAGTATCTTGAGGTGTTGTTTTGTCCTTTCTAATCCCCTTGACAAGCTCAACCCAATCTTAAAATGAAAACTAAACTAGAATAAGTTTAAAAGTTTCTTCTTGGCAACTGAGCTAGATAAAATGAGAGACTGTATATGTCATGTGTAGAAGCCAAAGCAATGACATTAAAATATGGCAGCAAACCCAAAAAGAAAAGAGCAGAACTATAAAGAAGAAAGTTAAGTGATGATTTATGACAAACTCTAATTTTAACATTTCTTAAAAATTCCTTTTTGGTGCTAAGCCTTCTTTTCATAGATATTTTTAATGTCACTGCCATGAAAGACAAAGAAAGGCTGAGCAATGTGTCAGATTAAAGACTAAAGAAGTGTGACAATTAAATGCAATGTACAATACTGACTGGGCCCTAGATGGAGGGAGCAGGAAACTGCTATAGAAGGCATTATTGGGAAAACTGGCAAAACTTTAATGTAGAATGTATATCAGACAAGGTATTGTATTAATGTTAAATTTGTTGAATTTGATCATTATACTGTGATTATAAAAGAATATCCTTGTTCTAGGAAATGTATGCTGATGTATTTAGGAGTAAGGGGGTATGATATCTACAACTTACTCTCAAAAGTTTCAGGAAAAAAAAATATCCAGAGAATGATAAAGAGTAACGAAATTAATGAATATGGGAGAATATAAAAAATTCTTTACACTATTCTTGTAATTTTTCTCTAATTTTAAAATTATTTCAAAATAAAGCTGCTCTAATTCCCTAATGCAAAAATTTTTTTAAGTATCAAAAGTGATACTTTTAGAATTTCATTCCAAACTAACACTACCTCACAGTAGGGCCCTGGCCAAAAAAATAAAAACAAAAAAAAGGTAAAACCCCAATATAAGGTGCATAGTTCAGGTGCCTAAAACACAAAGTATCAGCCTTTTCTCATAACAAGAGTATTCTACAAAATTCTACCGCATTCATTACTCTATTTTATTCATATAAATATATAATCCCTCTTTATAGCACAGGTAATTTAATCAACTATTTCTTATTCTTCTATTAAGTACAGTCACATACTAAAGTGCTAAAGACACACAAAAAAGTATTTAAGTTCCACATAAGTGTTTTTATTATATCTGACCTAATGTCCTACTCCCCCACCTGCTCTTCCAATCTTGGCCTCTTCCGTTGCCCATTCTCCACATAATTCTCCACTGTAGATGTCACTGGAATTCTCCCTGACTGAGGCATTGAGCCATTTCCTCATTGTATCTTGAAACACTTTAAAATAGTTAACCTACAGAGAAAAGGAAGGTTTTAAGTTGAACTTAAGTATGTGTATGAAAGAATATGTGGATGTGGCTTAAACAAACCCTTCAAATAGGATATGAACTCTACAAATAATTACCTTTGACAGACATATGCATATAAACATGTATAAATATGAATAATATAAATTCTTTCAGTTACATATTTTTGGTAAAAGAAACTGCTTCCACCTTCCGAGTTCAGAATTAAAAATTTAAACCTTAATTTAAAAGATAGTGTGCTCATGTTAACATTACCTGGCATCTCATTATTCATATATAACAGGTTTCAACAGATGTTTAAGTTGTTGTAAGTGAACACCAGCACTCAGCTGACCTACTATATGAATGCTGAGTTTTTTTGGTGCATCTTACAGTTTAATAATGCTATTAAGGCTAGATATCAACTTCAGAACTCAGGTAAGAAATTTTAAGAAAAACTTTCCGAAATTACTGTGAAAAAAATTCAAAAAGTACTGTGAGACCTGATAATACTTAATATCATAGAACTAGAAAGAAATCCTAAAATTATGTGGAAAATGAGTTTCTAATTCTAATTACAGATACCTTTTGTGTTAATGAGATGGACATACATCAAAAATGGACATACATCAAAAAAGCAGCCTATCTCCCAAAAGACTTCATTAAGAAAATGAAAGATGCAGTCCACTGAGAAAATTCCCAGTACAAACCATGAAATGTTTCTCTGGATGAGATTAAGACAAAGCAAAGGCGAGCAAATAATCCTTTTGCCTCTGCTATTCAACTCTGAAGGATGTGAAAATTCTGAACTTTGGGGAAAAAATGTAGAGTATTTATAAGAGATCTTTTGGCTTCCTATTACACATATCTGATTCTCCCACATGCTACTAAGAGATGCAATGTTTAACTTCAGTATGAAGGTGATGAGAAGGGAGATAAATATTTTTAATTCAAAATAAATTACTAAAATGTGATTTTTGCCCTAAAGTTTTCATTTATATTCAGAATTTCACTAAGTGGGCTGACATAGCAAGGAAAAGTGGAGATGACACGCAATAAAAATGACCAAATCCAGGTTCATAGTTGTCAAATACAGATGTTTATTTTGTTAATATTAATTCATGGTACAGTGTAAAAAGTTAACGATTCATATAATAATCCATAGAGGAACCACTAAAAAAAATGCAAAGGTAAAAGTAAAAACCCAATAGAAGAAATATGGATTTTAAAAATACTCGATCCAAAAGAAGGCGGAAAAAAAAACCCAATATAAAAACTTAAACCTAACCATGTCAGTAACATTGAATATTAATGGTCTAACCACCTCATTTAAAAGGCAGAGACAGAGGTCAAAAAAAAAGGCAGCACCTAACTATACACTGTTTACAAGAGATACATAGATTTATCTCAAAGTAAAAATACAGGAAAAATACAGCATGTCACTGGAGAGAAAGAACACTGGAGAAGCTACATAAATTTTAGACAAAGTAGACTTCAAGACAGAAGCATTACCATAATAAATGGTATTTCATATTGATGAAAGGGGCAATTCATTTTCAATCTTAGACACTCATAAAACAGAGGAAGAGAGAACAACTGTTATGTTTCTTTTCTTTTTCTTGCCTCACTGCACCCTTACTACTTCTATTCAACATGATGCTCAAAGGGCTGGGCAATGCAATAAGGCAATAAAAAGAAATAAAAGACATAAAATTTGGCAAAAAATTGGAAAGAAAGTCTTTCCAATCTATGAAAGTCTTTTTCATAGATGTTACGATCATCTATACAGAAAATTCTAGGATGCAACTAGAACTATTAATAAGGGAGTTTAGCAAGATATTCAATGTGTTACCTCTTCCTTCATCCTCCAGGATACAAAGTCAATATACAAAAATCAATTGTATGACAACACCAAATGCTAGCAAAATATTTAATTTCTCTGACATCCAGTCTCTTGAAAACCAGAAGCTAATAATAAAGATTAAATATATAATACACATGAAAGCCTAGTACAATGCATTGCATGAGCAGATATTCAACGTTACCCTTTCCTTCATCCTTCAAACATTATAAAATCTTCCTAATTGGCTGCTCTGGCTCTAATCTCAACAAGATTCTCCAACCCATCCTAGACAATGATTTTACTAAAACATCATTTTTTTAAAGTATCATTCTCTTGCTCAAACACTTGCCTACCAGAAAAAAAAGTAAACCCCCCATAGCATAACCAGCACACAACAGCTCCACTTTACCTTTAAACCTTACCCCTCGCCCCACACGTCCCAAATAGAAGTCTATCAAGCTACCTTTAAAAGTCTCCTCCTCACTGTCACTTGAAGGTGCAGTGTATACTACTACTTTCATGACTGATGATTTCCAAATGCAATTCCCATCCTCCCACTTCCATCCCATCCAAACCTATTCATACTTCAGGTTCATGCTCCAGTCTAATCTTCTATAGAGCCACTTTCAATTATCTCAGCTCAGTAACCTGCTTCCTTTGAATACTGTCTTGGAGTGATCTTAATATTCATACACAGATACGGAGACCCTAAGTGAAAGCAGTCATCAATTTGAAATGTATGTGCTAAGAATGAAGTTGATATACAACAAAGTCTTTACATAAGCAAGTATTTTTTTCTTCTGTAACTTGTTTAATGGAAATGTCTACAGTAATTTCTAGTATATTTCCCAAGCATTCACAATGTAAACAGACAACTTAAAAATCATGATATAGCAAAAGACATATAATTACCCACTTTTTAAAATATAAGTTCCATACAAATTTTAGTTTTGTTAATATTCCCTTTTATGTGCTAATTTGAGTTTGCATACAATTTCTGTAAAGCAAAGAATCTCTTTATATAATACTGCCAGTATTTCATGATTTTTACTAAGTTTTTGATTAAATGTCTCTTCCGCACTAAACACCAAGCACAGCATCTAAAGATAAAAATTGCAAGAGACTCATTTAAACTTCCCCAAGTCTCTAACCACCAAACTGTATCTAAGCTTGTGCCTTTTATTTATTTACCTTTTTTTAGGATTTCTAGATCCCATGGAGGGAGGAAGGAAGAAGGGAAGTTTCTTCTTGTTTCTTAACATCAAACCCTCCCTTCTATATTTTCAAGTTTAGTCCCATCCTAATTCTCAACCATCACCCCAGATTGTTCCATCATCAGCCGAAAAGTATATTCATCGTATAACTCCTTTTCAGAACCCAAGAGCTACAAAGAATCTTCTCTCAAACAAAATAAAACTCACAGTACCTTGTTTTAAGATGTCCTACCAACTGCAATTCTCTCAAGAGAGCAATTCTCTCTCTCTGACCAAAACCTTTCTGTGCAAAATTAAGAAATCTGTTCATCAACCAGCAGAGAACCAAACACTGCCAAAGTTTAACATGAAATTTGCTTCACTTCAACTAACCGTCTACCCTCCCTACTCCCGTAAAATTCTTCTAGATTTCTTACTTAATAAATTCTCAGTTCAATCACAACTGCCTAAAGTTACTTCAGCAAGTCTCTCTTCCACCCTGATATGCTAGTTAGCTAGGTTTGCTCAATGTAATAAAACTTATAAAGGGCATCTCAAAGGTTCAAAAATATAAATCCATTACAAGTCCACCTATTCTTATATTTCAATAATACAAAATTCCCTAATATGAATAAAAAGTCTAATCTTCTCTGTATAAATTAAGAATTCTAATACTTTAAACATCCGAAAAGCGCATTTTCCAAACACACTAGGAAAGAACCACCCAAAACATTTTAACAGCATTTTATCATTTGTTTAATGCTGATAATCAATAAGTCTCTAAATATTTTAAGCTGTTTTTCCTTTAATAAAGCATTGTGCTTTGCTCATTAAAAATACTGCCTTGAAACTTCATTTTGTTTTCATAGATAAAAGCTATCAAAAGCCATGTTATAATGAAAATGATGAGAAATAATTTATTTTTTAAAAGGCAGGAGAATAAAAGAATTACTTTTATCATAATGGAAATAAATCCATTTTCCCATAATGGATTAAGTATTACTCTGGGACTGGATTTTGGACTGTTTTAGCTAACTCCACAGAAAATATGTCACTGAGTAATTATTATTGTTAAAGTTTTGGTTAGAGCAACTGTATTAACTCATTTTTGATTGCTGAATTTTCTCCAGATTGGATGAGATAACACAATAAGGAAATGTCTGGGTTTTTATGATCTCAGAATGTTATGCCCACTGCCCCCAACGTTTTGGGTGTCACAGAGAAAAGGGAAAAGACAGCCGAAGGCAGTGCAAAAATGACAGAAGAAAGCACTTTTCACTATTTCCAAGGCATCTCCTTCACGGAATATAGTGATGATCATAAATGAAAAAGAGATGTTGCACCCCTTTCCCTACTCAAAATGTTGGCAAAGCTAGAGCAAAGAGAAGAGAAGGTAAGGTAAGGACAATTAAATTGACAATTTAATTAGTATGTCTCCAAAAACAACCAGTGGGTCCTGGTATACTAGATGGTGGCCAATATTAATCTTAATCAATGCCTATGAGTCTGGGTACAAAATAAGCCTGCACTGTCCCACTATGCAAAGGTTAATAGTTGGCTGGCTACTAGCCTATTGCTATACAAACAAAACCCACCACTTTATGTTTAAGGCATCGCTATCATGTTCCAAAGGTTCCTCACACCCAAACCAAAAATCTCTCTCTCTTGTCCCAAGTTAGTTGCTCCTCTGCCTATATCGCTTATGACTATTAATATCTACCAGTATCCATTTAATTTTCTAGCATGCTTTCCAACTAGTAATTTGATTAAAAAACTGTATAACAGTATCTATTTCCATTTCTCTTTCATTTTTAAATCAATATATATTCATATAAACATCTATACATTACTTTCTCTTTTCAACAAATGGTATTGGAACAGTTTGATATCCACTTGCCAAAAAAAAAAAATTCGAACTTCAATCCATACCTCGCACTAAATACGAAAATTCATTCAAATTGGATCCCAGATACAAATGTAAAATCTAAAACTAAAACCATCTAGGAGAACACTTTTGTAACCTTGGGTTAGGCAAAGATTTCTTAGACACAACACTAAAAGCACAATCCAGAGAAGAACAAACTGAAAAACTGAACTTCACTGAAATTAAAAACATGCTCTAAGTAAATCAACTATACTTCAATAAAATAATTTTTAAAAAGATGCAAGGGAACAAATCAATAAACAAGATGT
Source organism: Stenella coeruleoalba (assembly GCF_951394435.1). Lineage (NCBI taxonomy): Eukaryota > Metazoa > Chordata > Mammalia > Artiodactyla > Delphinidae > Stenella > Stenella coeruleoalba. Next base: position 62,994,760 of record NC_137154.1, on the reverse strand, counting down.
CTGCAGAAAAACAAAACAAAAAAACACACAAAAACATATGCTCTATAAAAGACACCATAAAGAGAAAAGACAATCCAAAAACTAGAAAAACATGTCAAATCACATATCTTATAAATAACTTGTATCAAAAATACATAGAGGGCTTCCCTGGTGGCGCAGTGGTTGAGAGTCCACCTGCCGATGCAGGGGACACAGGTTCGTGCCCCGGTCTGGGAAGATCCCACATGCCGCGGAGCGGCTAGGCCCGTGAGCCATGGCTGCTGAGCCTGCGCGTCCGGAGCCTGTGCTCCGCAACGGGAGAGGCCACAACAGTGAGAGGCCCGCGTATTGCAAAAAAAAAAAATATTGATTGTAAGGTTGTCCACTTATCATTGTAAAGTCAATTTTTTTATATATTTGAAGTTATGTTTTATATACACACAAATTCATGACATTCACTTTTTCCGAGAAATATTTAAGTCTTCCTAGTGAATTATTTCATTCCTAGGGAATGAACCTCTTAATCCTTGATAATGCTTTTGCCTTAGTCCCATTTTTCTAAAACACACCTATGACAGCTTTTTGGGAGGTTCCTTGTGTTAGACATGTTACTGATAAACATCACTATAATTATTAGTTTGCTGCCTTAAATTAAAAAAATCCCATCCTGGAGTCTCCATGCTTTCTCTGTTAAGTTTAGTAGGTTTAGATTTATTTTGATAACTGATATATGTGAAATTATTTCTACCATCTCACTTTGTTTTTCACATACCATGTATTTTTCCGTCTTTTTCTTTCTTTTTTTTTAAGTTTTCCTTAAAATTTTAACAGGATTACTTGAAAGTAGAATCAATTTTATTACTCTTTCTAAACCACAGGACCTCAGAAAGCTTACTCAGATCACTACCCCTCCTGTCATATGCACTGTTTTCCAGTACAGTATTTAATTCTTGTGCATTTATTTATTGTATTGTTTTATGTAATCAGGTTGTCCTGATTTGTATATTTGTTTACCAATTTCTTTGCTAACTTTGAGTCTGGCATACCCTTCTACATTCAGGGATTCAGTTCCTTCCTATTAAAGTACAACTACCTTCAGTAGTTCTTTCAGTAATGGTCTATTAGTAGTAAACTCTACATCTCCACATGAAAACATTTATTTCTCCTTCACTTTACAATGATAGCTTTGAGTGTTATTTTATTTTTCCTTGGCACTTTGAAGATACTCATCTATTGACTTTTGATCTCTATTCATGCTGTTGATAAATATGCTAAACTGACTCATTGCTGTTCAGTTATTAATGACTTGTTTTCTCTCTCTGGTGTCTTTATTACTTTCTCTATATATTTAACTTCACTAAAGTGTATTGAGTTGTCCACATTTTTCTTCTACTTATTTTTTCTATTTAGGCGCAGCTACAGAAAAGAGAAAAAGTGATTTGATAATGACTATTTTCTTAATTCTCCCAAAGACTATTCAGAACTAATACCATGCTATATGTACAAGTATCCACATACGGTGGATGCCCTAGGACAATGATTCTCAAACTTCAGAAGGCAACAAAAACACCTAGGGAACCTATTTAAATACTTGGATTCCATCCAAGTTTTTTGATTCAGTAGGTCTGGGGTCCTACCACAAATTTGCATTTCTAACAAGTTTCCAGTTAATGCTGATGCTGCTGGTCAGGGACTCATGCTTTAAGAACCACTGCCTTAGGGATTAGGGATAATTATCTCAGTGAACCCCCACTGAGAAGGACTGTAAGAATCTGTCCTGGTTCTTAAATCTAGAGATTAGTATTTATCATCAATCTCAACAATTTTTAGCTTTAAATATTACTCTTTCCCATTTCTTCTTGTAGAATTCCAACTACATAAATAACAGCAGCTAACAGTTCATCATCTGGCCAGAACTGCTCCAGTTCATTCTTCACAGTCCTCAGGATAAAAATTAAATTTGATCATATCATTCCCTTACTTGAAATTGTTCACTGGCTCCTCTACACATACAGGGACAGTTCTTTATGGGGAGGGACACATGGATGGGCTTCAGAGTACATGCAAATTTTTTAGTATTTACATTATGTTTATACTATATTACACATACTTTTTATGACACTATCAAATAGGTCTGTGATCTAAGCATGTTAAAAATTGTTAGCCTATTAAATTCAAATGAGTCAGTGTGATACATAAGCTTTTCAGCTTTTCATGATCCGTGCCTGCCTATCCTATACAGCATACCTTGTGCCGTTCTGAGCATATCACGATTTCAAACTTTCATCATTATACCCATATTACCTCTACCTAGAAAAGGATGCCCAATAGGCCTCTCACAGGCCTGACAAACTCCTACTTACCTTCTCAAAAGGTCCAATATCATCTCCCAGAAATTTTCCCCAACGTACTTAAGAGTTAATTGTCCCTTACCTATTCTCTCTCAGCACTTTGTACAAACATCCGCAATTACTTTTCACCCTTCTAAATACTGGTCCATAGAACTATCTTCCTTTGTAAGAATATGAGTGATCTCAGGCAAGAACTTAATCATTATAGTAGATACCAAAATGTTTGTTAAATATATAAACATGTTACCTAAATATAACTTTGCCTTGGACTTTACAGACTATTTCCAGGAGAACACATATTTATAATCTAAGACTTTTCATGTCTGTTTTTATCTAGGCTTTCAAAGGAACCAGATATTCAATGGGAGTAAATGCTACCTAGTATCATTCTCAATTTCTAAACAAAATACTTCAAGCATCAAAGCAAGGATTGTCCCTGTAAGATCTAACACCTGCAATGTCAATACAACCAACAGAAGAACACTGAAGGGGTAATCAAATCTAAGAGCTCAAAAGATCTTCGTAGAAAAAAAGGACTCTCACTGTATTTCCTATACAAGTCTCCTTGGTTTATCTGTTTATTTAAACACTGATGTGCATATTACAAATTATGAGAAGATTCCTCTCATTTTTATTAAAACACCCACTAATTCAGAAAAATCCCTTTACAAAGGTATATAGCATACAAAGAAAACCACAGTGAGTGGTTCTCTCCAGAGGCAGAGGATGGATGGGAGTGTAAGTGTAAGGTCTCTTCACTTACCATTTTTCAAATGTGTCAGTACCATCTGATTGTTTTTTTTCCGGCCGTGCCATGCTCACAGCATGCAGGATCTTAGTTCCCTGACCAGGGATGGAACCTGTGCCCTCTGCAGTGGAAGCATGGAGTCTTAACTACTGGACTGCCAGGGAAGTCCCTGATTTTTTTTTTTTTTAAATAATGTTACATATTACTTCAGCAATCAGAAAAATATAATGAAAAGTAAAAAAAGCCACATTCTGTGTTATGCTATTTAAGAAAAAAGTTTAATTATGAAACTGTTTTAATATATTATTCTTACCAGATTTAAGACCTGAAATTTTGAAGATGGCACTTGGTTTCCCATTTGTGACAAATCCTAGGAGTTGCCAAACTGGCATTCCATTTGAATCAGGATAGGAAAAGTAGACAGATCCTCCCATTCCCTCAGGAAATGGGACTGTTCCCAGCATAAAAACCACAACATGGTTGATATTTTCATAATCAGGCAAGTCAAAAACAAACTTATCCTCTGCCACTTGCTGTGCAGCTGTTTGCACCTAGAATATAAGAAACTCGCCTTAGTGAAATAGTTTGATAAGTTTCTATAGCCCTTTTAGTATTGCTGTAAGCTCTGTTACCAAATATAGTCAATTATAGTCATTATATCAAGTATAACATTGGATCAATCTGATACTCCAATTATGGAATTACCAAATACACCAAAAAGAGTGCTTATTTTAATAGAAAAATCTAAAAATATACATTTAGCCTTAAAATGACTTAATGAATGTAATCTTTCAAAAACATAACTAAATTATTTCAGAGGTGCCCTGAAAGGATTTTACTTACATAAATAAATCACTACAGCTTCAGAATGTTATAAAAATGAAAGGTTGTTCAAAACACCATGCCACCAAAGCTTTATCTTCTAGTTTGAAGGTAAAGAACCTCGGGTAATTAAAATGGGTAAGCAATTCAGAAGTTATTACAGTCAATCCTCATTATTTGCAGATTCATTATTTGTCATTTTGCCTACTCACTGAAAACTATTTGTAACCCCCAAATTATTAAACCCTCCAGTTTAAATACAGAGAATAAAACAAAGGAAGAAAGAACATAAATATAAACCAAAATGCCTATCAGTATTAAATTCAATTTTACCAGTTTTTGGCATGCATAATCTTAAAAGGCACATAAAATCATGGTATCTACAAGTCTTGAAATAATCATCAGGTAAAATAAATATTTCTTAAATGTCAACTCTATCAAAGGCACCAGACATTCTGTTAATCTGTATTATGACACTCTAATCCTCGACCTCAGGAAAAAGGGTACATCTTTTACTGAGTCCATAACTTTAGATTTGGTGAATTTTTCTAGTCAAAGAATAATGTAGTTAAACGTTGAGGCATCGCTAGGTCTATTTGCCCTTCATTTTGATTAACATGTTCAAATACTCCAGAATTAAAAAATCAAACACCGTCAAAGAAAATCTTGTCATGAAGGAACCCCTACTGTATATCCATTATGTAGGTTAGGTGTTAGGTAAACAGACACAGGCACTGCTATAACTAAATTCCTTCCAAATTAGTAGACAACACGGATTCCATAGGGCCTTTCTATTCTTTAGAAAAACACACACATTTTAAATGTTATTCGTTAACGAAATTCGTCCCACACTCAATCCCAGGCTGGTCCTTTCATTCTTCCTATCCGGAGCAGAAGCAATACAAAGTTATCCCACCAGTATTATCAATCACCACCATCACCAAAAGGGGCCTCCCAGTCATTCAAGGGACAGACAATGAATCTTCTGAGGATAGCCATCTCCAATTTATCTCTGTGGTTCCTTAGAACTGTGTACACACTACATTATCAAAAATTGATGAAAAAATTCAACAAAGGGGCTGCAACATTTAATAAAGCAGGGAGAAAAAAATAAAGAGAAAGAATTCTAGGTGAAAGGAATCAGGTCTGAAATGGATTTCTGAGTGGCTTCTACGGAGGCAAGCAAGATTCACCCTCCAGATTCTTCCGGAACAATCCCAGGTACTTAACTCATTTACCTAACAATTCATCAAGGAAGGTTATCTCTTTTTACCAATAAGGAAATTCACTGCTCACGCTCCTTCTGGGGTCATCACAGATATCGCTCACGCTTTAAGTTTCAGGCGTTTCTATCAGCCCATTTCCAATTACGTTAAGCATATTTTTATTACGGCCCTTCCAAAAGGACCCAGCAGTTATACTTTGCCCGAGTACCTTCATCTTCGACAAACAGGACGCTACAGACTAGATTCAAACACCACATTTACCTCGAACTCACTTTATGAGCTCTGGAGAGTATTTATACTGCCAAATGAGCTTTAGTTCCTCAACTGCAAAATGAGAATGAGAACCACCATCTCACGAGTTACGGTTAAGTTTGCAGTGCCAAATAAGCGCTACATAGATGGCTGAGATGACTAGGAACAGACAAAAGGCGTGCATTGCCTAGGATAACGCACACTCGATAAACGGCAGCTAATGGTGTGACTGCAACTCTGAAAAGAGCTGTGGGGAAAGGAGAGCGAACATCCCAGCGTCCCACTGCCCACCCTCACACTCTCAGCAGTCAACTAGACGTGAGGGGGCTTCCCCGCATCCCGCGCACCGACGCACCCTCCCCTTCCCGGGGCCTCGCCCTCGGCGTCCTGCCCCCTCCCTGAGACCACCCGGCCCCATCCTCACCAGCCTCCCCGCCACCAAGCAGCCAAACATGGCGGCGGCGGCTCCGCTCAGCCGGCAAGGACCCGAAGCCGGGGACTAGAAATCCTGGGTCTACTGCCCTAGTCGAGCCCAAGAACCTTCCAGAACGTGGCGGAGGGTGCCTACCCCTCCGCTACATAGCGAATAGGCCAGCGGCAGGAACGCTTTCTGCACCCGCGACCTCTAACCTCGCCTTCCTAACCACAACGCCTCTCGGGCGACGAGTACTTCCGGGGCTCACACCGCACCTCCCTTACTAAACGGGAAAGGCGGGCCAGATCCCGTATAAAACTACAAGTCCCAGAAGGGCCTGCGCCGGTTTCCGGGAAGGGAACGCGGAGGATTTGCCTGTTGGGATTGGTAGTCCGTATCCCAAATTTACGAATCCAGAGCCGGGAGGAAAAGTTTCTCACGTTTGTCTGACATTTTAGAGATTACAGTGCGCTTTTACAGTCATTTCGCTAGATCCTTACAAAAACTCTAGGAGGTAGGTATTATTATCTGCATTTTGTAGGCGAGAAAATTGCCCAGCCCCAAATCTTTACACAGCACTCACGGATGGGGCTTGAATCCAAATCCTGATTCAAATCCAGGGTTCTTTCTGCTACACAGTAGCTGAAAAGTACTGATTTTTTAATCAGCTGTTTTGTACTTAATGACAACTTTATTGTAGTTCTTTCCAGCCTCACACCTCCATTTATTTGCCGAAAACAAACAACACTAAGCAAGTTATATAATATCTTCGTGCTTTAATTGCGCCATTTGTAAAATAAGAATAATAATTGTGCCTGTCCCCTAGGGTTGCTGTGAGGCTCAGATGAATTTATAAACAACCACTTAGAACTTGGCAGTACTTAACTAATGGCTGTTTAATTGTAAAATGTCTTTTTTTCCTCTATGCATTTGCAGAAAAGAAGAACTGGCATCAAGTACTGACTGCCAACAGTACTCATTCTCCCTTTCACAGCTTCAGTTCCCTTTCCTCTTGATAGGAAGGTAAGATATCTCCTCCCTGAAGGTCTCTGCCCAACTTGAAATATCTGAGCTTAGTCCACCAGCCACCAGCAAGTCTGTCCTCCTAACCCCAGGTTATATGTGGAAGATCAGAATGTTGGAACAGTCCTCTGGTCTCCACTCTGGCTCCATAAACTTGGACCACCTATCTTGTCTCAGATACTCCTTTGAGAAAGCCAAAGATGAATAGATAGAAGAGGATCTTCCTACCAATGTCTCCAACTTTCTACCTAAGAAGTCCCAGAATCTTCAAAATAAAAAGGCCACTCATTATGAGACCATTTCATGAGGGGCAGACAAACTGCCTGGATTCAGAGCCCATCTCCGTCATTTATTAGCTGTATAATATTAGGCCAGTTACCCTAACACTACCATGCCTCCTTTTCCCCCTCTGTAAAACAGGATAATAATAAGGTTGTAATGAAGGTTATTACATGTAAAGTACTAAGTAGTAGCCAGAATATAGCTTAATAAACTGTTAGCATTTAGCATTATTACTTTTCCTGACTAACTTTTCATGTCTTCATACCCACCTTACTATGACATAGTAAATAAATATATTGGTCTCTGCCTCATGTACCTGACACAGGGCTCCTGAAACCCCTGTACATTCCCAAGTGATAAGAGCACTAAGAGCATCTTTTGTTCTAATGAGGGGACGCTGGTGGGCTTCTGGGTGGCTCCTAGATGGGGGCTGGTCACCAGAAAGATGAAGCCTGATTAGAAGCTTGGGATTTTCAGCCCCTCCCCACATTCTGTAGAGAGGGGAGAGGGGCTAGAGATGGAGTTAATTGATCACGACTACATGAGGAAGCATCCATAAAATCCCAAGAGTATGAGGTCTGGAGAGCTTCCAGCTTGATGAACACATCCACGTACCAGAAGGGTGATGCACCCCAACTCCACCAGGAGAGAAGCTCCTGCACTCCCAGACCTTGCCTATGTATCTGTTCATCTGATGGTTCATCTGTATCCTTTATCATATCCTTTAATAAATTGGTAAACATGTTTCCCTGAGTTCTGTGAGTTGTTCTACCCAATAATCAAATCTAAGGGGGGGAGGTCATGGGAACCTCCAATTATAGCTGTGTTGGACAGAAGTTGTAGGTAACCTGGGCACTTAACTACTTGCAGTTGGCAACTGAAGTAGGGGCAGTCTTGTGGGACTGAGCCCTTAACCTGTGGGATCTGATGCTATCTCCAGGTGCTGTCTCCAGGTTGACAGTGTCAGGATTGAGTTCAATTGTAGGACACCAAGCTGGTGTCACAGAATTGCTCAGTGTAGGGAAAACCCACACACATCTGGTTTTAGAAGTATTGTGAGTACAGTAGTAGTGTGAGAGTAAAGGAGAAACATGGGAAGAAGACAGGGATTTTTCCTTTACATACTGTAACTATGTATTCTATGTATTTGTATTCTCTGAGCAACTTGTATTTTTCCACCTTTCTGTGCTTATGCAACTTGTTTTATCTGCCTGTAATATTCACCTGGAAATTTTTTACATCCTCCCAACTGGCTCAAATATTTTCTTCAGGTTGGACAAAGAATTGGAGGCAGTGAGTTTAGTATCCTTTCTCCAGACTATGAAAGCCAGACTTCTATTCACCAAACTATATTATTTTTAAATACAAAAGTTCTTTGTAACTAAAGAGAGCAGAAATAGATACAATGTATGGAAGTGAAGAAAAGCGTTTCAGAGGAAAATATGTCTCCCATAATCAGAGCTCTCTGAAATAAGAATAGGTAGATATAGAATAGTGAATTCTCCCATTCACATTGATATTTTAACCAAAGCTGAAATCCACTTGTATTGTTAAGGAGATTCATGGAAAACTTGGGAAAATTTACCTAGGACCTCAAAGGTACCTACCAGCTCTCAGACTACATTTGCTTCTGTGGAGAAAGAACAAATCATAGTTCAGTTTTGGCCAGGGAATCACGAACTGAATACTGGTTTTGACTCTTCCATTAACTAGCCTAGGGATGAAGTAATTTATTTTATCCTTATAGGCATTAGGTTTTCACACTTCTAGAATGAGGGCATTGAATTCTGATTTCAAGAGCAAAAATATTTTTTCTCTTCACCTAAGGAAAGTTTCCTCTCCAAAACAAGGAGAACAAGAAATAAAAACACAGGGACATCCCTGGTGGTGCAGTGGTTAAGAATCCCCCTGCCAATGCAGGGGACACAGTTCCTATCCCTGGTCCAGGAAGATCCCACATGCCTCAGAGTAACTAAGCCCGTGAGCCACAACGACTGAGCCTGCAGTCTAGAGCCTGCGCGCCACAACTACTGAAGCCCGCTCACCCAGAGCCCATGTTCAGCAACAAGAGAAGCCACTGCAATGAGAAGCCTGTGCACTGCAACAAAGAGTAGCCCCCACTCTCCGAAACTAGAGAAAAGCCCAAGTACAGCAACAAAGACCCAACACAGCCAATAAATAAATAAATAAATAAACAAATAAATAATTTTTTAAAAGGTGAGACAAATACAATTAAAAAGATACCAAAACCAGACAAAGATACTATAAAAAAAGAAAATTACAGACCAATATCACTCATGAATACACATGCAAAAATCCTCAACAAAATACTAGCAAACAGAATCCAACAACACATTAAAAGGATCATACCCTATGATCAAGTGGGATTTATCCCAGGGATGCAAGGATTCTTCAATATACGCAAATCAATCAATGTGATACACCATATTAACAAATTGAAGAGTAAAAACCATATGAGCATCTCAATAGATGCAGAAAAAGCTTTTGACAAAATTCAACACCATTTATGATAAAAACTCTCCAGAAAGTGGGCATAGAGGGAACCTACCTCAACATAATAAAGGCCATGTATGACAAACGCACAGCAAACATCATTCTCAATAGTGAAAAACTGAAAGCATTTCCTCTAAGATCAGGAACAAGACAAGGATGTCCAGTCTCACCACTACTATTCAACATAGTTTTGGAAGTCCTAGCCATGGAAATCAGAGAAGAAAAAGAAATAAAAGGAATACAAATTGGAAAAGAAGAAGTAAAACTGGCACTGTTTGCAGATGACATGATACTATATATAGAGAATCCTAAAGATGCCACCAGAAAAGTACTAGAGCTAATCAATGAATTTGGTAAAGTTGCAGGATACAAAATTAATGCACAGGAATCTCTTGCATTCCTATACACTAATGATGAAAAATCTGAAAGAGAAATTAAGGAAACACTCCCATTTACCATTGCAACAAAAAGAATAAAATACCTAGGAATAAATCTACCTAGGGAGACAAAAGACCTGTATGCAGAAAACTATAAGACACTGATGAAAGAAGTTAAAGATGATACCAACAGATGGAGAGATATACCATGTTCTTGGATTGGAAGAATCAATATTGTGAAAATGACTATACTACCCAAAGCAATCTACCAATTCAATGCAATCCCTGTCAAATTACCAATGGCATTTTTTACAGAACTAGAACAAAAAAATCTTACAATTTGTATGGAGACACAAAAGACCCCAAATAGCCAAAGCAGTCTTGAGGGAGAAAAACGGAGCTGGAGGAATCAGATTCCCTGACTTCAGACTATACTACAAAGCCACAGTAATCAAGACAATAAGGTACTGGCACAAAAACAGAAACATAGGTCAATGGAACAAGATAGAAAGCCCAGAGATAAACCCACACACCTATGGTCAAGTAATCTATGACAAAGGAGGCAAGGATATACAATGGAGAAAAGACAGTCTCTTCAATAAGTGGTGCTGGGAAAAATGGACAGCTACATGTAAAAGAATGAAATTAGAACACTCCCTAACACCATACACAAAAATAAACTCAAAATGGATTAGGGACCTAAATGTAAGACCAGACACTACAAAACTTTTAGAGGAAAACATAGGAAGAACATTCTTTGACATAAATCACAGCAAGATCTTTTTTGATCCACCTCCTAGAGTAATGGAAATAAAAACAAAAATAAACAAATGGGACCTAATGAAACTTAAAAGCTTTTGCACAGCAAAGGAAACCATAAACAAGATGAGAAGACAGCCCTCAGAATGGAAGAGGATATTTGCAAACAAATCAACAAACAAAGAATTAATCTCCAAAATATAAAAACAGCTCATGCAGCTCAATATTAAAAAAACAAACAACCCAATCCAAAAATGGGCAGAAGACCTAAATAGACATTTCTCCAAAGAAGACATACAGGGGCTTCAGTGGCGCAGTGGTTGAGAGTCCGCCTGCTCATGCAGGGGACACGGGTTCGTGCCCCTGTCCGGGAAGATTCCACATGCCGTGGAGTGGCTGGGCCTGTGAGCCATGGCCGCTGAGCCTGCACATCTGGAGCCTGTGCTCCACAATGGGAGAGGCCACAACAGTGAGAAGCCCACGTACCACAAAAAAAAAAAAAAAAAAAAAAGACATACAGATGGCCAAGAAGTACATAAAAGACTGCTCAGCATCACTAATTATTAGAGAAATGCAAATCAAAACTACAATGAGGTATCACGTCACACCAGTTAGAATGGGCATCATCAGAAAAACAACAAATGCTGGAGAGGGTGTGAAGAAAAGGGAACCCTCTTGCACTGTTGGTGGGAATTTAAATTGATACAGTCACTATGGAGAACAGTGTGGAGGTTCCTTAAAAAACTAAAAATAGAATTACCATATGATCCAGCAATCCCACTACTGGGCATATACCCAGAGAAAACCATAATTCAAAAAGACACATGCACCCCAATGTTCATTGCAGCACTATTTACCATAGCCAGGTCATGGAAGCAACCTAAATGCCCATCGACAGACGAATGGATAAGGAAGATGTGGTACATATATACAGTGGAATATTATTCAGCCATAAAAAGGAACGAAATTGGGTCATTTGTTGAGACGTGGATGGATCTAGAGACTGTCATGCAGAGTGAAGTAAGTCAGAAAGAGAAAAACAAATATCATATATTAACGCATATATGTGGAACCTAGAAAAATGGTACAGATGAACCGGTTTGCAGGGCGGACATTGAGACACAGATGTAGAGGACAAACATATGGACACCAAGGGGGGAAAGCTGTGGGGGGGGGGAGTGGGGGTGTGATGAATTGGGCAATTGGGGTTGACATGTATACACTGATGTGTATAAAATGATAACTAACAAGAACCTGCTGTATAAAATTAAATTTTAAAAAATTTAAAAATACAATTAAGAAAAAGCAGAAAGAAATAAGAGCACAAACTCTATCTTCTTTGACCTAAGTGATATCTATAACTCCAAATCACAAAGATATCAATGGAAAGTGGATAGAAGAAAGACAAGTGACTTAGCAGAGCAGAAGAAGGTCAAACTCAAGTACCTATAGAGAAAGATAATAAGTACCAGAGAAGTTCAGGAATTGGAGACACCAGGAGCCACAGAAGGCAGGGGTAAGGCAGTAGACTGAAACATGTAGATTGCTTAAAACTGATGTAAGATTTTGTGTCTGACTCTCATCAACACCTCAGCCATTGGTATGAAATCTCTGGAAGAAAAGTGAATCAGAGAGGCCCCAGGCACTAGGAAACCAGATACTGAAAAAAAAATGGTCGTGGAGCAAGGCCACCATGTACAGATTAGGTCCTGAATAAGAGTGCCCAGGTGAGAGAGGAGCATTTTGCTCACCTACTCAAACACACTAACGTAGTACTGTGCCACCCAAAGTGGGGGTGGCTTTTCTAAAACATCCACTTGGAGGATGGGGGTGCCTTTTTCTATAGCATCCATGCAGAGAGGGATATCTCTTATTAAGTCATCCATAAGGGATGAGGGTCACTTTTTAAAAACTCATGTAATAATACAAAACCCTTTCATGATTAAAAAAAAAAATTCAATTAACCAAGAATAGAAGGGAACTTCCTCAACCTGATAAAGAGCATCTATAAAAATCCCACAGCTAACATCATACTTAATGGTGAAAGTTGTATGCTTTCCTCCTAAGATCAGTAACAAAACAAAGATGTCTTCTCCAGGCACTTCTATTCAACATTGTACTGGAGGTTCCAGCCAAAGCAATGAGGCAAGAAAAAGAAAAGGCATCCAGATTGGAAATTAAGAAATAAAACTATCTCTATTTGTGACATGAGCTTGCATAGAGAAAATCCTAGGGAATCCACTAAAAACTATTAGAAGTAATAAACAATTCAGCAAGGTTGTAAGATACCAGATCAATATACAAAATTCAGTTGTATTTCTAAACACTTAGAATGAACAATCCAAAAATAAAAATATGAAGACAATTCCATTAATAATAGCACCAAAAAATAAACACTTAGGAATAAATTTAAGAAGGAAATCATAAAACTCATACTCTGGAAACTATAAAAAATAAGAAATTAAGGATCTGAGTAAATGGAAAAACATCCCATGTTCATGGGTCTGCAGACTTAACATTGTTAAGATGGCAGTATTCCCTAAATTGGTCTATCAATTCAATGCACTATCAGAATCTCAGCTGACTTTTTGTAGAAATTGACAACTTGATTCTAAAATGTATAAGAAGGGAGACCCAGAATAGCCAAAACAATCTTGGGGAAAAAAAGAAAAGAACAAACTAAGATGATTAACACTTCTCAATTTCAAAAGTTATTGCAAAGCAATGATAATGAAGACAGTGTAGTATTGAGACAGAAATAAATATGTAAATCAATGGAATAGAATTGAGAGTCCAGAAATAAATTATATCATCTACGGTCCGCTGAATTTTCAACACGGGTGCCAAGACCATTCAATGGGGGAAAGAAGAGTCTTTTCAACAAAGATTCCGAGACAACTGGATAGCCACATGCAAAAGAAAAGCCTCATGCCATATATAAAAATTAACTCAAAATTGATCAAAGGTCTAAATGTAAAAACTAAAACTATAAAACTCTTTGAAGAAAACATAGGGATAAATCTTCATGACTTTGGATTTGGCAAAGGATTCTTAGATATGACACCAAAAACATAAGCAAAAAAGAGAAAAAAATAGATCATCTGAACTTCATAAAAATTAAAAACTCTAGTGCCTCCAAGGAAACCGTCAAAAAAGCGAAGAGACAACCACAGAATGGGAGAAAATATTTGCAAACCATAGATCTGATAAGGGACTTGTATCCAGAACAACAGAAACTAACACAGCATTGTGAAGCAATTATACTCCAATAAAGATTATAAAAAAATAAATAAAATAAACATAAAGCCACCATATGACCCTGTGATTCTACTCCTAGGTATATACTCAAGAGAAATGAAAACAGATGTTCACACAAAAACTTGTATATGAATGATTATAGCAACATTATTCATAATACCGAAAGGTGGAGACAAATGTCCATCAATGGATGAATGGATAAACAAAATGTGGTATATCGTACAATGGAAAATTATTCATATGTTATTATATATGATTCCACCCATATGAAATATTTAGAATAGAGAAATCTATAGAGACGGAAAGTAGATTAGTGATTGCTTAGGGCTGGGGTAGGTGAGGATGTGGAGATGGGGGTGATAGATAGCTAAAGAGTATGGTTTTTTTTTAACCATCTTAACTATTTTTTAAGTGTACAGTACAGTAGTATTAACTATATCACCTTGTTGTGCAGCAGATCTCTAGGATTTTCTCATCTTGTAAAACTGAAACTCTATGCCTGTTGAACAATTGCCCTATTCCCCCTCCCCTAGACTTTTTGAGGTGATGAAAATGATCTGAAATTGACACTAGTGATGTTTGCACATATCTGTGAATATACTAAAAACCACTGAATTATACATCTTGAATGAATTGTATGGTATGTGAATTATATTTCAAGAAAACTATTTTTAAAATCAGTACCATTTGGCCTCTCACCTTCTGAGATGGCCCACACTGTCTGTGGAGTATGTATCTCCCTGAATAAACCTTCTTTCACTTTAAAAGAAATTAATTAATTAATTAATTAAAATCAGTACCATTTACAATAGTATCAAAAAAAAAAAAAACTCATGCAAAAGTACCTATGAGCAAGTGGGTAGTGCTGGAGTGGGAACAGGGGGATTACATGAAAGTCTTCCGCCTCCTCCACAACAATAACATCAAGGCTCATATTTGCCAGGTAGGAGACTGAAGCATCCTTCTCAGGAAAAAGTGAACACCCCAGAGCTACAGATATCTTGAAATCTCCAGTGACAAAACTGACAGGCTGCCTAATAATAGTGAAACATGCTATTCACAAGTAACAGCCTCCTCACAGTTTTTTGCTTTTTTTTTTTGGCCGTGCTGTGCAGCTTATGGGATCTTAGATCCCCGCCCAGGGATTGAACCCACGTCCCCTGCAGAGTCCTAACCACTGGACCATCATGGAATTCCCCACATTTTTTGCTTGTAAATGGAACATGCTACTAAGGATCAACACACATTTGAGGAAAGTCACTATCATGAAGGAGAAAGACCAAGGCAAATAAATAGTCGGGGCAGCAGGGGCAGGGGAATGAATTCAGCAGAAACAAAACAGTACAAGGAGCAAAAAAAATAAAACGCTGTAGGTATTATCCAGAGAGAGAAATAGAGTGTGTCATTGAAACAAAAATTGAATGCTATAAAAGGAAAATCAGAGAACAAGAAAGAACCCATGGAACTTGAAAATATGAGGGCTGAAAAGACAGTTTTTAGAGTTTAGAAGTGTTGTAAGAAAAGGTCAAGGAACTCTCCCAGAGAAGTGAGGGAAAGAAAGAGAGGGAAATGAAGAGAAAAAAGATAAAATTAGAAGATCAATACAAGAGGTTCAATATTTGACCTAGTGGGAATTCCTGAGAGAATAAAGAAAACACTGGACAATAAATTGTCAAATAAATACTATTTTCTTTAAAAAAAAAAAAATCCCAGAACTGTAGAACATGAGTCTCCAGAAAGAAGAGGCTCACGGACTACCCAGCAATATGAATAAAAAACCCACACCAAGGCTCATCCTCATGCAATTTCAGAATATGGAACCTAATAGAGATTCCATGAAGCTAAAAGAAAAAATTATGTACAATGATTGCAGGCCAAAGTGAATTGACCTCTGTGTAGCAACACTGAACACTGAAAGACAAAGGAAAGGTGCCTTCAAAATTCTGAGTGTAAATTATTTCCTATATCGAATTCAATATCCAGCCAAAATTACAATCAAGTAAAGGGCAAACCAAAGATATTTTCAGACCTGCAAAGTCTAAGAAAAAAAAATTACCTTCCATATGTCCTTTCTCAGTAAGTTACTGGATGTGCTCCTTCCAAACAAGGGAATAAACCAATAAAGAGGCGACATGAGACAAGATTCAGAACACAAGAGATTCCACTAAGGAGAGTGATAGAATTTCAAAGGTAATGGCAAAAAGAAGTCCCAGGAAATAATGCAAAGAGCACCCAATTCAGGAATCCTCAAAAAAAAAGAATAGATTATTTGACATGTATGACAACATGCAAAGTTATACAGAGAGGTGTTTCATGGAGCTGCTGGATGGATGAAGACTTAGCCTAAGTCAGATATTCAAACTAAAGCCGAAAAAGGGGCCATTATTTAGGCCAGTGCCAATAAAATGACTTAGCACAGAACAATATTTACATGAATGTATTTGTTCCGTATGGCTGCTGTAACAAAATGCCACAGATTTCGTGGCTTAAAACAGCACACATTCAGAAGTCTGAAATCAGTTTCACCTGGCTGCAAACAAGTTGCCATGAGGGCTGCACTTCTTCCAGATGCTCTAGGGGAGAATCTGTTTTCTTGCCTCTTCCAGATTCTAGAGCTGAGTTCTTGGCTTATTCCATCTCCAAAGTCAGCAGTGTAGCATCTTGCTTCAGTCCTCTCCTTGCCTTCTCTGTCAGATATCACTCTCCTTCCCTTTTATAAGGATATTTGTAATTGCATTTAAAGTCTAACGAAATAATTAAAAATAATCTCCATATCTCAAGATCCTTAGCTTAATCATATTGGTAAAATCTCTTTTGCCATGTGAAGTAACATTCACAGGTCCTGACTATTTGGGAAGGGCATTATTTAGCCTCCCAACACTATCTTAATAAAAACTCCAAATGTGGGTTAACTAGAAATTATTTAACTACATTAAGAAGATGGAAGAACAATGGAAAAGAGTATGAAAAAGAATATACATATATATGTATGCATGTATGTATAACTTAATCACTTTGCTGTACAGCAGAAATTAACACAACATTGTAAATCAACTATACTTCAATAAAATAAATTTAAAAAGAGGAAGATGGGAGAAAAGGAAGAGGAAGTGTAGATAGCTAAAATCCTCTTCTAACCAATGCTGTCAGAAAATCAATAACAATCATACGGTACAAGAATTTCAGCTCAGAAAAAGACATATTGGTGATTTGAAACTTTCGAAATGATAGTTCTGTCTTGAAGGGAGATCTGAATGGCTTTCTCCCGTTACTCATCTTATCATCTGTGGTAGATTGCAGAAATAACACAAATCCTTCCTCTCCCTGTGTCCATGACCTTGCAGTGTGACTTTCCAGATGGACTCTGTTTCTTTACCCTCGTGGCCTTCTTACTTGATTTGACCAAAAGAATGCAACAGAAGTGATGTTGTGCCATTTCCATGCCCAGGGCTCAAAAATATTTGCAAGTGGCTTCTCTAGTCCTTGGAACTTTGCCAGTCTACCACAGGAACAAGCCAAGGATAGCTTGCTGGATAATGAGAGACACCTGGCCCCATTGCCTCAGCCAACAACCAGTCAAACCCCCGGAGCGGAGCTACCTGACTACCAGACACATGAATGAACCCAGTCAAGACCAGAAGAACCACTCAGCTGAGCTCAGCCCAAATAGAATCATGAGATAAATAAATTTGAGATGTTTTGTTATGCAGCAAAAGCTAACTTCTGTGTAGTTCTTTCACTGTCTGTGATTACATTTTATTAATTTTCCTTCCCTGTAACAAATACCGGTAGTTATCTATTTAATATCCATTTCCCCCCTTCTTGTTAACCCCAATTTTGTTCAGGAAGGCACCCCTCCTCCATGAGACTCAGGAGCCCCAGAAGAAGACCCTGCTTAATCTAATCAACAAATTTCCATTCCCTTGGTAGTGATTGGTTTAGGATCAGTCCCATAACCCAATTCTGGTCAGTGGCACTTGGGAGGAAGTCTGCTGGGGGCTTCTGAGAAAAGTTTCTTGGTCTTAAGAAAGTCACACGAAAAGATGGTCACTTTCTCCCTCTACATTGATATATCTGAAAGTGACACCTAGAGTTGTAGCAATCATCTTGAAACAACCTGAGAACAACCTAAGAAAAAAAGCACACTCAGGAAGAGCAAAGAGATGAAAATAACTTGAGTCTTTATTAATGTCTTATGCTGTTAAACCAACCAGCCCTGGAGCCAATGTCCTACCTCTGTACTTACGGTCATGCAAAATAATGTATTTTTTTCTATTGCTTAAGCCAATTTTAATTGACTTTGTTGTTATTTATGGCTGATGTTATAATTAACACAACTCTTACTAGAATATAAGCTCCGAGAGGGCAGGGACCATGTCTGTTTTGTTTGCTACTGTATCTCCAGTGCCAAGCCCAGCATCTACCCGCTAGTAAGCATTTCATAGTTATTTACTGAATGAATGAAAGTCTATCAATGATCATTAAATACATCTGCGGTTGACACTTGACTAGATAGTATAAACATCTAATTAGGGAGCCTGACTCTTCTTGATTGTGAGCTCTTCAAGAACGGGACTCTGAAAAAAAAAAAAAAAAAAAAAGAACGGGACTCTGTTTGCTCCCAAGTACCTGGCATACAGTAGATCCTCTCTACACGTTTGTTGAATAAATGTTCTATGATACTGAATTCTGCCAACTTTCCAGCAGGGGGTGCACACAACTAGGTGTTCTGGGCGCTAGGCACTCTCCTTTATCGGCTCACCAGTCTCTCCTCTGCCACCTTCCCCTCCACGTTCCCCACAAGGAGCTAAAGACCACAGCAATGCCTATGGGGAAGCCCAGGAGAAGGGGCTTTTCCACATTCAGAACCTCTGTGTCTGTCCTGTCCCAGCTTCCAGCACCTGTTAGAGAAAGCTGAGAACATGTTCTATAAACAGAGAAAGTTCTCTTTAGGTCAGGGTCAAGCAAATGTTTTCTGTAAAAGGCCAGATAGTACATGTTTTGGGCTTCCTAAGCCGTAAGGTCTCTGTGCTGACATGCCTTTATAACACCAAGAATTGTAGAACCAACCACCCTGGGAGACTGCCCTACTTCTGTACTTCTGGTTATGCAAGATAATATATTCCTTTATTGTTTAAGCCAGTTTTAGCTGGCTTCATTGTTAATTATAGCTGAAGATATAATTAACCACCCACAACTAGAATAAAAATTCCAAGAGGGCAGGAAACTTAATAAGTACATACATAAAAGAATAAGTAAAATAAGTAAAAGGAATGGCTGTGGCTCTGTCCTAAAAACTTTATTAACAAGAACAGACGGGGACTTCCCTGGTAGTCCAGTGGTTAAGAATCCACCTTCCAATACAGGGGACATGGGTTCAATCCCTGGTCAGGAAACTAAGATCCCACATGCTGCTGGGCAACTAAGCCCACGTGCCACAATTACTGAGCCCACGTGCTCTAGAGCCCATGAGCCACAACTAGAGAGCCCGTGTGTCACAACTACTGAGCCCATGTGCCGCAGCTAGAGAGCCCACACACCACAACCACTGACCCCGTGCACTGCAACTACTGAGCCCATGTGCTCTGGAGCCCGTGCGCCACAACTAGAGAAGCCCGCGCACTGCAACAAAGAGCCCGCGTGCTGCAACGAAAGATCCTGCAGTGAAGATCCCACGTGCCACAACTAAGACCCAACGCAGCCAAAAAAAAAAAAAAAAACCCACAAGAACAGACAGCTGGCCAGATTTGGCTGAGCCCTGCTTTAGGTAAACAGGCCCTACCTAAGGCAGTGGTTTTCAAACTTTGTCAGAATCACCTGTAGGGTACGTTAAAACACTTATGGCTGGGCCTCACCTGAGTTTTTCAGTAGGTCTGGAGTAGGGCTGAGAATTTTAATTTCTAAGAAGTTAGGGTTGCCAAATAAAATACACGATGCCCCGTATATCTTAAATGTGAATTTCAGTTAAATGGTGAATAATTTTGTTTTAAGTATGTCCCAAGTATTGCATTATTATCTGAAATATCAAATTTAATTTGGTATCCTGTACTTTAAGTCTGACAGCCCTTAGGCAAGTTGCCAAGAGATGCTGATGCTGCTGGTCCAGGAACCACTTTGAGAAACACTGACCTGTATAATCTCTTACATACTGGAGCTCTGCAGAGGTCTTAAGCTGGAAAGAATACCCGCCAGCTCAACTCAAGAATCTGAACACTCAGTCTGTACATGTGAACATGTTCCTCCTTCATTCACAAAAGGGTTTTTTCTCAAAACTAGATACTTTAAATATGCACTATTTTTTTTTGACAATTATCCATTTATTGTGCACTTACTATGTGAGAGCTTGTTTCTAGGCTCTAGAGATAAAACAAGAAATAAGGATGATCAGGCCCCTTGCTCTCAGAGCTTATGTTTAGTGGCTGTCTGGGGGCAGATATGACTGGTCATCCATCTGAGAAGTTACTGCCCTGCACATTGTCAGGTATTTACTTAAGACACATAAACTATTTCGACCATCACCATGGCTATAAACAGGGACCCTGCAGTTAGAAATTAGTTCAAATCTCAGCCCTGCCACTTACGACACTGGGCAAGGTATTTAACAGCTTTAGTCCTCAGATTCCTCCTCTGTAAAATTGGGACAATAATTTATACTTCATGAGTTGTTGAATGGTAAATAAAATCACTCATATAAGGAACTTAGCATAGTTCCTTGGTAGGGAATAAAATGGTCAGTACTCAACTACTAGTATAGCTACTATTGAAAATTCAGTGGTCTTCAAAGTATGGTCCTTGGGCCAGTGTCATCAACAGACCCATGAACTTGTTAAAAATGCAGATTCTCTGTGCCCCACCCCAAACCTACTGAATCAGATACTCTGGGATGGGGCACAGCGAGGCGTGATTTAACAAACCTTCCAGATGATTCTGATGCATGTTAGAATTTGGAAAACACTACTAAAGAAAATATTATAAGAAGCCAGGAACTGTATGTGCTAGGGGTTAAGAATATCAAGGCCAATAAGGCACAAATCTTCCCTTTTCCCAGGACAGCTTTACGTAAGGCTTAGTGGTGTTCATCTCTCTATTCACAGTGTGTGTGTGTTTGTAGTCCATATGCCCGAAACCCATCAGAAATTCATTTAAGAAAAGATTTCTTAGCTCATTTTTCATTCATTCAACATCCCACTGAGTGCCTACTGTGAGCCAGTGTGTTGAGATTGAGATTAAAAACAGAAGGAAACACTTCTGTGTTTCAATAGCTCTTACTCTGGCACTGATTTCATAACAGGAAAACACAACAGTGCATGCGTTTCAGTGGGATACTAAAATGAGTTTCTACCAGAGATATTATGAAGGGAAGTGGAAAAAAGGCAGTAACTGGGAAACGTAGAAACTCTTTCCAGAGGACATTTAACTGAGCCCCTACAATGTGAATACAGAAAACAGCTTAGCTACCTGGAAAGCGTCTGCCAAAGCCTGGCAAGGCCACCAGAAGAAAAGAGAAAGGGCATTGGCTAAGTGAGGGGCCCTGGCCAGGAAGAAAAGACTCCAGTCTATGTGGGGTCTTGAACAGTCCCTGTCAAGTCCCAGTCTGTTCACAGCTGTCTCTCTTGGATGTCCTGATCTTGGTTGTGGCCCAGAAGACTACAGAGAAAGGCCGTAGAAAGAGGGGAGGCCTGGCAAGAAGCTGAATCAGGCCCCAATCTGAGAACTGGGACAGAAACAATGCTAAATCCCAGACACAGAGGTGACCCAACAGACAGAAGAACTATTAAGAATTCTCCACCACTCCCACCAGTAGCCTTGAACATGAGTTTGAGAGGTACTAGTTAGCCACAGAGAGGAAGTTTCAAATGACTGTGGAAAGTTGTATGGGGCTGGGTTAAGATAAGCATAATCTGTGCAGCAGAATCATCTGGGTGAGTTTTTAAAAAAATACTGAATTCAAATCTCTCAGGTTGGGGCCCAGAGATCAGTCATATGCTAATGATTCTGCTGCACTCACTCTTTCCACTGACCAGCATCTGGGAACCATTGCACGGCACAGGTTTATACAGGGACCTAATTAATGCAATGCTTTGCACACCTGGCCAATTAAGTTTATAAATGAGTGATTGTCTCCTGTCTACTAGGAGCTCACATTTTAAGGCAAAGGTAATAAATTATTTTAGAAGGCCCTTCACAAAGGGTTTTGACTTCCAAGAGTTACAAACCCTGTTGCAGCCAGCTATTTTCAGGGATTTGAGGGAAACAATACAGCAACATAGGTAGCTACTCAGAACTGGGATTATTAAAACCTTGATTTGCAATCAGTCTTTCAGAATGATAAACATTTTTTATACAAAATTTTAGTGGTTTAAGAAGTAATTTTGCATCAAAATAATCAAATAATGGCCAATAGAGTGCTATACATTACTCACAATGATTTTGACAACCCATGATTAAATGGTTTTAGAATTAAACACAAATACACACTCACTCATTACACAAAACGTAACAGAAATCACCTGTTTTACATTTCACATCAGCCTGGAGTAACTGAAGCATGGAAGGTGAAATGAGTCTGCTTTTATTCATCTGAAGTCTTGCTCTGCATCAGAAAATAACCACAAAACACCAAGAATCTCTTTAGAAATCCACCAGTTCAATTCCAAAATGATAGTCATTTTCTACAAATCACAACAGGTTAACCACTGCGCCACCACGGAAGTCCCTTTAATTCTGTTCTTGCCACTGTGCACAAAGCACCCTATGTTTGGGACAAAAATCACCAACTACTTTTTTTAAAATAAATTTTTATTGATTGATTGATGGCTGCATTGGGTCTTTGTTGCTGCGCGTGGGCTTCCTCTAGTTGTGGCGAGCGGGGGCTACTCCTCTTTGTTGTTGTGCGTGGGCTTCTCATTGTGGTGGCTTCTCTTGTTGCGGAGCACGGGCTCTAGGCGCACGGGCTTCAGTAGTTGTGACACGCAGGCTCGGTAGTTGTGGCTCAGAGGCTCTAGAGTTCAGGCTCAGTAGTTGTGGTGCACGGGCTTAGTTGATCCACGGCATGTGGGATCTTCCCGGCCCAGGGCTCAAACCCACGTCCCCTGCACTGGCAGGCAGATTCTTAACCACTGTGCCACCAGGAAAACCCACCAACTACTTTCAACCCTATGATATCCTCAATTTACTTATTTCTCTTAACCAATACACTTCTAGAAAAGGGGGCAATAACTCAATATACAAACATACTCCCCATTTCTTTCATTTTTCAACCCACTGCATTTAAGCTTCTTTGTCCTCTCCTCCCTTGCTCTACTGATAGTATTTCCACTAAGATTACTAATGACCAAGTTGTAAATCGAATGGCAATAATATATATATATATATATATATTTTTTTTTTTTTTTTTTTTGCGGTACGCAGGCCTCTCACCGCTGTGGCCTCTCCCGCTGAAGAGCATAGGCTCCGGACGCGCAGGCCCAGTGGTCATGGCTCACGGGCCCAGCCGCTCCGCGGCATGTGGGATCCTCCCGGACTGGGGCACGAACCTGTGTCCCCTGCATCGGCAGGCGGACCCTCAACCACTGCGCCACGAGGGAAGCCCAATAATATTTTTTAACTATAAAGATAGGTTATTAAAACATTACATGTCACAACTCTTATAGAATTTACTTATTACAAAATTATTATAGAAGAAATCATTAAGAAATATAAAACCATAGGAAATACAATTTCCAATAAAGGTAAGGGTTTAGTGTAGTCAAGTACTGTTCTAATTGCTTCACATGTATTAAATCACTTGATCCTTTTACTTACCCAAGGTCAGTTAGTGGCAGAGCCAAGATTAAAATTCAGTTTGTTCTAGAGCTTATACTTAATCACTATATTATATAGCTTTCTCCAGTTACACAAATAAAACAATAATAATCACTGCAAAAAGATACGGTGTAATTTTATTACTTTCAACATTTCTTTTCATCACAATGAACAAAACAAAATAAACTAAAATACAACACAGCTTTACAAAAATAAATTTTTATTAAAAGCAGTAGAGTCTGAGCAGGAGACAGTACAAAGAGTGTAAACAATGTAAACATCACTACATTCAGCTCAGCTTGATTGAATGCTGAAAGACAACTCTAAATGCTCTATGTGCCCTTACTAGCAAGATACGTTAGTTCTACTGTACACAGAAAACACACTCTAATTTTGATTGAGAAAAAGTATTTTATCGAAGTCGGTCCCAGCGCCAAATACTGGCATCATCACAAACAGCTATAAGAATGCTGCTATCCCTGCTAAAACTGGTTTGTCGAATAGCAGCACCACATTTATGATGAGTCAGTGTTGTGCATCTAGGGAGAAAACATGACAACAGGTTAAATACCATGCATATATAATGCTGTCAGTATCTAACTTAAAACAATGAGTCAGAAAATGAATAGATGTTCCAAGTCATATAGAAAGCACTTGAAAACAGAATACAGTTCACTAAGAGCCCAATCTCAAATTTCATAAAATTTGGGTATACTTTAAATCCAAGAGGTACTATATAACTTATATTAAAAAAAGAGAAATAACTTATTACCAAAGTACTTGGGAAAAACTATCATTATTAGAATAAAAAAGAAATACTTTACAATACTCTGAGAATGTAAATGTTACAAATGATTTAAGGTTGGCATTGCAAGTATCAATTACTTCCTCTATGCTGACATAACGCTTTGGAGGAAAAGTCAGAAATTATGAAGAGGAATTTCTAAACACTTACTTGGCTTTATGAGGATCTTCTACTTCTAAATCCCAAACATAAAGTTTGCCAACCTGATTGCCCAATGCAAGCATCTGTATAAACATATTAAAAACAAATCAAATTATTAAAACAAGCTATAAAGATTTCAAACAATCCTAAGACATCTTTCTTATTTCAGAAAAGCCTCAGCTCCAGCCTATGGCAACGCTCTTGGTTATTTCTTTGCATCTTATATTTCTTATATTGTGTAAATGAGGATAAGAGCAACTAATGCATCACAAAGATGTCTTGAGTAAAATAAGGAGGTTATTTTGTAAATTTACGAAGAACTTTACAATTTATTTACATAGTTAGCATGTACTCTTTATTCTGCCTTAAAGAACTGTAGTAAAAGCCATAGGAAATTTCCAAAGCTTTCATATAGAAATAAATACCCAAGTAATTTATCACAAAATTCTAACACCAAATTCTGAAAAAATTTTAGATAACTAATATTTTGTCTCTATCTTCCATGTTGGTTTTCTATATAAAAAGATTAACACTCTAATCCAAAACATTAAATCTTAGTAACAGATGTTACGGAAAGTAAACACCTAACTGCCACCATTGACACCTGTCAATTTCATTTATAATAAGCACTGCAGATGGTGTGCAGAGCCACAAGGGTAGAATAAATAACATCAAAGGCCAAAGCAATTAATACAAAAAAATCAAGGTAGCTTAAACTTAGAGGTAATAGAATACAGATACACTACAGGGAAAACTAAAATTGCCATGGTTTTAAGTCAAATAATTTCAAAATGTAAAAATATGTTGCTACCTTTTGCCAGAAATCCATAGAAAACCTCATGTACCAAATGTCACACTGGCTGTAATCAAATCGCCCAAGAATAGTCACATTAGACTCACTGGGTTTAATTTTATCTATATCATCTTCCATTTTGCCAGGTTTCCAGCATACAATGGCATTTTCACAAGACTTTAAAAAAGACAGAAATGAGAAAAAAAGAAATGTTAATCAAAGAACTGAATTTTAAACATTAAAAACAAAGCTTTTTCTCTACTATCATTTCAGAACTCACAGCTCTTAGAACCTGGTTATCCATCTACTGAGTCCAGCGATATACATTCATTTATATTTACAGAGTCAGTATCCACACTTACGGACAAGAAGTCTGATTATCAACAGATTTTAACAATACAAAAGCATTACACTGTCTAGAATATTCATTTTTGAAGTCACAATTTCCCTTCCAAACCAAAACAAATTCAGCTTTAGATACTTCAGCATCCAGAGACTTGAAGTATTTTATAGCAAAGGTAAAATTACAAACACTGTATTAGAATACACAGCTCTTCAATATGGCCCCTGCTTACTTCGCTAGTTTCATCTTTCCCCATTCCACTTCTAAACCCCCGTGGTTCCCTTTATATCTGGTTAACTATTAATCCTCCTGTCTGCACTACATGATAGGTGCTCAAGAGATGTCATAGGAAAGCTAATGAATTCATAGAAGGGGCCTTAGAGGTCAGATTATACAGAAGGCAATAAAAGCAGTGGTTCAATATCAAGACACTGATAAGGGGATGGGATTAAAATAGGCTGAGTTACACCTTCCTATCCTGCAACACTGAACCTTTACATACATTCTATTTAAGCAGCAAGTGGTAAAGAATAGAATGGGAGGAAAAAATGCAAGACAGAGGGCACTATTTATATTCCTGTGTGGTTTGCTTGCTAAGGGATATTTGGCAATGTCTCTGGCTTCTAGTTAATAGAAGCCAGAGATGCTGAACACTTTGCAATGCACAGAACAGTTCCTCCCACAAAAAAGAATTGTCTTACCCAACTTCCACAGGGCCAGGATTGAGAAATCCTGGTGTAGGCGAAGAATGCCTCCTGGAACTTTACAGGACACAGCCTAACAACCACATGTGGTAGCTCTGTGGGGTCACATGGAGATTAGGGAGTGGACAGTATGCTTTTTTTCTTCTCTGCCCTTTTTGGATTATATAAAATCCCAGGGATATGGATCTGTTACACAAGTTCTTCATTATAAAGTATCTTAGAGATCACCTAGGCTGATGACTCTTAACTAAGTACACAATTGGATTGATATAGACTGTACAGCTTTCTTTAAATACTCATCTTGACCCCAACCCTACTGATCACAAACTCTGAGAGGGGAGGCCAAAGCAGCAGAATTGTAAAATACTTCTTCAAGTGCTTCCTACTGACTGTATTGGTAAAGGATCCTTAATCAATAGAGTTCCCTCATGGAGAACTAAATAATCTCACTGATGGATGGCTGTACTAGAAAATCATCTAGAGAGTTTTTAAACATTACAAATTCCCAGGTCCTTATGCCAGATTTAGAATATCTGGGGATGAAACCTAATCTATTTTTACAATGTCCTCCCAATAGTTCTGATGTGGAGCCAGATTTGAGACCACCAATATTCAGTTCAGCTTCCCACCTAAAATGCAGAAATCCTTTCCTATTATCTGATTAAGTTCTAAGAGCAGAAATTTTAGAGCTACTCCTTTTTTAATTCTGCTTCCAAAACAGATGAAGTAGAGGTACTTTTTCCTATTTATCTCGTTAAGTACAGCTTAAAAGTCTGAAGGCTAGGGAGGAGGCAGACTGGTTAGGGGCCCTGGAACATGAAGAACATTGAGTTGCTTGGTTTTCTTTTGCCTCTTTATGTATCCCAGACTGGATGCTAGATAAGGTAGCAACTCAACAAAGCTAACAAGTGAAGACAAAAAAAAAAAAAAAAAAAAAAAAGCCCCAACAAAAGCCTACTCTCTGCAAAGGACCAGGAAAGTGGCAACCTAGCATGAGAGAAAATTTTTAGGTAAACCCTTAATACCACAGAAAAAACAGTGGACCCATCCACACATGTAGACCAGCAAAGTCCCAGTGGGGTCCCTTCTCAGGTGATAACTAAACACTTCAAGTACGTAACACCCTGACTCCTCCCTACCCCTCATGGTAATGAGGTGACTCTCCTCCTCACCCTCTGCCTGGGGTGGTATTAGAGGAAGCCTAGCAGAGAGTCAGAATGTTCACAACCACCCACCACTCTCAGTGTCAGTGGAGACACTCGGGGAGCAGTACTGAGGCCTCCCAACCCCTCTTGCCAGGGTGCTATCACCTGAGGCCCACTGAAAAGCCTGAACTCCCACCCCAGTAGTAAAGAGACAAAATCACCAAGTCAACCAAGTGGGGAACCTGAACTTCCCTTGCCACCTGCCAATAATGAAGCAGCACTCCCCTTCCCCAGCTGAAAATTTATCAAAGGAAGCCTGCTTAAATATCAGTAAGATCCAGAGTTTTGTAACAGTAACCAAAATATCGATATCTTAATCAAAATTCACTTGTCATACCAAGAAATGTAAAAATCTCAACTTTAATGAGGAAAGATTATCAAGAGGTACCAACACTGAGATGACATAGATGTTAGAACTATCTGACAAGGATTTTAAAGCAGCTACCATAAAAATGCTTCAATGAGAAATTACAAACACATTTAAAACAATAAAAAAAAGTCTCAGCAAAGAAATAAAAGATAAGAATCACATGTAAATTTTAGAACTAAAAAAACTATAGCTAAAATAAAAAACAACTGAAGGGCTCACCAGCAAAAAAAGAGAGATGAAAGAGTCAGTAAATTTAAAGTTAGAACATAGAAATTACCCAATTTGAACGAAAGAAAACAGACTTACTAAATAACAGAGTCTCAGGGACCAAACAAAAAACATAATATTCACATCATTAGAGTTCCTAAAGGAGAGGGGGAAGAAAGTGGGGCTAAATAAGAATCTGAATAATGGCTGAAAAGTTCCCAATTTTGGGACAAATTATGTCCCCAAAGACAAACCTACTAGATTAGAGATGGTGAGTGAACGCCAAAAAAGATAAACTCAAAGAAATCAATATCAGGCATATCGCATTCAAACTTCTGAAAACTAAAGACAAAGAAAAAAAAATCCCGAAAGCAGTTAAGACAGAAAGAACACCTTACCTATAGGAAAAAAAACAATTCAATGATGGCAGATGTCTCATTACAAATGACAGAGACCAGAAAGAGGGGGAACAACATTTTTCAAATGTTTAAAGAAAAGAACCATCAACACAAAATCCTATATTCAGTGAATATATGCTTCAGGAATGAAGGGGAAATGAGGACATCCTCAGACTAAGAAAAACTAAAAGAATTTGTCACCATTCTAAAAGAATGGCTACAGGAAGTTTGATGAACAGAAAGGAAATGATATAAGAAGGAATCTTGGAATATCAGAAAGGAGGAATGAACAACAGAAAAAGCATAATGAGTAAACACAACATTCTTCTTCTTCTTGAGTTTTAAAATTCTGTTTGGCAGTTGAAGCAAAAATTGTAATACTCTTTGATGAAGTTCTCAATTGTAAAGGGAATATTTGAGACAATTATAAGTGGAGGAGAAAGAGAGAGGTAAGCTTCCTATACTTCACTTGAAGTGGTAAAATGCTGATATACTGACTGATCACATATATATCATATACATACATATATACATATACATATATATATATATATAGTAACACCCAGAGCAAATGCCAAAAAAGCTACACAAAGAAATATACTCAAAAGTAGTATAGATACATCAAATTGGAATTCTAAAGTATGTGCACATAAGCGAAAAAACCCAGAGAAATGAAAAGAATGAAAAAAAATTAAATAGTAAACGTAATGTAATAATTGGTAAGTTAAGGCTCAAATATAAATGGTCTGATTTACTAGCTAAAAGACAGTTTGGCAAAGTGAATTAAAAAAATATGACCCAACTATATGCTATCGTTAAGAAACTCACTTCGGGGCTTCCCTGGTGGCGCAGTGGTTGAGAGTCCGCCTGCCGATGCAGGGGACACGGGTTTGTGACCCGGTCCGGGAGGATCCCACATGCTGCGGAGCGGCTGGGCCTGTGAGCCATGGCTGCTGAGCCTGAGTGTCTGGAGCCTGTGCTCCGCAACGGGAGAGGCCACAACAGTGAGAGGCCCGCGTACCGCAAAAAAAAAAAAGAAACTCACTTCAGGTGTAACAATACAGGTAGATTAAAGGTAAAAGGTTTGAAAAAGATGGGACTTGCCTGGTGGTGCAGTGGTTAAGAATCCACCTGCCAATGCAGAGAACACAGGTTCGAGCCCTGGTCCGGGAAGATCCCACATGCTGCAGAGCAACTAAGCCCGTGCGCCACAACTACTGAGCCTGCACTCTAGAACCCGTGAGCCACAACTACTGAGCCCATGTGCCACAACTACTGAAGCCCATACACCCTAGAGCCCATGCTCTGCAACAAAAGAAGCCTCTGCAAAGAGAAGCCCATGCACTGCAATGAAGAGGAGCCCCCATTCGCTGCAACTAGAAAAAGCCCAGGCACAGCAACCAAGACCAGAGGCAGTCAAAAATAAATAAACGACAACAACAGAGGTTTGAAAAAGATATACCATTAATTAAAGGAAAGCAGGAATGGCTCTACTACTGTAAGACAAAGGATCCATCAAGCAAAAACTTTACCAGAGACAGAGATGGACCTTACATAATGATAAGAGGGTCAAGCTACCAAGACAAAGCAATACCAAATGTGTATACACCAACCAACAGAGCTGCAAAATGTAACAGAACTAAAAGGAGAAAGGGAAAAAGCCACAATTATAGTTGAAGACTTCAACACTTATTTCTCAATAATTTATTAATTATTAGACAAAACAGTGGACAGAAAATCAACAAAGACATAGAAGAATTCAACCACACTGTCAACTGACAGGATCTAACTGACATTTATAGAACACTCCACTGAACAGCAGAATATACATTCTTTTCAAGCTCCCATGGAACATACCCAAAACAGGGTCATAAAACAAATCTCAAAAAATTTAAAAGAATCAAAATCATAAAGAGTATATTCTGACCAAAATGGAATCAAACTAGAATCAATAAGAGAACGACAACAAGAAAATTTCCTAGCACCTAGAAACTACACAACACACTTCATATCAAAATTTTTGTGAGATGAAGCTAAAGCAGTGCTGACAGGGAAATTTATAGCACTAAATGCTTACATCAGAAAAGTCTCAACTAAATAATCTAAGCTCCCGTCGTAAAAATAGAAGAACAAAAACAACTCACGGCAAACTAAAGGAAAGAAGGAAGACAGGAGATAACAGAAGAAAATTTGACAAACCCTTAAAAAGACTGACAGAAGAGAAGATATAAATTACTAACTTCAGGAATGAAACAGGGGCTATCACTAGAGACCTTGCAGATATCAAAAGGATAATAAGAGAATACTACAAACAACTCTCCACACATAAATTTTATACTAGATGGAATGCATCAACTCCTCAAATAGCACAAACTACCACAATTCACTCAATATGAAACAGTTCATTCGAATAACCTTTTCACTTTTAAGGAAACTGAGTGTTTAATTTTTAAACTCCTCCTCAAAAATTTCTAGGCCTAGGGGACAGTATTATTGATACCAAAACCAGACAAAGGCAATATAAATAAGAAAACTTCAGACCAATATCATATCTCATTAATACATATAAAATCTTTAACAAAATATTATCAAATAGAATTCAGTAACATATAAAAAGAATTATACAGCAAGACCAAGTAAGCTTATTCCAGTGATACAATATTCAGAAACAATCAGTGCAATCCACTGCATTAACAGGCTAAAAAAGAAAAACCAGTGATCATATCAGTTGATGCAGAAGAAGCATTTGACAAAATTTAACACCCATTCATGATAAAACTCTGAAAAAATTAGGCAGAAGGAAAGCTCTCAACTTGATAAAGAACATCTACAAAATTGTGAAAGACTGAATTCTTTTCCCCTTTAACATCAGAAACAAGCCTAGGATGTCTGCTCTTAACACAGCTATTCAACACAGGACTAGAAGCTTACCAGTGAAATAAGACAAGAAAAGGAAATTAAGAAAAATACAGTTCAGAAAGGAAGATATAAAAACTGTCCTTATTTGCAGATGAAATTATGATCTATGTAGAAAATCCCATGTAATTAACCAAAAACAAACAAAAACCTTCCTGAACTATAAGTAGTTCAAACAGATTGAAGGATTCAAGATTAATACACAAAAATCAATTTATTTCTATCTACTAGCAATGAACACAAAGAAATGGAAATCAGAAATACCATTTATTACAGTCACTCTAAATGGAGAGACATACCATAGTCAAGGACCAGAAGACTAAGCAGAGTAAAGATATTAATTCCCCACCAAACTGATATACAGGTTTAACACAATTCCAATCAAAATCTCCCTGCCCCCCCAAAAAAAGCCCAGCGAGATTTTTAGTAAATGTAGACAAGATTATTCTAAAATTTATATGGAAAGACAAAGCAACTAGAATAGCTAAAATAATATTGAAAAAGAATAAAGTGGAAGAAATCACTCTACCAACTCCAAGACTAATTATAGAGCTAGAGTAACCGAGCCTGTGTATGTAGTACTGGTAGAGGGAACAGAATAGAAAAACCAGAATCAGCCTCATACAAGTATGGCCAAACAATTTTGAAAAAAGTACAAAAGCAATTCAAAGGAGGAAAGATAGGCTTTCAACAAATGGAGCTGGAACAACTGGATAACTATAGGCAAAAAATGAACTTTCTACCTAAACCTCATACAAAAATTAACTTAAAATGGACCATTAAATTTAACATAAACCATTACAATACTTTTTGAAGGAAACACAGGAGAAAATCTTTAGGACCTAGGGCTCAGTGAAGAGCGTTTAAACACAATATCAAAAGCATGATCCATAAAATAATAATTTTTTTAAAAAATCAATAAATTAATTGAACTTTATCAAAATTAAAAACATTTGTAAAAGACCCTGTTAAGAGGATGAAAAGACAAGCTACAGACTGGAAGAAAATATTTGCAAACTATTTATCTGACATAGGATTTATATTTAGAATATATGAAGAACTCTCGAAACTCAACACAGTAAAAAACAAAACAAAACAAAAACCAATCCAATCAGAAAATGAGAAGATATGAAGAGACATCATTGAAAGGATATATGGATGGTAAATAAGCACATGAAAAAGATGTTCAACACCACTAACCATCAGGGAAATGCAAATTAAGACCACGATGATGTATCACTACACACCTATCAGAACAGCTAAAATAAAAAATAGTGACAATACCAAATGCCGGCGAAGATTCGAAGACACTGGATCTTTCATACATTGCTGGTGGGAATGTAAAATGGCACGGCCACTCTGGAAAATAGTTTGGCAGGTTCTTAAAAAACTAAACGAACTTAACCATGACCTAGCAATTGCTCTTCTAGGCATTTATCCTAGAGAAGTGAAAACTTAAGTAAGTCCACACAAAAACCTATACACGATTGTTCAATAGCAGCTTTATTTGTAATAGGCCCAAACTAGAAAGGATCAAAATGTCCTACAATAGATGCATAAGGTTAAATAAACTGTGGTACACCCATTCCATGGGATACTACTCAGCAGTAAAAAGGGAGACCTATTGATACACACAACAACTTGGATGGCATTACACTGAGTGAAAAAAAAAATCTTAAAAGGTCCCATACCATAACATTCTTGAAATGACAAAATCACATGTGATAAAATGACATAGAACTACACACGCACATTGTACAATGTCAATTTCCTGGATTTGATATTGTATTATAGCTATGTAAGATGTAATAACCAATGGGGGAAATTGGGTGAAGGGCAATATGGGACCTCTCTGAACTGTCTTTGAAACTTCCTGTGAATCTAATTTCAAGATCAAAAGTTAAAAAATAGAAAGGTAAAACTATACCCTCATGGCCAAGGAAAAAATAAATCAGGCTCTGCCCAAGAAAATGTGAAATGCCCTGAAACCTGTATCAAGAAAAGAAACTAGATAGCAGTTTCTCCAAATTTGACAATCCTAAATGTTCAGATGACATCACCACCAACTTCTCTAAATTATCAGTAAAATATATATATATAAACATATGTATCAACATACTAGAGCAGGGGTTGGCAAACTACATCCCATGAACCAACTCCATCCATCTGTTTTTGTACATGTAAGTTTACTGAAATGAACACAAACATTAACAACAACAAAAAACAACCACACTACTGGCTTTAGATATTGGTTATTTTACAGTAACACTGGATATCAGAGAACAGTATCAACTTGCAAGGTAACATTTTTCATCTTATTGGAACACAAATTATAATTCATCAGGATGTTTTATGCCTAAAACAAATTTCCAAATCTTTCAAAGTTATCATAAGACTTAAAAAAAAAAAAAAGCAATTTCCCATCTGTTATCCAATTTACCAACTGCATAAAAAACTGTGCTCCCTGCAAAGTTCCAACTCACACAAACAATGGAAATACAGCTTAACAGCAGTTACCATACCTTGGAAAGTATCAAATCACCTAACCATCGCACACAATCGACATAATTTCTATGTATGTCTCTGGTAGAAAAGTCAGGAAAATGAATTTTCTGAGAAATAAATGGCCTGAAATGGAAATATCAAAAGTTAAGAGAAAAACGTGTAGCAAAAGCTCACTAATTTTCCTTTTTGGATTTATAAAACTTTGAAAAATAAAATATATGAATACTAATTCTTCTTTGTTTCTACAAAACTAAATACCTTCTTATCTGTTTACTCAGAGCTAAAATCTCATTTCATTTTTGTTTCTACATTTACTCCATTATTAGCTCTCAACTGAATTTTGTATTCATCCTATGAAATTTCATTTATAAAAATTGCAGCTTCCTGCCTTACTACATATAGGCCAAAATTAATCACTTCAATTCTGGCTATCTAACCAATAACCAAAGACACTTGATTACAGAGCTGGAAATTTCTCATAGAAAATACTAAGCTACCTACTCAATCCTTTAAAATTAAGCATTAATGGTCTATGAAAGTAAACACATCTAGATTATTTCAAAAGATAATTATCTTTTAGGAACAATGACATCATTTCAAAGTCTGCTAAAGGTAAAGTTAGGTGAGAATCCTTCCTAGAACAATTTCTGAAGATGATATCTGACAACAATTTGACATTTATTAGTTAGAACTTCTCCTGTATTTAGAAAAGTAAAATATGGCGCAACTTTTCCTTAAAGATATTTGTGAGAAGACCATAAACTAGAGAAGTTGCTACCAATTCTGAAGTTAATTAAATGTATACCTAATATTTCTAATCTAGTAAGTGATTCAGTTTTATTTATTTATTTTTATTTTATTTTTGGCTGCATTGGGTCTTCGCTGCTGTACGCGGGCTCTTCTCTGGTTGCGATGAGCAGGGGCTACTCTTCATTGCAGTGCATGGGCTTCTCATTGTGGTGGCTCCTTTTGTTGCGGAGCACGGGCTCTAGGTGTGTGGGCATCAGGCATTGTGGCACACGGGCTCAGTAGTTGTGGCTCGTGGGCTCTAGAGTGCAGGCTCAGCTGTTGTGGCTCACGGGCTTACTTGCTCCACGGCATGTGGGATCCTCCCGGACCAGTTCTCAAACCCGTGTCCCCTGCATTGGCAGGCAGATTCTCAACCACTGCGCCACCAGGGAAGCCCCTGATTCAGTTTTTAAACTGAAGTAACTGCAGAAGTATCATATACCATGAATTAGTTGTGTCTTGGGCAACTCACATGTCCTCTCTTTGCTTTTCCCTCATATGTAAAAAGGATGTTGGGCTGAATCATTTCAAATACTCTTTCCAATTCAAATTCTAGGATCTTTTCTTTTCTTTTTTCTTTTTTTTTTTTTTTGCGGTTTGCAGGATCTCAGTTCCTCAACCAGGGATTGAACCTAGGCCACGACAGTGAAAGCCGGGAATCCTAACCACCAGGCCACCAGGGAACTCCTGGATTTTTTCTTTATTAAAACATTAAAACGCTATTAATGATCTGATATAAATTCTTAACTGCTATAATTTTATTAATTACTTTTCAGCCAAATATGTATTATAATCTATGGTTAAACCTCTCTCAAGAAGATCAGCATAATTCACTGTTATTTTCTGTAAGCTGTAAAGTATAACTTCTATTTATTTCAGAGCTCTAGAAAATATAAAAACATAAACTGAATATTACACTAAGCCCTGGTGTTTTAAAATAAAAATCGAAAGTCATACTAATTCTTAGAGGCTTGAGATCTGATGCATGTCTATTAAAATATTTACTGATAATTACAAATTCAACTACCAATCTATTAATAATCTGGCTTGATAACCAGAAAATTAACTCTGCTAAAATGAAAAGTGCAAACAAAGTTAACATTTACAAACATATGATAGTCACAGTGAAAGTGTTAATAATAGCTTGATAAGATTCTGAAAAAGATAGTAAATGAATTAAGAGTTGAGGTTTTTCAAAACTATACTAAGAAAACTGCCAAGTTCCCACAGCTAGTCCCTCCCCTTGGTTCAAATCTCCTGCTTTTGAATTTTCTCCATTTAATGAAGTGAGTATCACTTAAAGGAAAGCATTATTTTATCATGAATTAAAGCTAAGAACCCAATTTAAAATTATGATTTACTTCTTCTGTTTATACAATCATCTTCCACAGATGTGTGAGTTTTCAAATAATTTATTTTCTTAGAAACATAATCAATATAATAGTTTCAAGGCATATGAAATTTAAGGACTGAAAATAAAGCTCTTTCATTACTGTCTTGAATTAGAACTTAGAGTATTGACAAGCAGTGCTAATAACATTAGCACATGCATACCTAAATAAAAATAAGTGAAATGTGCTACTAAATTAAGATAAAAATACAACTGAAAGGGATTTTGAAAAATAAGCCACAAACATATAGACAAAAATAAAGGCCTTCCATTTAAAATCAGTGAATTTTATGGCATGTAAGTTATACCTTAAAGTTATTAAAAGGCGATTCTAAAATCAGTGTTGGAGACTTATACAATAATTTTGGAAAAAGTGAAACGCTATTCAACAGCATGAGATAGCAAATTGTTTTAAGCACTACAACTGTTACCTGTTAGTTTTATTTGGATTATAATCATAAGATTCCTTAATTGCATTCATCATTCTCTTTGAATTGATCCTCCAAAGTTTAAGAGAGTGATCCATACCACAGGACATTATTTTTTCACCCAAAAGATCATAATCCTGTATGTAAAACAGAAAAGCTTAAATTAAATATATAAATTATTTCCCCAAATTATGCTATCTAATTTTCATCTGATGTCCAGTATTGTGAAAATTGTATTTCAAACCACCATACTAACATTTTGGGTTTCATATATGTAGGCCATAAGCCACAAAGTTTTTACTGCTTTTGAGATTTATTTTAACTGATGTGTCACCACCACAGTATATGAGCTTATACAATACGGAAGGCAAAAAAGTAAACTGAATTTAATTTTATCTATTCAATTATCTTTATTCAAATATTTCCTTTGCTTGATTTTGAAGATGAATTGAATGATGAGGTAAAACAATTATTCTATGACACAAAAACCTAAATGGTTATGTTACTTTTCTTTGTCTAACCCTGATCAAGCAATGAAACTGACATCTGTATGTGAAATTATGAGTCCTTAAACAATTGAAATTTTACTTTATTTGTACACCTAAGTCACAAGACTTCAGGTACCTTGGTTTTAGAGTTCACTTTTTAAAAGAATAAAGGAAAAAATGTCTAAAAAAGGAAATACCATATTTAAACTTTTTCATTTGCTGTTTACTAATTTTTACTAAGCTCCTAACAGATCATCCATTATAACCTTATTCCACCTCATTACATAGATGAGACACTGAGGCACAGAGATGATATTTAATCTAGCACATGGTACATACATTTGTTAAGGAAAATCTCACACATCAATCCTTCTAGCAGTGAACTCCTATTGTTACAGAGAAGAGATACAGACTCCTGCTCTCATTTAGAGAAATAACAGTAGAGAGTTCTATTTAAGGAGAGTATTTTCCTCACTAAACTAGATATTCTGTTAATCCAACCTTTAAATTAATCATGAACGTTGTTTTACACAGCCTGAGAACTTTAGGTTTGGTGTTTATTGAATCCACAAGTCTTGTAGCTGCTCTTTTCCTAATAACCTCACTGTCAACAGCAACAAGACACCCTTAGAGCCAGGAGCTCTCATTAGTCTTTAACGAAGGACAGTAGTCTTTTCACACATAGAACCAGGTGGAGATTGCTATTGCAACTTCTAGAAAATCCAAGTTGCAAGTTCTAGAAAACCCTTTAAGGTAGGTATAATTCTCACAAAAGTATACAAACCCTAACTATAGGAATAGTTAGTACCTCCAATTAAAATGTCACATGCTTCAAAATATGGTGCCCCTTTAAATAGTTTAAAAAAAAAAGAAAAGAAATGAGCTATAAGACTACTAAATAAGTAAGCTCTACACGAAACACAAGTAAATCTGAAATAACATAAAAATCTGAAACTTGACTAAAAACATTTATATCATTACAATAGATCAATAGATTATAATACATAAGTATAAAGATAACATCATGCCATCAAAGGGAAGAGTTATCTAAAACTCAGTGTGAACAACACTTCCTAGAAATGAGTAACTTATATTTCAACTTCAAATAAAAGATGAAAAAGTTTCTTAATTGCCAAGTAGGTTAACCTTTTCCTTTAATAACTGAGAAACAACAAAAGTTAACTTGGTGATTTTAGATTAAAAAAGGAAAAGAACAAGTTCATAGTATTTGTTCATGAGAATCCAGGCAGAGTACAGATAAAACACAAAGAGGCTTTTTGCTTTACTTCTTCATCTGTAAGTTAAAACCTTCTCTGTCACAAGTAAATGAAATAACTGTCTGCCAGACTAGGTGAAACAAACCACATGCTTTCTTACAAGGAAAGAGTTCTATGGGTATTGTTCACAGCTTTGTACACCTGAAGGTCACTGCCCTGTAGCTTTCAACTTACAGCACTTAGAACTTCATCTCTGTGCCCTTCTACACCTCCAAATATTGCCACCAGAGTGTCCGTTTGGATATTCCATAATCGTAAAGCATGATCTAGTACAGACATAAAAAAATTAATATGAACTTTTATCATTCATTTACTGTGGACTTTCAAAAGCTCTTTAAAGAAGAAAAAGCTACCAAAGTTTGGACTAAGCTTACTCACAGTAAAGATTAAGGAGGAATCCATACCATATAGGAACTTAAAATATTTATATCACCTGTAGATTTAACTAGGTATGAGCTCAT
Source organism: Stenella coeruleoalba (assembly GCF_951394435.1). NCBI lineage: Eukaryota > Metazoa > Chordata > Mammalia > Artiodactyla > Delphinidae > Stenella > Stenella coeruleoalba. Next base: position 62,955,730 of record NC_137154.1, on the reverse strand, counting down.
ACTTTCAAGATAAGAAAGAAATATTTCTCTGGTCCTAAATTTGATTATTGCATATGCCATAGAACAAGGTACTAGCTTTTCTCTCTACCATATCCACATTTACAAACTGAAGAGGACAAATTATAAGATTTCTATAGTAAATCCCAAAATAGGATTGAAACATTCACAGTGACATAATTTTAGAGTATTATAGACCTTACAAACATGCTATTAACTGTAATTTGAGCAATCTAATTTTCCACTAAACATCAGCAATAAAATAGACAGCAATACTCATAAATATAGCTTGAAATATAGCAATGTCCATACTGCACATGAATATTGACATATTACATAGGTAACACTAAGAGGCAGTAATATATTGTGTTAGTAGTGGAAATTAACATTGCTACAAAAATGATTTCTTGATTCCAATTTGTGTCCAAGTTTTTGTGCAGACATATTTTCATTTTTCTTGAAGACATACACACCTAGGAGTGGTAATTCTATGTTCAACATTTTTGGACTGCCAGACTGTTTTCCAATGTCCTTACATTTTACATTCCCACCAGCAATGGATGAGGGGGGTTCCAATTGCTCCATATCCTAATCAACATATTTTATTGTCTTTTTGATTACAGTCATCCTAGTAGGCATGAAGTGGTATTTTTTTATTAACATCTTTATTGGAGTATAATTGCTTTTCAGTGTTGTGTTAGTTTCTGCTATAAAACAAAGTGAATCAGCTATATGCATACGTATGGCCCCATATCCCCTTCCTCTTGCGTCTCCCTCCCACCCTCCCTATCCCACCCCTCTAGGTGGTCGCAAAGCACCGAGCTGATCTCCCTGTGCCTTGCAGCTGCTTCCCACTAGCTATCTATTTTACATTTGGCAGTGTACATATGTCAATGCTACTCTCCCACTTCATCCCAGCTTACTCTTCCCCCTCCCCGTGTCCTCAAGTCCATTCTCTACATCTGTTTCTTTATTCCTGTCCTGCTCTAGGTTCATCAGAACCTTTTTTTTTTTTAGATTCCATATATATGTGTTAGCATACGGTATGTTTTTCTCTTTCTGACTTACCTCACTTTGTATGACAGACTCTAGGTCCATCCACCTCACTACAAATAACTCAATTTCGTTTCTTTTTATGTCTGAGTAATATTCCATTGTATATACGTGCCACATCTTCTTTATCCATTCATCTGTCGACGGACACTTAGGTTGCTTCCATGTCCTTGCTATTGTAAACAGTGTTGCAATGAACATTGTGGTACATGACTCTTTTTGAATTATGGTTTTCTCAGGGTATATGCCCAGTAGTGGGATTGCTGGGTCATATGGTAGTTCTATTTTTAGTTTTTTAGGAAATATCCATACTGTTCTCCAGAGTGACTGTATCAATTTACATTCGCACCAACAGTGCAAGAGGGTTCCCTTTTCTCCACACCCTCTCCAGCATTTATTGTTTGTAGATTTTTTGATGATGGCCATACTGACCGGTTTGAGGTGATACCTCATTGTAATTTTGACTTGCATTTCTCTAATGATTAGCGATGCTGAGAATCCTTTCATGTGTTTGTTGGCAATCTGTATATCTTCTTTGGAGAAATGTCTATTTAGGTCTTCTGCCCACTTTTGGATTGGGTTGGGTTTTTTTGATATTGAGCTGCATGAGCTGCTTGGATATTTTGGAGATTAATCCTTTGTAAGTTATTTCGTTTGCAAATATTTTCTCCCTTGCAAATATTTTCTCCCATTCTAAGGGTTGTCTTTTCGTCTTGTTTATGGCTTCCTTTGCTGTGCAAAAGCTTCTGTTTCATTAGGTCCCATTTGTTTATTTTTGTTTTTATTTCCATTTCGCTAGGAGGTGGGTCAAAAAGGATCTTGCTGTGATTTACGTCATAGTGTTCTGCCTATGTTTTCCTCTAGAGTTTTATAGTGTCTGGCCTTACATTTAGGTCTTTAATCCATTTTGAGTTTATTTTTGTGTATGGTGTTAGGCAGTGTTCTAATTTCATTCTTTTACATGTAGCTGCCCAGTTTTCCCAGCACCACTTATTGAAGAGGCTGTCTTTTCCCCACTGTATGTTCTTGCCTCCTTTATCAAAGATAAAGTAACCATAGGTGTGTGGGTTTATCTCTGGGCTTTCTATCCTGTTCCATTGATCTATATTTCTGTTTTTGTGCCAGTACCATACTGTCTTGATTACTGTAGCTTTGTAGTACAATCTGAAGTCAGGGAGCCTGATTCCTCCAGCTCCAGTTTGCTTTCTCAAGATTGCTTTGGCTATTTGGGGTCTTTTTTGTTTCCATACAAATTCAGAAATTTATTGTTCTAGTTCTGTGAAAAATGCCATTGTTAGTTTGATAGGGATTGCACTGAATCTGTAGATTGCTTTGGGTAGTACAGTCATTTTTACAATGTTGATTCTTCTAATCCAAGAACATAGGATATCTCTCCACCTGTTTGTGTCATCTTTCTTTCATCGGTGTCTTACAGTTTTACACATACAGTTCTTTTGTCTCCTTAGGTAGGTTTATTCCTAGGTTATTTTATTCTTTTTGTTGCAGTGGTAAATGGGAGTGTTTCCTTAATTTCTCTTTCAGATTTTTCATCATTAGTGTATAGGAATGCAAGAGATTTCTGTGCATTAATTCTGTATCCTGCTACTCTACCAAATTCATTGATTAGCTCTAGTAGTTTTCTGGTAGCATCTTTAGGATTCTCTATGTATAGTATCATGTGATCTGCAAACAGTGACACTTTTACTTCTTCTTTTCTGATTTATATTTCTTTTTCTTCTGATTGCTGTGGCTAAAACTTCCAAAAACTATGTTGAATAATAGTGGTGAGACTGGGCAACCTTATCTTGTTCCTGATCTTAGAGGAAATGGTTTCAGTTTTTCACCATTGAGAATGGTGTTGGATGTGGGTTTGTCATATATGGCCTTTATTATGTTGAGGTAGGTTCCCTCTATGCCCACTTTCTGGAGAATTTTTATCATAAATGCGTGTTGAATTTTGTCAAACCCAAAAGCTTTTTCTGCATCTATTGAGATTATCATATGGTTTCTCTCCTTCAATTTGTTAATATGGTGTATCACATTGATTGATTTGTGTATATTGAAGAATTCTTGCATTCCTGGGATAAACCCCACTTGATCATGGTGTATAATCCTTTTAATGTGCTGTTGGATTCTGTCTGCTAGTATTTTGTTGAGGATTTTTGCATCTTTGTTCATCAGAGATATTGGCCTGTAGTTTTCTTTTGTTGTGACATCTTTGGTTTTGGTATCAGGATGATTGGTGGCCTTGTAGAATGAGTTTGGGAGTGTTCCTCCCTCTGCTATATTTTGGAAGAGTATGAGAAGGATAGGTGTTAGCTCTTCTCTAAATGTTTGATAGAATTCGCCTGTATCACTGTGTTTTTGATTTGCATTTCCCTAATGATTAATAATGCTGAGTGCCTTTCTATGTGCTTATTGGACATTTGTGCAAGTTCTCTGGAAAGATGTCTATTCAAAACCTTTGGCTGTTTTTAATCTGGTTGTCTTTTTATTACTGAGCTGTATGACCTCTTGTTACAAGTCCCTTATTAGATACATAATTTGCAAATATTTTTTCCTTTTCTATAGGTTGTCTTTTCCTTCCTTGAGCATTACTTATGGAAAAATTCCTATTCATTTTGAAAAGCTGTCTGAAAAATGCTCTTACTGACACAGTGGGGGAAGAACAGGGTTAAAAAGTTGTGACACTAAGAACAAGTAACACATTATGGCCTATGTTACTTGTAAAGGAATACCTGAGCCCAGCTAATGTTATTAAAAGAAGAGAAAAAGTTATTAGTTCTCTTCTTAGGTGTCTATTTCTAAACAAGCCTGATAGTTAAAGAAAAATCATACTGAAACATGTTTCATGTAAGAGTTTTAATTTGAGGACATCTTTTAATATGAGCAGACTGTGGGGGTTAGGTTATCAGTGTGACAAGTTTAAAAGAATAAACTTGACTAGAATAATAATGTAGAAATGAAACGAGAAAGGGCAATCGAAAACAGAATGTAGAGATAAGAACAACCCAAATCATTTTAGAGAGCTCAGAAATGATTAAGAATGATTAAGAGCACTGTCTGAACCCAGAATAAACTTATAATGCCGACACAGCCATACAGAGCAAAGCAATGCTTTCTCTTTATAAATAAGGGAAAAATTTCAAAGAGCTTACACTGGATAACTTAGCATTTTAAGGAATTCTACAGGGAGTCCTTTATAAAACAAAAGTTTTACATAGAGAGAGTCAAAAGAAAGCAATATCGATCTTCAGATGCATTATTTCTTACTACATGATTGGAAAGAATGGTAAGATGATTTGCAAAACTACCTTCAAACTATTAAAAATGTCATAACTTTGGTGATCTGCCACTTAAAATTAATGAAGCTTAATATGAAAATTCAATTGCACATGAAGTTCTAAAACTATCATAATGCAATATGGTAAATAAGGGTAATACACATTTAATCCTCAGTACCAATTATTTTATTTACATCGTATGTTAACAGTGTATTTCAAGGTCCCACCCTCCAATTCTTGGTTTGGAGATGCTAATGTAGGCTAAGATTTTTCTAAAACTTACTTCTTTTTAAATTTGGCTTTTTTCCTTAGAACAGTTTGTCCCTAAAATAAAATACTCACTCCCAAATAATCGAACTAAAGAAACATTTGCTTCTCTTACCTTTACTTACTGACAGGAGAAGATTTGGATCTCTTGGATGGAATTTCAGCTCATTGATAGCATTTCCATGGCCAACATAGTGCTATAATAAATTTAAAACATTTCTTCAACTTCCATATAAAAATCAATAAATTCTTTTTCATTAATCTTAGGAGAATGGAAAAATAGTTTCACTTGAAATAGTGGTTCTCAACCTTGGCTGCATATTAAAAGCATCCAACTTGAAGGAAAAATAAAAGATGTTCAAGTCCCATTTGCAGATATTCTGAGCCACAGCAAGGGTTTAAACGATTATCAGGTGATTCTAATGTACCCCCAAGGTTAATGTGATTTGTGAAATTTTTTTAGTATCAACTTCCAAGGCTTCACTTTTCAGTTCTTTACAAGGTGCTCTTGACTCTACACCCCCTATTTAGGGGATTTTGGAAAATGAGCTCACTCTTTTCTTATTGTTCATTTAAAGCCTCTCAGACTAAAGCAAGACAAAAGGACAGAAATTATTTTAAAAGAAAATAGTTCAAATGATAAAATTTTCTCACTTATTCCTTAATTTGCATTACCCAAATGTGACAAAGGTCTCAAAAGACTTGTCTAAATGAAGCAATAGGCAAAGTACAAACCAAATTAGAAATTGCACAGACATTGACTCTGTTTTAAATTCAACATGACAAGCTTTTGCAGGTGTGCATTCAAAAAAAAAAGCAGATCTATAATTTAACAAGAAAACCCACCTTTATGCACTGCATTGTTATGGGATTAATTATCCTAATTATGCCTCTAGATCCAGCTACAGCTAGCAGAGGATGGCTTGTATTGCTATCATATGTCCATGCACAAGTGTAAAAGTTCTCATCAGCCTACGAAATGCCAGTTAAGAAGTATAATTTGTTTTTGAAAAGTAAACACATCAATGATCACAATACTATACACAAAAACCTCCAAAGAACTGCTGAAGTTTTTAACAAAGAAGTTCCCATTTTTCTTTACACTACCAGGTTTAACCAATGGAGATTTTAGGTCTAAAATCTATACCAAATGATGAAACAAATCCAGTCCTTCCACTCAGTTTTGATTACTATTTTGCTGTTTGCATAACTATTTACCTGTCTTTTTAGCAGACATAGCCAATGTGTAAATGAATGGGCATGGCTGTGTCCCAAATAAAAATTTATTTACAAAACAAGTGGCCAGGGGCTTCCCTGGTGGTGCAGTGGTTGAGAGTCCGCCTGCCGATGCAGGGGACACAGGTTCGTGCCCTGGTCCGGGAAGATCCCACATGCTGCGGAGCGGCTGGGCCCATGAGCCATGGCCGCTGAGCCTGCGCATCCGGAGCCTGTGCTCCACAACGGGAGAGGCCACAACAGTGAGAGGCCCTCGTACTGCAAAAACAAACAAACAAACAAAAAACAGGTGGCCAGCTCTATAGGCTCTAATTTGCTGATCCTGGCTCTGTCTCAGTAACTCTACGTGCCTCTAGATAAAGATCAATAACTATTCAGTTTTCCACCTTTTCCTGTGTGAGACCTTCCCAGTACGGCTACAGGTTACTTTTTTTCTTATCACCTAAGGGAAGACTAAATGTTCCTGTTTTTTCTTATTTGCTAGCTTTTTCAAATGGATCTGGAAGAAATCTTATCACCAAGCTTTGACTGTTGTACCCTTTGGCTTTTTAAAGCTTTTTCTTTATAAACCCATGTTTTACAGTATTTCCTAAACAAACTGCAAATGTTTATTTTTTCTCTGTAGGCTTTGATGACCAAATACTTGGTATGACTGCCAGGCACAGCTTCTGATTAACCCAAGTTCACCAATATAACTGCCCTGAAATGATAAAATTCCAAGCAAGGTCAAAGAAACAGGAAGTTTCTGCTTTCATTTTCTATTACAGGATTTCCAATGCTCATCTCCAGATACCCACACTGTCCTCCTTCATATCCACCCTACAATGGCTTTCTAGGAATCAGGAAAACTAGATACTAGGAATCTTTTGGGTGACAGTGAAAGATAGCATTGGTTAAAGTTAAGAAAGGACAATATAACTTTAGAGAACTAATTTCCAAAAGTTTTGGGGTACTTATTGAAAGTCAATTTCTTTAGCCAACAATATGGAAAACCCAGGAAAGGATACATCAGCATCCACATAAGATTGCAACAACCGGATTTCTCCTTGTGAGTGACATTCATATAAGGTAACCTAATGAAAACAAAAATACAGTAAATTTTATCTCAAATGTAGAAACACACTCTTCAGCTTTTGAACATATTTTAGTCACAAATGTATCTCAAAGATGCTACAGAAACTACTGCTTTAAAAGAGCTCCTTTAAACTTAAGGAAGCTATTATAAAGCCTAATGCATTACATAATTTTCAGAATATATTAAATACTACAGTAATAATAATGGTTTCTATTTCCAATGTTTTCAACTTTTATCTCATCCATGTAATTGCACCAACTCTTCCAAGTAAATAAAGTTGAATGCCTCACAGTAAAGTATAACTACTCCCTAAAATTGTAGTTTATCTTTTTTTTTTTTTTGGCTGCACCACAAGGCTTGCAGGATCCCAGTTCCCTGACCAGGGAATGAACCCAGACCTATGGCAGGGAGTCCCAACCACTGGACCATCAGGGAATTCCCGTGGTTTATCCTCTTTTAAAGCTTTAAAGTCTTTGGATAGTTTTAGAACATTATTAATTACATATAAGAAAATCTAGGACTTCCCTGGTGGCACAGTGGTTAAGAATCCGCCTGCCAATGCAGGGGACACAGGTTCGAGCCCTGGTCCAGGAAGATCCCACATGCCACGGATCAACAAAGCCCGTGCGCTACAACTACTGAGCCTGCGCTCTAGAGCCTGCGAGCCACAAGTACTGAAGCCCGTGTGCCACAAGTACTGAAGCCCATGTGCCTAGAGCCGGTGCTCTGCAACAAGAGAAGCCACTGCAATAAGAAGCCCGCGCACCGCAACGAAGAATAGCCCCTCCTCGCCACAACTAGAGAAAGCCCACGTGCAGCAACGAAGACCCAACACAGCCAAAAATGAATAAATAAATTAATTAAATTAAAAAAAAAAAAGAAAATCTAAAATTTGCCTAATAAGTTTCTCATGGACATTGCTCATCAAATATTAACTTTCTGATGTACAGTGGCCTTTTCGTCACATATTCTAAAATTAATAATATATACACTTTATTCAATTATGTACAGTTGTCCCTTGGTATCTGCCGGGGATTGCTTCCAGAACTCCCCACAGATACCAAAATCTGAGGATGCTCAAGTTGCTTATATAAAATGGCATAGTGTACGCATATAGCGTCACACATCCTCCCATATACTTTAAGTCATCTCTAGACCACTATGACATCTAATACAATGTAAATGCTATATAAATAGGTGCCAGCACGAAGCAAATTCCAGTTCTGCTTTTTGGAACTTTCTGGAATTTTCTTTTCTGAATATTTCTGATCCACACTTGTTTGAATCTGTGGATGTGGAACCCACAGATACAGAGGGCTTACTCTATAATACTATATTTTTTATAAATTTCTTTCCATTCTTCTTACAGCTTAGTCATGTTAGCAATAACCTGTTATTAATCTTAATAAGAGTCTATAAGAACTCTATAAAGATCCTTTAAATCATCTATCATCACCTATTAACAAGATAATCGCTACATTAATATTCTAAAAAAAATTCCTTATATGGATGCTAACTAGGTTGTCTTAAGAGATTATTTTGCTTTATTTTCTTTCTTTTTTTAAAAAAAGAAGTCCAAACAGCAGACCTTTTTATAATTCAGTAACGTATAATTCAATGTCATTTTAAATGAGAACAGGGATTCTTTTGGTTAGAAAGCCTGGAACATTACAATGAGCATACTGGAGCACAAACTATACTAATTCTAATTATACTAATATGATGGTGAAGTTAGTGAAGTATAATCAGGCTTATAGTGATGTCTGAAAAGTGGATACAAATGAATTAATGGATTATGTTCCCAATTTTCGGAAAAAATAACCTTAATCTCTTCTTCAAACTACATCAATTTCCCTCTGCATTGTTGTTTTCAAGCTACATATCACAACCTACATTTGGCTAAACACCAAAAAAAGCTGTTATCCCAGGTTATCAACTTGAGTATAGAGTTTCAAATTTTCAGAACTTCAATGACCAGTAAAAGCAACAGAGCCTTAAATTTAATTAAAACTTCCTTAAAGACTTCCAGGAAATTACTTAAAGCCAAATTTTACTTTTTAGAAAACAGGAATAGCAAAGTTCTAGCCCAGAATAGATGCATGTGTGTTTGTATGATCCTCAAACTTCCAGAATAAAAAAGGAAAAAAGCTTGGAAATATGCTGACATTTGAAAAATACTCAGCTGACAACTCCCAAGTTAGTTTTGATTGAGAACAGAATACTAACACTAAAACAGCAAACAAATATAGGAAACGGCATGCATTAAAAATCATGGTCTTTTATTTCTCTAAAAAGCTTAGCACAATTACTAAAGAAGCATAAATTTAATTTCACTCAATTAAAGTAACAATTTATGGAACACCTCTCAGATTCACCTCCTTCCCCTACCCTCTTGTGCTAAAGGTAAAGAAAGTGACTTTGTTTATTGTCAATCCATACCAAGTAGTCAACTTCCTCCGTCTTTCTTTTTCCAAATACGTCAATCTGTTTCTCTGTTACTTCTCATAACTCCTAGTACAGTACTAATGAATAAGCAGAATGTCAGCTAATACAGTAAAGACTTATCAGGAGGACAATTTTTCCGAAGTGATTTCAGCTTAACAGAAAACTCCTGATTCTCCCTGGTAAGCACTAGGGAATCTTCCTTTTTCCCATTTATTTAGAAGTGAATGGAAATAAACAAGTGTGTGCAATCCACTTTTTCAGCCCCAGGTTTAACTAAAAAGTTTAATCATTTACATCAAAACATGCCCAGCATGGTTTTTTCTATGCATTCTCTCAGTTCAAGATACTCTGGCTTCCTAAAAACAATTCAAAACAAATGTTTACTGCATATAATTAAAATATTTTCAGTAACTATTACATAAATCCACTGGATTTACGCCTTCCATTTACAGAGAGCAACTAATTATGTTTATTATTTTTAAGAAATAACAAAAAAAACCCAAAAAACAAACAAAAAAGAAACAGACTTCTTACCCTAAATTGACAAACAACTATCACAGTCACTTCTAACAAGCAAGGTCAATTTTTTCAGCCACTCAAAACAAAATATTTATGAGTACAAAATGTAAATAGAAACCTGTTTCATGAACAATTGGGAGTATATATGAAATTAAGATATATTTTCAGTCATGAATATTACTTTTAATTTTGTCAGTTTCTAGAATGCTTCACTTTTACATAAAGGAACAATATTGTCAAACCACCTATACAAAGTTTACTTCAAAATCATTACACTTCAATGTTATATTAACACCACACTCTGGTAAGCCAAATGCCAAACAGTCCCCTTAACACTCACTCTGTTGCTTCCTACAGTTGCAAACACTAATGGATCTCCTTCTTTACTGTGCCAGTTAAACTGAACTCCAAACAATGGCTGATTATGATCTTCCTATAAAATAACCAAGAAATAAGAAAAATTAATATATTTTAGAGACCAAAAAATGGTACTAAACTGACCATTCCCATTATAACTTTTTTCCAAAATGCAAGTTGCAGTTTTATATATCATACATAAACTGACTTTTGACACTTAAAAGGTATCTGTTAGTCCAGTTTTCACATTTTAAAATACTGGCGCATGATAAAGCTTTATAACAATTAAAGATTTAAATCAAAGGTTAGGTAACAAGTACTCATCAATGAAAATACTTTGATAGTTGCCTTCTATATCCTTAAACCCAACTGCATGCTTCTGAATCAAAATAAAATGGGTAATTGTGGCAAAGGCATTTAATCCCTTACGACATAAGGACACAATTTATTTTTCTGAAATAACAAATAACCTAACAGTTAATATAGTTTCTCCAGTACTCATTAAATTTTATTAGGTTTAATTTCCCTCGTACAGTGAAGCATATCAGACTCCATTCAAATCACTGCTTTCTACAGTTCTATAGAAACAACTTTAAGTAACCTTGAATTTGGGTCCTAAAAGAAAAACAACCCAAGAAGTTTTATAATGAACAAGAATACTTGAACAGTGGGGGCCAGGGGAGGCAGTGGGCTGTAACTTCACAGTTACCAGGAGGCTATAAGGAGATGTACAAAAAACAAGTATTCAGGTTTTTTTAAATTTTTATTTTACATTGGAGTAGAGTTGATTAACAATGTTGTATTAGTTTCAGGTGCACAGCAAAGTGATTCAGCCATACATATGCAGCTTTTTCAAATTCTTTTCCCATTTAGGCCACCACAGAATATTGAGCAGAGTTCCCTGTGCTACAAGTATTCAGTTTTGTTCACAAAGTTATTTTTCAGCCTTAATTATACTGGCAATCTCCTGGTGTTTAGTAGTAACTTTCATATTCACTTTAAGGCACTGATTTCACTTTTAAAGTATAACAACATTTATTTCTTATCCTTCAAAAAGCCATAGCTTTAGGCTTTGGAAATATTTAATCAAAATATCCAAATGGCAGTTAAAACCACCTTCCAGATATACTACGTAAAAAATAGGTTAATATACCTAAATATTAACATGAAACTACAATGGACACTTTGCTTTAGAAGAAGGAAAAAAAAAATAACAACCACTGAGATTAATTTCCCTCCTTTTAAGACAATATAATTTGACACACTGAGCAAGGCATTTTGCTACATAGACAGGAAAATAATTTCCATAAAGCCATAGCTTCTTATGCTTTCCGAAGACTTTAAAGTATATTTAGATATTTTTAAAAGAATCTATCTAACATATGTATAAGATAACATAATGTATATTTTTGCTCAGCACAGGAAAAACATCCCCAAATTTAAAAAACAGGAAATGAATACATGTAAAACATTTAAAGTAAATACCAGTAATCCTTTTTAAAAATAAAAACACTATTGAGGAAGGTAGTAATCTAAATAACTCCAACCTATTTTTTCCAAATATTGAATATTCAAAAAAATTTTTAGTTTCTACCTTTTTCTTTGAAAACAATTACAAATAAAAGAGTTATATTTTTAAAGACTGCACAAAGACATCTGTTTCAATTTATGCTAACTCAAAGTTAATGAGTCACATTCAGTTTTTTTCAGTAACAGGTACCAGAAAGTGGCTTATGCTTTTAAGTTTTACCAAAATATGAAGAGTAACATTTCTCAAAATCAATAAAAACAGTAAAGAAAAACCAGATGCAATACTAGGTACTACTCATTTAATGTAAAACAAACAAAAAAAAGCTAAACAAATGTGGAATGGATTATAATAACTATGCAGTCTGCCCTACAAACAAAACTTCAGATTATTATAATTTTATAATATTTTTAACTTGACCGAATATCTTGAGCATAAAATGTTTACCACTGAGAAATAACTCTGGAGCCCATCATTCAGCACATAGACTGTGTCTTTCTGTACATACCTTGAGACTATTTACACATTTGAAAGAATATTTGCATTTCTTTGACTTCCATTTTCCCTTCCCCCAACTTTTCCTTCCAGGCGCGTTTGGCGTATTTGTAGGTGTATCAGGGCGTTCAGTGTTTGTACCACTTTCTATACTGACAGCATCATCCTATGAGCAGCAAATCAGAAAAAATTATATGAAACAGCAATACTGTACTTAGGAAATGAGTTCATACTGGGTAGCTACTGACTGGCCTAAAAGAATTAATAAATCCTGCAAGAAATGAAGAAATTTATTCTTGTCTCCAAATAAAAATAAAACACAAACACATTAGGATTTGTGGATATTTGATATTTCAGCAAAAATATAAACAAAAAAGCTAACCATGATGATGCTAATGGTAAGAATAATACTGCCTTTAAATAATAAGGCACTGGTCTGTGCCAGCCACTTTACTACATTGCCTCACTTCATCTTTACTGCTCTTCATACAAGGTACTGTTAGATAAGGAAGTGTTGCTTAGAGAGCCTAAATGGTGTCTTGCTGGTTAGGGCTGCTGGTATTCAAAACCAAAAGCTATGACTCCTAAATCTGACTGACCTACATGTCTTCATAATTCATTTGACTGCTGCTCAGTTTGGAGCATGGGAGTGGGTGGCCGTTTGAGGCTACAGTGTTAGTGCTTCCTACTTTAGATGAAAATCCTGATTATCATTCAAACTCTGCTTATTTATAACACTTAAACCATTTAGAATTTTTTTAGGTTCTACATGTTATGTGCTATATACAAGTGAAATCTGACTCATAGCTCTAAAATAATCATATAATAGAGCTCCAGAAACTCACTGTAAAGTAAAATCCTTCCAAATGTAGAAATGACTGCAGGAAACCTTGAAAACTCACCTAACTTATACCTTGTCTCCAGTCCACAAGCTATATTAATGGTCCTCTACTCTGAGAAGAGGATTTCACTACCTCCTTTGATTACATATTCCAAAGTGTTCCTTGGAATAAAGAGATTTATTTAAACCTATATCACCTTAGGGCAGTAGTTACTAAATTCATTCCAGAGGAAGCCTTTTTTTCATGGAGTGCCTATTAACACCTATGAGAACACATATTAGGAACCATTGTCTTAGAGGTTATTTTTAAATTACTGCTTCCTAAAGTTGGTTTTATGATATTACAGAACATTAAAAATTAACTGGAGTATCAGAAAGTATATTAAAAATTCATATTAATTCCTTAAAAACTATATGGTATTATACAGTAGTTCTTAGGGGTGGTTTTTCAAAACGAATGGTTCCTACCAAAATGGAACGCTTTAAAAAAAAATACACAAATCATTCTAAAATATACTGGTTATCTAGGGTGAAAGAGAATGAAGTGGATAGATGGCACATAGTAATGCTCAATATCTAGACTGTAATTTAATGTAAATATAATCAGCTTTTATAGATATAGAAATGTAAAACTTTAGAGTTCAGTTCCTAGGTTGAAATCACTGGGGGTTTTTTTGTTGTTGTTGTTTTAATATATATTTACTTATTTATTTAGGCTGCCCGGGGTCTTAGTTGCGGCATGCAGGTGGGATCTAGTTCCTTGACCAGAAACTAAACCTGGACCCCCGCAAGGGAAGTGCAGATTCTTACCCAATGGACCACTGGGGAAGTCCTGAAATCACTGTTAATCTCTATTTCTCCCTACCTTTCAGTTGTATTTACACAGTTAAAACCTAGTGTAGAAAACAATTTTGTGTTTCACTGGAAAACTATATAACTACTGCACGCTCCTCCGTGTTATCAGATTCTAACCCCCTTCACTGCCTTTGAACAATCTTACATCTCTTACACTGTGCATAATCCAAAGGTAGAGGTTCAAACTGTCTTCCCTTTCACGCTGAAGAAAAGTTTTTGTCTCCATTTGCAATTTCATCTCTACATTCCTTTAATCCATATACATTTGTACCATTTGACTTACACTTGCCCAGTTCCCTCATATGAGTAAAATAAAATGTTTCTGAAAATTTATTCTTTTTCTGAAAATTATCTTTCAACACTAGAGAAATGAAATGATAAAACGGTTAGACATTTATTCACTAGCTTCTTCCTAGTCTGGAAAATTCTTCTTTCCATTCTAAAAATTCAACTGCTAATCAAGAAGCCCCACAAAACATTGTTAATAATTGGGGCACATTACATGTATGTGTATGCGTGTGTGTGTATGTGTATAAACTTTTAACCACTTAATTTACCCATCTCCTCAAACAGGCAAATCAAGACCAAATGGAAATCAAACAGTCAAATGGAAATGAAATACAGTCACAATGCTTTCATTTTATCTTTAAATTCAAACCTTTCCTAAGTATCTAATATGTGTACAAACTGACTTCCATCTTGGCCCCTCCTCAAAATACAGAATGGTACTATGCAACATATATGGCACTACCATCTGCATTTGCTCAACAAGGAAACAGGGATAGTAATTTGGCCCTTAATCTTGCCACAGGCTGCTTAAGCAAAAGACATGTCTCCAGATTCAGCCTTCTGATCTCAGTACCAGACAACTATTAGTATTCTTCCATAAGCTAACTACTCTACAGTCATATTAAAAAGTTAATAGAATGGCAGATACATATAAAACAAACTTAAAATAGGTCGGATGTTAACTAGATTTATTGTGCTGATCATTTTGCAATGTATACAAATATCGAATCATTATATTGTGCATCTGAAATAATATAATGTTATTAATCAATTATACCTCAATTGAAAAAAATTTTAATGTCCTTTCAATTCTTTGATTCACCTTAACCGTAGCAAGCGCTCAGACTACCTTCACTCCAACTCAAAAACACCACATTCTTTCCTCCACTTGCTTTTGGCCTTCCTGTCGTTATTTGGCTCCCTCAAGAGTAAAACCACCTGCCCTTGTTAGCTTTTTCTGAACTCATTTTTATACAGAGTTCTCTACTCGCTTCCCTTAACCTATGTCCTAGATCTGGGTCCCTGGATGAAATTCAAAGGACCTGTGAACTTAAGCGGCAAAATAAACAAATACATAAATAAATTTAAAGTTGCATTTTAATTTTCACTCTCTTTAAGTGAAATCTATTACTTCCTTCTATTATAATGCAGGCAGCATACATGCTAATGTTACTGTAGCTGTGACTTTCTCACCAATGAAATCAGGTATTTTTATATCACATTATAGTTGCTGCAGATCTCAAAAATTGTCTATGCCCATCATAACTATCAGAGTCACTGCAGACCTAGTTACTTAATGTGCTAATAAAGAAGCACTTGATATTAAAGCACTTTATTAAAACAAATCTTAAATTTGTTTTTTAAAATTCTGTAACTTTTTTTATAATTTTATCACTGATTTTGTTTGTAATCTTATATATTGTATTTTATACATTTGAAACTATTATTCTGAGAAGGTTTCACAGGATTTATTAAGGTGTCCAAAGCACAATAAAGGTTAAAAGTCCCAGCCAAATGGAGGAACAAAAACAACGGCTTAGTCCAATCATCTAGTTCTGAATAGCTTTAGTATGCATCAAGGAGTACATTCCTCTTAAGGGTCTGTAAAAAGAAAATAACCTTTCAATTTATTTGGTTCCCTGAAATTTTCCTCAGTCTAATAGGTTATTGATATTTTCATTACATTTCAGCCTGATTAATATGTGGAAGGGCCAGAAACATAAGTCTAGACAATGTGATTACAAAAGAAGTAATAGTAATTAACACTTGTATGGTACTTATTAAGGGGCAGGCACTCTTTTCAGCACTTTACCTATATTATCTCATTTAATCCTCACAAACATCCCATGAGGTAAATACCGTTATTATCCCCATTTTTAAGATAAGAATCTAAGGCAACTAGGTCAAGCACCTTGCTCAAGATCAAGCAACCGGTAAGCAGTAGAGTGGGGATTTTAACCTAAGAGATCCAGTTTGTGCTCCTAGTCACTAACCTAATCTGCCTAGAGAAATTTAAGAAGGGGTGGAAATAAAACAGACACCAAGGGCTGGAATGAAGAGGGTCAAACATGTTAGATCCCAATATATAATAAGATTGGGAAGCACAAACAGGAAAAAAACAGATTTAAAGTAACATTCACCACCTAAGCCTTCCAGAAATTTCAAGTCCAAATCCCACAAACAGACAATCTGCCAAATATCTTTCTTCTATCTGCAAAAAGAATTCTTTCCCATCTGTTCAGTGAAAATTCTGGTCTTGACACCATGCCATATACATGCTTCAGTCGGTGATGCAGTGATGTAGAACTTAGGAACTGGGTGTGTAAGGTACAACATCTATTCTTAAAACTAGCTAAACTGAGAAAAAGAACAACTTACACCACCTTCCTATAACACTTTAAAGGTTTAAAAAAGATAATCAGATGTTGTTACCTCGGAGGGTTCACATTTCAGAGTAGTAATTCGTTGAGTGAACTGTGAAGACATTTTGCTGACCTTATGGGATATAAACTTAAAGCATGAAACTGAAAATTAATGTCAGTTCGGTCATTACTGGCGTCTCACCTAAAAACACGGGGATCAACTGTTGGGACGAACTAGAGCATTACCAAGATCCATTTAAGAGTTAAAAAAAAAAAAAATCTGATTCCAAAACACCTTACACATGCGAAGCCACGAGCCCACACCTAAAGACATCTACCCTGACCACAGCGGCCTAAAATCTTCCAGGTCATCCCCTTTATCTCAGTGAAAACTTACAAAAGAGTAACTGTCCCTTCTCATTCCTTCCTCAAGGGTCGTTTCCCCCTCCAAGTCAGTAGACGACCCTCTCAATTTTCCTCCTCCCGAAGAGAAGCCGACTGTCAGGCACGCCCCTTCTCCACGCACAAGACAGGAACGGACACAAAAGCCCCTTTAAAAGAGTCACCGAAATCTCTTACGTCTAAGAGCTAATCTTCCCATCCTGGACAGTCGGTAAGGGTCTACGAGTGACACGGACCCTAAATTCCTTTTTAAAAGTCCATTAACACATGCTGGCCCCTCCTTCCAACTGTCTTAGAAAAACCTCTAACTTGCCTTTTAAACTACTGGAATCTCAGATCCGCACTCTCCCAAAATCTGCCTAAAGGCCCAGACACTCCGCATGCACGCAAAAAGATCTCAGAGCCCTCTGACCTCCACCACCACGCTCTCTCTAAAACCACTCTCCTTCGTCAAGTTTCCGCTCGCTCTCGGCCGCAGCTCAAAATCCCCGTAGAAACAAGTTCGATGTTCTCCTCCACGCCCGCGTTTTCCTGAGTAGAGGGTGACACCTCTCCCTCCCCCCACAGCCGCCTGCCCGCCCCCGCGCCTACAGTTTAAAAAGAATTTGAAACTTTCACTCCAAAGTCCCGTCCGGACTGCTCAGCGCTGCACTCACATTCTCGTCTCCAGAGAGGTCCGGGTTGCTGTTCTCGTCGCTGCTCAGCTTCTGCTTCTTGGCCGCAGGCATGTCTGTTCCCGCCGGCGCTGTAGACACTTCCCTCTCGGACATATTCCTCCGCCTCCCTCCAGGTTCCTGCCGCCTAGGGCGGGGCCTCCGCCACACCGCCGTCAAGCAAGCCCGTCCGGAGCTTGCCGCAAAGTTGCCACTGCCGCCGCCACCTCCACCACTCCCCCCACTGTCGCAAACCGCGCCCAGCCGCCGAGGCGGGCGTGCGTGCGACCCCGCCACACTGCTGAAAAAGGGGCGCGCGCGCGCGCCCTCCCGCGCGGCTTCCTGGATCCTTCCCTTTCCCGACTCCCGTCTTGCCCTTTTCCCGCCGCCCTCCCGGCAGTTTGCACGGAGAGGTGTGATCCTTGGCTTTCGAGGGCAATATTTCGTACGTCCCCCTTCCCCACGACCGCCTCGAAAAAGGAGAGGCGGAACTCAGAGGGATGCCCCCTCACCCCCTTCCTCCTTCCAAAGACGTTTCAGCCGCTATTGGCCCAATCCTTCGATCCCCGACCCGCTGCAAGGACTCGAAAGTCTGTGGAATGGACTAGCCTATCAATGTCCCAGGAGACGGGGGACGAGACGAGAAGTCACCTCTTGATTTAGCGGTGTATGCCAAGGGTCCTTAATCTTGAACTCGGAGAATAACGCTCTCATATTATTCACGGAACTGATCACAATCTAATTTTCGGTTGCGAAGAGAAATTTTTAAATTGTAGACTGCTTCTCACTTTCCTCCCCTACCTAGCAAATGGGAGTTACCCGCTAATGGGTGCGCATGCGCTGGGGCGTATTCTCGCGCTTGGTTGTCCGGACCCGCCTCCTCCAAGCCCCTCCTCTTTGAAATCTTGTTTGTGAACCAGGTAGTCTTCCACCGGGTTTCCGTAGTCCGGGATGGATTTCTAAACGCTACAAAATCATAATCCCTGAATGCCTCCTAGTTTCTTGATGAATATTTATTCTAGTGAATGTTTATTGCGATGAATGTTTATCCTCGTCCAATTGGTACCAATATTGGGTAGGGTTTAGGTAGGAATATACTAAAATTATAATTCTAGACTCCAATGGGTTACATTCCAGAGTGCTTCTTTTACCTGTTAAAGGATTATCAAGGCCCTGAACGACAAGGCCTAAGAGTCAATGGTCATCTCCAAGCATGTATGCGACTGTGAGACAAATGACGGACAATATTTTTTGGCACACCAGATACAATAAAATTCTAGGGGAAGGCAACAAACTGTTATGCTTCACCAAAATGTTTGCTGTGTTACCGTATCTGGGCGGTTGACAGGTGCCAAATACACGGGTGAGCCTCGTGGATTTGTTAGATGGGTGATTAAGACACATAACCAAATGAATAGCCCAGAAAAGGAGAACTATGACAAGAAATAAAAGCCAGTTCCCCCTCCCTCCCCCTTTTTTGGAACTTAGCTGTGACAACATATTTCTGGACCTCATCTGTAAAAATGAAGCTTTGGGAAGGCACCTAATACTTCTTGATCACTTACTTGATATTATTTTTTTGTCTTTTAGACCTCATTACATCACCCATTGGATAAACAGTATAGAGTGACCCACGATAAAATTCTAGTGTATTAGAACTACTTCTGCATGATGCCTTAACACAGAGAATACCATTATCTCTGTTTCATTAACTGCAGATTGCAAGTCACTCTTGGGGATAAGGAGAGAAGTCAGTTGAGAATGAGTAAGGGAAGGTAAAGCAAACGCAGGGCAGAATAAGAAGTTTTTGCAATGAAGACTCAGGAAAAATAGCGAAGCTGAAAAAATTAAAGTTCATATCTTAATAATAGTAATTGCCCTTGTTTGTTGAACTCCTAGTTGCCAGGCGCTGCTAAGCACTCCTCAGTTGGTGAGAGAGAGATGAGACTGGTATGGAATCACCACTGAGAAAGTAAGATGTGCTTTGGTACGACGTTTTCACGGACAGAGACAAACATACCCCACTTATCTGTTGATAAGGATGTTTGTGAATATAGTTCTACAAATAAAGGATAATTAACTAAAGCGTTTCCAATCCAAATTACTCTGTGTATCTGGGATCAGTGGGAGTCACCTTCTACTAAGAAAATCAGAAAAGTGCTGAACATTTGGATAAAGGACATATGGAAGGAAAGTGCCTTTCAGCATGCATGTTATCCATAACAAAGCAAAAATATTTCAAAAAATATTTTAGTTTTATTAAAACTAGGAGAGATATTTTAAAAATTTGTCTGATGAGTCAGGGATAATAAATGGAAATTAGTTAATGTTCATTATTGCTAATGTTAAAAAATTATTCTGACACTTGTTAAAACAGTAAGGAACCTTAGGACTATTGTAATAAGTGTCAAGACTATCACAGTAGGAGAGAGAGATAGGGCTCAACTCTGAATACAGCAAGGATAGGTGGGGATTTATAATCAAAGAGAAGAGTGGCGGGGTGGGAGGTGAAAGAGTTCAGGACATGCCACCTGCAGTATGCTGCTTTGGAATATTGATTTATTTTATTTTATTTTTTTATACAACAGGTTCTTATTAGTTATCACTTTTATACATATTACTGTATATATGTCAATCCCAATCTCCCAATCCATTACACCACCACCCCTCCACTTTCCCCCCTTGGAGTCCATACGTTTGTTCTCTATATCTGTGTCTCTATTTCTGCCCTGCAAACCAGTTCATCTGAACAATTTTTCTACGTTCCACATATATGCGTTAATATACGATATCTGTTTTTCTCTTTCTGATTTTCTCTCTGTATAAGTCTCTAGATACATGCACGTCTCTACAAATGACCCAATTTCTTTCCTCTTTATGGCTGAGTAATATTCTGTTGTATGTATGTACCACATCTTCTTTATCCATTCATCTGTCAATGGGCATTTAGGTTGATTCCATGTCCTGGCTATTGTAAATAGTGCTGCAATGAACATTGGGGTGCATGTCTCTTTTTGAATTATGTTTTTCTCTGGGTATATGCCCAGTAGTGGGATTGCTGGGTCATA
Organism: Stenella coeruleoalba; assembly: GCF_951394435.1. Taxonomy (NCBI): domain Eukaryota; kingdom Metazoa; phylum Chordata; class Mammalia; order Artiodactyla; family Delphinidae; genus Stenella; species Stenella coeruleoalba. The sequence continues at coordinate 62,935,004 of NC_137154.1, read as the reverse complement.
TGGTAGTTCTAGTTTTAATTTTTAAAGGAACCTCCTTACTGTTCTCCATAGTGGCTGTATCAATTTACATTCCCACCAACAGTGCAAGAGGATTCCCTCTTCTCCACATCCTCTCCAGCATTTATTATTTGTAGATTTTCTGATGATGCCCATTCAAACTGGTGTGAGGTGATACCTCATTGTAGTTTTGCTTTGCATTTCTCTAATAATTAGTGATGTTGAGCATCCTTTCATGTGTTTGTTGGCAATCTGTGTATCTTCTTTGGAGAAGTGTCTATTCAGGTCTTCTGCCCATTTTTTGATTGGGTTGTTTGTTTGTTTTTAATATTGAGCTGCATGAGCTGTTTATATATTTTGGAGATTAATCATTTGTCAGTTGTTTGTTTGCAAATATTTTCTCCCATTTTGAGGGTTGTCTTTTCATATTGTTTGTAGTTTCCTATGATTTTGCAAAAGCTTTGCAAAAGGTTTTAAGTTTCATTAGGTCCCATTTGTTTATTTTTGTTTTTATTTCCATTACTCTAGGAGATGGATCAAAAAAGCTATTGCTGTGATTTATATCAAAGAGTGTTCTTCCTATGTTTTCCTTTAAGAGTTTTATAGTGTACAGTCTTACATTTAGGTCTCTAATCCATTTTGAGTTTATTTTTGTGTATGGTATTAATTTCATACTAATTTCATTCTTTTACATGTGGCTGTCCATTTTTCCCAGAACCACTTATTGAAGAGGCTGTCTTTTCTCCATTGTATATCCTTGCCTCCTTTGTCATGGATTAGTTGACCATAGGTGCATGGGTTTATCTCAGGGCTTTCTATCCTGTTCCATTGATCTATGCTTCTGTTTTTGTGCCAGTGACATATTGTCTTGATTACTGTAGCTTTGTAGTATAGTCTGAAGTCAGGGAGTCTGATTACTCCAGCTCCATATTTTCCCTCAAGACTGCTTTGGCTATTCAGGGTCTTTTGTGTCTCCATACCAATTTTAAGATTTTTTGTTCTAGTTCTGTAAAAAAATGCCATTGGTAATTTGATAGGGATTGCATTGAATCTGTAGATTGCTTTGGGTAGTATAGTCATTTTCACAATATTGATTCTTCCAATCCAAGAACATGGTGTATCTCTCCATCTGTTTGTATCACCTTTAATTTCTTTCATCAGTGTCTTATAATTTTCTACATACAGGTCTTTTTTCTCCCTAGGTAGGTTTATTCCTAGGTATTTTATTCTTTTTGTTGCAATGGTAAATGGGAGTGTTTCTTTAATTTCTCTTTCAGGTTTTTCATCATTAGTGTATAGGAATACAAGAGATTTCTGTGCATTAATTTTGTATCCTGCAACTTTACCAAATTCATTGACTAGCTCTAGTAGTTTTCTGGTGACATCTTTAGGATTCTCTATGTATAGTATCATGTCATATGCAGACAGTGACAGTTTTACTTCTTCTTTTCTGATTTGTATTTCTTTTTCTTCTCTGATTGCTGTGGCTAAAACTTCCAAAAACTATGTTGAATAATAGTGGTGAGAGTGGACATCCTTGTCTTGTTCCTGATCTTAGAGGAAATGGTTTCAGTTTTTCACCATTGAGAATGATGTTTGCTGTGGGTTTGTCACATATGGCCTTTATTATGTTGAGGTAGGTTCCCTCTATACCCACTTTCTGGAGAGTTTTTATCATAAATTGGTGTTGAATTGTGTCAAAAGCTTTTTCTGCATCTATTGAGATGATCATATGGTTTTTCTTCTTCAATTTGTTAATATGGTGTATCACATTGATTAATTTGTGTATATTGAAGAATTCTTGCATCCCTGGGATAAATCTCACTTGATCATGGTGTATGATCCTTTTAATGTGCTGTTGGATTCTGTTTGCTAGTATTTTGTTGAGGATTTCTGCATCTATGTTCATCAGTGATATTGGTTTGTAATTTTCTTTTTTTGTAGTATCTTTGTCTGCTTTTGCTATCAGGGTGATGGTGGCCTCATAGAATGAGTTTGGGAGTGTTCCTTCCTCTTCAATTTTTTGGAAGAGTTTGAGAAGGATGGGTGTTAGTTCCTCTCTAAATGTTTGATATAATTTGCCTGTGAAGCCATCTGGTCCTGGGCTTTTGTTTGTTGGAAGATTTTTAATCACAGCTTCAATTTCATTACTTGTGATCGGTCTGTTCATATTTTCTATTTCTTCCTGGTTCAGCCTTGGAAGGTTATACCTTTCTATGAATTTGTCCATTTCTTCCAGGTTGTCCATTTTATCGGCATAGAGTTGCCTGTAGTAGTCTCTTAGGATGCTTTGTATTTCTGCGGTGTCTGTTGTAACTTCTTTTTCATTTCTAACTTTATTGATTTGAGTCTTCTCTCTCTTTTTCTTGATGAGTCTGGCTAATGGTTTATCCATTTTCTTTATCTTCTCAAAGAACCAGCTTTTAGTTTTATTGATCTTTGCTATTGTTTTCTTTGTTTCTATTTCATTTATTTCTGCTCTGATCTTTATGGTTTCTTTTCTTCTACTAACTTTGGGTTTTGTTTGTTCCCCTTTCTGTAGTTCCTTTAGGTGTAAGGTTAGATTGTTTATGAGATTTTTCTTGTTTCTTGAGGTAGGCTTGTATAGCTATAAACTTCCCTCTTAGAACTGCTTTTGCTGCATCCCATAGGTTTCGGATCATCGTGTTTTCATTGTAATTTGACTCTAGCTATTTTTTTATTTCCTCTTTGATATCTTCAATGATCTCTTGGTTATTTAGTAACATATCGTTTAGCCTCCAAGTGTTTGTGTTTTTTACATTTTTTTCCCTGTAATTGATTTCTAATCTCTTAGCATTGTGGTCAGAAAAAATGCTTGATATGATTTCAATTTTCTTAAATTTACTAAGGCTTGACTTGCGACTCAAGATGTGATCTATCCTGGAGAATGTTCCATGCACACTTGAGAAGAAAGCATAATCTGCTGTTTTTGGATGAAATGTCCTGTAAATATCAATCAAATCTATCTGGTCTATTGTGTCATTTAAAGCTTGCGTTTCCTTATTAATTTTCTGTTGGATGATCTGTCCATGGGTGTAAGTGAGGTGTTAAAGTCCCCCACTATTATTGTGTTACTATATATTTCCATTTTTATAGCCTTTAGCAGTTGCCTTATGTATTGACGTGCTGCTATTTTGGGTGCATATATATTTATAATTGTTATATCTTCTTCTTGGATTGACCCCTTGATCATTATGTAGTGTCCTTCCTTGTCTCTTGTAACAGTCTTTATTTTAAAGTCTATTTTATCTGATATGAGTATTGCTACTCCAGCTTTCTTTTGATTTCCATTTGCATGGAATAACTTTTTCTATCTCCTCACTTTCAGTCTGTATGTGTCACTAGGTCTGAAGTGGGTCTCTTGTAGACAGCATATATATGGGTCTTATTTTTGTATCCATTCAGCAAGCCTGTGTCTTTTGGTTGGAGCATTTAATACATTCATGTTTAAGGTAACTATCAATATGTATGTTCCTATTACCATTTTCTTAATTGTTATGGGTTTGTTTTGTAGGTCCTTTTCTTTTCTTGTGTTTCCTACTTAGAGAGGTTCCTTTATCATTTGTTGTAGAGCTGGTTTGGTGGTGCTGAATTCTCTTAGCTTTTGCTTGTCTGTAAAGATTTTGATTTCTCCTTCGAATCTGAATGAGATCCTTGCTGGTAGAGTAATCTTGGTTGTACGTTCTTCCCTTTCATCACTTTAAGTATATCATGCCACTCCCTTCTGGCTTGTACAGTTTCTCTGAGAAATCAGCTGTTGACCTTATGGGAGTTCCCTTTTACGTTATTTGTCATTTTTCCCTTGTTGCTTTCAATACTTTTTTTTTGCCTTTAATTTTTGTCAGTTTGATTACTATGTGTCTTGGTGTGTTTCTCCTTGAGTTTATCCTGCCTGGGACTATCTGTGCTTCTTGGACTTGGGTGGCTATTTCCTTTCCCATGTTAGGGAAGTTTTCAACTATTATCTCTTCAAATATTTTCTTGGGTCCTTCCTCTCTCTCTTCTCCTTCTGGGACCCCGTATAATGTGAATGTTTTTGCATTTAATGTTGTTCCAGAGGTCTCTGAAACTGTCTTCATTTTTTTTCATTCTTTTTTCTTTATTCTGTTCTGTGCAGTGAATTCCACCATTCTGTCTTCCAGGTCACTTATCCGTTCTTCTGCCTCAGTTATTCTCCTATTGATTCCTTCCAGTGTATTTTTCATTTCAGTTATTGTATTGTTCATCTCTGTTTGTTCTTTAATTCTTCTAGGTGTTTGTTCTTTAATTCTTCTAGATCTTTGTTGAACATTTCTTGCATCTTCTCAATGTTTGCCTCCATTCTTTTTCCGAGGTCCTGGATCATCTTCACTATCATTATTCAGAATTCTTTTTCTGGAAGGCTGCCTATCTCCACTTCATTTAGTTGTTTTTCTGGGGTTTTATCTTGTTCCTTCATCTGGTACATAGCCCTCTGCCTTTTCATCTTGTCTATCTTTCTGTCAATGTGGTTTTTGTTCCACAGGCTGCAGAATTGTAGTCTGGCATACTAATTATTTTGAGCTGAAGGCACCTGAAACACAGACTTCTCTGAGCTCCACTTATCTGCCTAAAGATAGATCCTCCAGAAGGAACTCAACTCTCATATATCCCCTCTCCAGCAGTTTCATCAACCAGGGAAGATTGACTCTTATCATGGAAGAGGAGACTAGAAGTCAGAACTCAACACCACATCCAGAGAAAATTTGTCACAAATGACCATTGTCTCCCTTCTAGTCTATGGGCCCATTCATCTTTCCAAAACATTACTCTCCTCTAAGCGGCATACATCCTCTTTCCCCTTTCCCTACTGAGATGATGTAAACTCTCAAATATCGCTGCTTTTTTTGATATTCACTTTTTTCCCCTGGCAATGCTCCTGTGCATACACTATTAAAAATAAATAAATTTGTAAACATTTTCTCCTGTTAACTAGCTTGTTTTTGGTTTATTTCATAGATACAGCTTTCAAACATAGGACGATAGAGGGAAAGTCTTTCCACCCCTACAGGGGGGTTGATGGATGGAAATTTATTAGAGGAGACCTCAAACGTAGGGGGATTCTTCCTAAACTGACTTGCCAGGGTTATCAGGTATCAAAGGTGGAGGATTCTTTCTAAACTGACTTAGCAGAATTCTTGCTACAACTGAACGAGGCAGGTCGAAGGATAAGGTCTAGTTGAGAACAGGGCTCATAGGAGCCTGACTAAAGTTTGGTTAAGGAGTCTTTAGTCAGGATCCTCTGAGCCCTCTTTTTTTTTTTTAATTTTTTTGGAGTATAGTTGATTTACAATGTTGCATTAGTTTTATGTATACAGCAAAGTGAATCAGTTATACATATACATATATCCACTCTTTTTTAGATAGTTTTCCCATATAGGTCATTACAGAGTATTGAGTAGAGTGCCCTGTGCTATATGGTCGGTCTTTATTAGTTATCTATTTTATATAGAGTAGTGTTATATGTCAATCCCAATCTCCCAATTTATCCCTCCCCCCAGCCCTCTTCTAATTTAACATATATAAAACATCACAGGTATGCTATTTAGAGTGATATTTTTATGGTATTAGTTTAATAAATGCAAAAGATTAGTTACCTATAAAAAGTCATAAGTTTTTTGTTTTTTTTGTATTTTTGCGGTACGCGGGCCTCTCACTGTTGTGGCCTCTCCCGTTGCGGAGCACAGGCTCCATACGCCCAGGCTCAGCAGCCATGGCTCACGGGCCCAGCCGCTCCATGGCACGTGGGATCTTCCCGGACCGGGGCACGAACCCGTGTCCCCTGCATCGGCAGGCGGACTCTCAACCGCTGCGCCACCAGGGAAGCCCAAAAGTCATGTTTTTCAACACTGAATTCCCTTACTGTGAAAGATTTCAGAAACCATCGCAGTTGGAGAGGTCTTACCACCTCCATTTTACAAATGTGGAAACCATTGCTTAGTGTAATTAAACGATTTGCCCAAAGGCACACAGCTTTTCAAAGTGGCAGAGCTAGGGATCATATTCAAGTCTGGTTGATTGGAAAGTACTTTTGCCTCAAGATGAAGGACACAGGCCACTCTAGATTTATGGATTTCTATTCAGAGCTTGATATTTAGAGTACCCAATCTTTTATACACCACTGAAGAACATCAAAAAGCTGTCTCACTTGAGACAGAAAGAGGACATAACTGGAGAAATGGGAAATCCAAATAAAGTCTGGAGTTTAGTTAATAGTTATGTGTTTCAATTTCTTAATTTTGGCAAATGTACCATGGTGATGTAAGATGTTAATGAGAGAAACTTTGCAACAGTTCTGTAAAATTATCCCCTACGAAAAACCTTATTTAAAAAAAAAGTCTATCTTAGATTGTTGAGAACGCAAGTCAGAAATATCCCTTAGGGCTTCCCTCACGGTGCAATGGTTAAGAATCCGCCTGCCAATGCAGGGGACACAGGTTCAAGCCCTGGTCCGGGAAGATCCCACATGCCGCGGAGCAACTAAGCCCGTGTGCCACAACTACTAAGCCTGCGCTCTACGGCCCGTGAGCCACAACTACTGAACCCGCATGCCACAACTACTGAAGCCTGCATGCCTAGAGCCCGTGCTCTGCAGCAAGAGAAGCCACCGCAATGAGAAGCCCACACACCACAACAAAGAGTAGCCCCCGCTCGCCACAAATAGAGAAAGCCCACACGCAGCAACAAAGATCCAGTGCAGCCAAAAATAAATAAATTTATTTTTTTTAAAAAAAGAAATACCCCTTAGCCCTTAAACAAGTAGTTGATCTATCTTGGGAAACTCTCAAAGATCATGTATTTTTAAAGAAAAAGAAAATTCACAGCCTCACTTTGTATTGTCTTCTAGTATCTTGTAAACTTCATATCAGGAAATGAGTTTCAAAAGCTAAATTAAATCCTTATCATTTCAATTGAAGTCTATTTCTCATTCATTCAACGATTTTTGTCTCTTCTGCTTCATAAATAGCAGCTGTTCATCATCACCCAGGCAGTGTGTAATCATATGCTTGCAGATCCACTTTTCTGTGAATAGAACATCTATGGCTTCTTTGAACATTTTTAAATCAATCAGGAGGAATTTACTGAATGCCATTTATGTGCAAAGCAGTAAGGTAATTGTAAGGGGTGGAGTGGGGGAGGAGGGAAAAAGGGAAAATAAGATACAGACTCTACCTTCAAAAAGCATAATATTCTTCCAGCAGTAAAAAATGTCTCATGCGTTTCATAAATATTTACTGAGTACTCACTCTGTGCCAAGCACTGTTCTAGGTGCTGGAAATACTTGATAAGCAAAACTAGAGCTTACTGTCTAGTGGGGGAAATAAATATTAACCAAATAATCACACAAATAAATGTAAAATTACAACTGTGAAATACTATGAAGAGGAAGTACAAGGCCAGGGCTGCTGCTAGCCTGTGTAGTATCTTTGTGCTATATTTTAAGGGGCACTTCAATAGACAGAAGCAACCTAAAGTAGGCACAGCTTGGCAAGCAGACTATGCCTTTGATGAATTAGAAAAAGGCAGCCCTTTCCTAGGCAACACAGCCCTGCTCCATGTGTAAGTCTTTGTAAGTAGAGTACAAATTGGATTTTAGCCACTATTACCTCAGCTGGGAACCATTGTTAAGATGAACAACCTGAACAAGTGTACACAGCAACCCTACAAAAGTTTCCATGGACATACAACAAAGTGAGATTTGGTAGGGTTTCCCTGAGGAACAGACAAAAAAATGAGAACCAAAGAAGAATGGGAGTTAACCAGGTAAAAAGGAAGAATGAGAAACATTCAAGGGAGTAGTAACAACCTGTGCAAAGGCCCTGGAGCAGGATAGAAATACATGCCATTGGGAAAGTGAAAGGTCAATGTTGATGAAAGACTGAAAAAGTGACAGAAGCAGTGGTGACAGATAAGGCTAGAAAATGTAGGTAGGGGGTCAGATCATGCAGGACCTTGCAGATCATCTTAAGATTGCAATGTAAAAATAGATCTCCTGCTGTTAAGACTTATACAGAAAGAATTCAAAGGGCATTACTTTAATTTTTTGTTGGCATTGCATTTAAATACAGCAAAATGCACAGGTCTTCAGTAAACAGTTTGATGAGTTTTGACATAGGCATAAACCCATGCCATCTGCTTTCCTCATGCCTTTTTCTGTTTGAATCCCTACCCCGACTCCTTACCCCACCCTCCAGGGCAACTAGTATTCCGGTTTCTTTCACCTTATATTGGTTTTGCCTATTCTAGAACTTCATGTGAAAGGAATAATTCTTTTGTCTCTGATGTCTTTTGTTTGGCATAATGTTTTTGAGATTTATAGAATGGTGTTAACTATCTGGTCAGTGGTTCTCAAACTGTAACAGGCATAAAAGCAGCTGGATAGCTTGTTAAGTCACAGTTGGCTGTGCTCCACCCCAGAACCTCTGATATGCTATGTTGAGGTGGGGTCCCTTCGTGTGCACTTCTAACAAACTCAAGGTGATGCCCGAGCAGCTGATTCAAGGACCACCTTTGAGAACCACTGGTCTAGATGATAAACTCAGAACTGTCTTATGAACAGCTTCTAGAAATTTATCTATTCATTCAGTAAACATATTTTTAAGGACCTGCTATGTGCCAGGTACTTTCTAGTTTCTGGGGATTCAAAAACAAAAAAAAACACCAAAAACAAAACAAAACATCTTGCCTCTCCTCTAGTAACTTACAGTCTGGTAAGAAGACAGAGGTAAACCAAATGAATATTTCTAACTGTCTGAGAAAGTCTCTTCACTCAATGATGGACAAAATGTTTTAAAAGGGAAAATGCTCTTGCTTTCCCAAATCGATAAACCACTAAAAGTAAAAGCAAGGCTGTATAATCGATCCCATCCTAGTCACAGGATTCCTCACTGCCATGCTGAATGCAAAGGTGATCAGTAAGATTGACTTTATTGAGTGTTTTCCATGCATCCAGTACTGTGAAAATTGTTTTCCATGCAGTTTGTCTTTTAATTCTCTCAATAACTCTGTGAAGCTAGTACTATATTATCTACACTTTATGGATGAGGGAACAGTAGCTCAGAGACGTTAAGGGACTAGACAAAGGCCACTCAACAAGTAAGTGGGAGAATCAGAATTCAGACCCACATCTGGTTGACCCAAGTGCTAGTCCTTTTTATCACTAACACTCGCAGCTTTCTAGGAGAAAGCAACCTTCATAAATAACTATAGTGATAAAAATACTAACGAGTCCTATAGTAGAAATACCCAACACTGAATACGGGACTAGGATAGGATGGGCAGGGGAATATGTAATTTTAACTGGGTGGAAATACGAGAAGGCTTCATAAAGAGGTGGGAATTAGCTAGGAAAATACATTTTTATCAGTCTTTCCTAATAGAGTCTGAGAGACAGAGACAACACAGTGGATGCAAATACTGTATTCCAAACACTGGAAAAGCACACTCTATTGTGGATAAAGGAAAGTGTATTGGGATCAATTATAGCCAGAATAAAATCTCCCTCGTGATTATGCAGTGACTTTGCTTACCAAGTACTACCTTATGATCGCTAGTTCAACCTTCTGGTTTCCTTGATAACAGGAAGGGAGTGCCCTAAAGAGTGGATATTCGTATTTTAGTCTTGGAGAGGTATATTTCACAGCATAATGTTAATACTTGGGTAGATGGTTTATAAATAGGTATCTTGTTAGTTGGGAAGGGGCCGGATTATGAAAAGCCTTCTGCCATTAGTCTGTGGGTAATGGGTGGTCAAAGAAGAGTTTTCCCTTTGGCAGATATCAGCAGGTAACACTGGAGGCAGGGAGGGGAACTCCAAGGCCACTGCAACACTGCAGACCTGAACTCAGACAGTGCCAATGAAGGTGCAAAGTAAAGGGTTGTTTCCAGAGGTATTTAAGAAATATAATCAACTGGACTCTGTAATTCATGGACTGTGAGGGATGAAGAGAGAGGGCCATAGAGTGACAGGTTTATAGTTTGGCTGACTTCCTGAGTGGTGGTATCTCTAAATAAGAAAAAAGGGAGGAAAAGCAGGTGGACTTTTTAACTTTTAGTGTTGAGCAGAGAGACATGTAATTTTACTTCTCCCCATATCTAAATATAGTCTTCAAGGGCAAGTGGAAATGACAATGACCTATCATTAATCTAAGGGAAGAGTTAGCTCAAAAAATGGAGTTAATTCTAATGTCTTGTGCTTTCAAAAGAGTTTTGTATGAGCATTAAATGAGACAATCTGTGTGGAAGAGCTTGAAATATTTGTATTGCATGAAAAATTGTTGAATGATAAATTTGTTTTGTTTTATGAAAGAAAAGCTTGCTTGTGCTTTAAAATCACCAGCCTTGATTTTAGGAATAGCAAGATTTTATCTACAATTTTCCCCTTATAAAATAAAAAAGAAGTATGAAGAAAAACATATTTTGATTATAACTATCTTCTGAGACACTACTGATTATAACTATCTTCAGTGACTATCTTCTGAGACACTCAGTGCTCTTTTCAAATGTAAATCAAACCCAGCGATGTCCCTGGATGAAAATGCTAAGACAAAAAGAATCTAGAAAGTTGAACAAAGAGTTAACATTCATTGAAAGTTTGCTATATGCCAGGGACATTGCATGATTTATCTCATAATCTTCACCACATCCTTGAACCTCTATTTTGCAGATGAGGAAGATGAGACAGAGAAATTAAATTACTAGCTCACAGAGGTGGTAAGTGGTGGAGCTAGGTTTGAATGCACACAGCCTAAGGCTGGAACCTGAGTTCATCTCTGCACCGTATGGCTTCCCACTGAAATGTCAACATGTTTATCTCTGGGTGGGTGGACCTGAGTATATCCTTTATTTCTTTCTTTCTACTTCTCTGTGTTTTTGGTAATAAGCATGTATTACTTTGGGATTGAGAAAAAAAGGTTATTTTAATTTAAAAAGCAATCAGCTAAATGAATTAATTTTAAATAGCCCAATTCTCATTCATTTTCTGAAAAAAACCACCTCTGTATCTAATTTTGATTTTAAGCATTAAGTACCTTGCTGTTTGAAGACCAGGTTTTGTCTGGCACGTGGTTCATATTGTGTGCTTAATTCTCTGAAAAATAAACTACAATTATTGCCAGGTTAATTAACTGTCATTATCTTAGAGTCTGGAATATTAGAGATAAATGCACAATTCTGAAATAAAAGTTTAGCTATCAAAGCCAGAGAAACAGGAGTTGTTTTTTTTTTAACATTTATAATCTTTAAATTGTCTGAAAGACTGTTAATCAGCCTTAAGAAATTCACTACTATCTATAAGTTAGTCAGTGCCCAAACAGTCCTGAGATCTGATGTTTAAGTTAAAAATGTGAGTTAGCACCGTAGAAGTGCAAAATTGTATTTCTAATTTCTTTGCCAATATTTCGTTTTCCTTTTTCCCATGCCCACATTGGCTTGTTATTGTATGATGCCTCAGGAGTGTTAATCTGTTGGATCAGATAGTGCTATTTTTGTTGGAATAAGACAACATCACGGAAGTTTTTGTGTTGAAAAGGTAATTACATAGATTAAATTACATGGACTTTGCAAAAAACATGAGCACTTGGGAACAAAAAACAACAAAAAACAGCCTCTAGAACAGCGTATCCTTGGATTCACTGAACAGTCCACCATCAGTATATATAACCAAGGCAAGAAAAGAAATATACTTAATGTAAATATGCTTGATACAAAAACTACTTGCTTCTTTTGAAGATCTGTGTGTATTTAAAAATATGCCTGAGAACCTTCAATAGGCTTTAGATACAAGGCAGTTTTTGCTTAGTGAAGATGTGATAAGCAAAAATAAATGTGATTTTAAAAAGGGGGTAAGAACTAATTTAAAAATTGTACCTTTTGGGCTTCCCTGGTGGCGCAGTGGTTAAGAATCTGCCTGCCAGTGCAGGGGACACAGGTTCGAGCCCTGGTCCGGGAAGATCCCACATGCTGTGGAGTAACTAAGCGCATGCGCCACAACTACTGAGCCTGCACTCCAGAGCCTGAGAGCCACAACTACTGAAGCCTGTGCACCTAGAGTCCATGCTCCGCAGCAAGAGAAGCCACCACAGTGAGAAGCCCACGCGCCACAACAAAGAGTAGCCCCTGCTGACTGCAACTATAGAAAACCCGTGCACAGCAACAAAGACCCAACGCAGCCAAAAATTTTAAAAAATTAAATTAAAACAAATTGTACATTTCGAATTTTACTCCAACTTGAGTTCTGACTTTATTTCATTTCTTTGAGCAAAAGGTGACTTGTGGTTCTTAGAACAAAGACTTGATAGAGCTAAAGCCTTCAGAAAGCTCAGATTGACAACTGTGAAAAGAGATTTTGATGAGTTAAGTATAAATGAATCAGAAACATATGGATTACACTCCTCGAAGTGCCCATGAGTTTAAAAGTGTAGAGGAAAACATTCTCTGTAAAATGCTCAAGGGCAGTCTAGAACTCAAATACTTGAAATATTTCAGATTTGAGGTGTGCACTTAATGAGACCATGGCCATCCATATCTAGGGTAAACGTGATAATTTCCCTTAACTTCACTTATCCATTCCACATTTCCTAAATCTTATGACAAAGAACAAGGATGCTATATTTGTGAGCGTCCTCCAGAGAAACAAAAGCAGTAGGGGTGTGTGTGTGTGTGTGTGTGTGTATGAGGGGTGGTGTTTAAAGGAATTGGTTCACTCAGTTATGAAGGCTGGAAAGTTCAAAATCTACAGTTCAAGTTCAAAGGCCATCTGCTGGCAGAATTTTCTCTCTCTTGTGGGTGGTCATTTTTTGTTCTATTCAGGCCTTCAACTGATTGGATGAAGCCTACCTGCATTATGGAGAACAATCTGCTTTACTCAAGTCCACTGATTTAAATGTTAATCTCATCCAAAACACCTTCACATGTTTAATCCAGAATAATGTTTGACTGTGTATCTGCGTACTATTGCCAAGCCAAGCTGACATGTAAAATTAATCATCACAGATGCCTAGTTGGCTGATGTTGTCTGCTTATTTTATTTGATATTTAGAATAATAAAGCAATACCAGTGGAAATGAATGACTAGAATTCACTAAAAAAACTTTTAGATCTGGAAAGGCCATTGGAGACCTTCTAATGGTATTTCTCAATGCAGATGCTATTAGCGTTGAGGGCAGAGTGATTTTGGTATGTGGGAGACTGTCCTGAGCATTGCAGGGCATTTAGCACCCCTGGCCTTAACCTCTGAATGCAAATAGCTCTCCCAGTCATTGTGACAAAACCATCCCTCAGATTTCCAAACACCTGAGGGTAGGGTTCTTCATTAGGAACCACTCCCCACTCTCTTATAGAGGAAGAAATAGATTTAATAAGGTTACTTTTACTATATCTCAAATGCAGACTATTACTTTCTTTTTTTTTTTCTGATTTGACGGTGTAATTAATTGTATCAGATTATTTCACAGTAAGTAATATGTAAATCTGCAATTAAACTATATAAAATAAGGTTTAGCATATAAACTGCGGGGAAGGGATAAATTTGGAATTTGGGATTAACGATACAGACTACTATATATAAAATAGATAAACAACAAGGACCTACTGTATAGCACAGGGAGCTATATTCAATACCTTATAATAATCTATAAAGAAAAGAAATCGGAAAAAGAATAGATGTATATATGTATAACTGAATTGCTTTGCTATACACCCAAAGTATTGTAAATCAACTATATACATAGTTATGCAAAGTTGGGTGAGGACTTCAGTCATGAAACCACTAGGGTTTTGGTTAACACCCATGTACATTTTTGGTATTAAACTAAAAGCATGGATAAATTACCCCCAATTTTGAAAAACTTTTTGAAAAACTGGTTAGTTGGGGAAGCATTAATCCAAAACAGTATACACAAAAAAATTGTATGTCACTGTTGATACTGAAAGGGATGACATTTCTGGGGTGACAGGTAGCTTTGTTTTGGTTAACTAAAACTCACTCTTTCAACATGAGCTTAGATGTTAACTGTTCCAGGCAGTCATCGCTAACCACACAAATGCACTTCACTGACATCCTATATTCTCCCAATCACAGAAATCATCATTGTAGATTGTAGTTCACATTGCCATTTCCCCCTTGAAACTGGAGGCTCCGGGAGGTCAGGGACCTTGTGAAGATTGTTTACATGACTTTGTAAACTTCTAACTTTGAGCCAAATGCCTGGCATGTAATTGGACTTCAAAAAATATTTGTTGGATAGGTGAATTAGGAGGGACAGTATAAAGAAAACAAACTTCTATCTTTACTGAACCCTATGCACATTTCATTTTCTGCTGGGAAGCCTAGGGAACTGTAATATCTAATCATCTGTGTGTTCCACAAGGCCCTAACATTGCACCTGGCATGCATAGTATCTCTTATACTTTATTGAGGTATAATTTATATATAATAAACTGCATTTATTTAAAGTATACCGTTCAATGAGTTTTGACACCAGTGTAACCCTTGCCACCAAGATATAGAATTTTCCATTATCCCAAAAGTTCCCTAGCACCCCTCTGCACTCATTTTCCTCCTCTACCTCCATCCTATGCAAACACTGATTTGTTTCCTGTTGCTATAGATTAGTTTACATTTGCTAGAATTTTATATAAATGGAACCACACAGTATGTAGTCTTTTACACATACATACTTCTTGAGATTCAGCAGTGTCGTTGCATGCATATGTACTTCATTCCTTTTTATTGCTGAGTATGTGTTTCATTGTATGGATACATAATAATTTGTTTATCCATATACCTGTTGATAGACAATTGGGCTGTTTATACTTTGGGGCTATTATGAATAAGGCTTCTATAAATATTTACGGACAAGTTTTTGTGTGGACGTATGTTTTGATTTTCCTTGGATGAATGCCTAGGAGTGGAATTCTTGGTTATGTGGTAAATGTATGTTTGTCTTTATAAGAAACTATCAAACCATTTTCAAAGTGGTTGTACCATATTTTTATTGCCACTAGCAATGTATGAGAGTTGCATTTACTCTACATCCTTCTCAGCACTTGGTATTGTCAGTCTTTTTAATTTTAGCCATTTTGGTGGGTATGTAATGGTATCTTATGGTTTTTTTGTTTTGGCGGTACGCGGGCCTCTCACTCTTGTGGCCTCTCCCGTTGCGGAGCACAGGCTCCGGACGCGCAGGCTCAGCGGCCATGGCTCACGGGCCCAGCCGCTCCACGGCATGCGGGATCCTCCCGGACTGGGCACGAATTCGTGTCCCCTGCATCGGCAGGCGGACTCTCAACCACTGCGCCACCAGAGAAGCCCACACCCATTGTCTTTTAATGGAAATCGCACACCTGGTCTCAGGACTTAATGAAGCTCAGGTTCTTTATGTCTCAGTGCAGAAGGAATTCAGCAAGAGGCAAAGTGATAGATAAGAAGTGGATTTATTTAGAGAGATACAAATTCCATAGACAGAATGCAGTCCGTCTCAAAAGGCGAGAGCAGCCCTGGGAAAAGCACACGCCACAGACAGAGTGTGGGCCATCTCAGAAGGGTAAGAGGCCCAGAAATATGGGTGGTTAGTTTTTATGGGCTGCATAATTTCATAGTCTAACGAGTGAGAGGATTATTCTAAGTATTTTGGAGAAGGGGCGGGGATTTCCAGAATTTGGGCCACCGCCCACTTTTCTGGCCTTTTATTGTCGGCCTGGGAACTATTATGGCACCCGTGGGTGTGTCACTTAGCATGCTAATGTATTACAATGAGTGTATAATGAGGCTCAATTTGACTTCTACTGAAAGTCAAATCTTCTGACATCTTGGACCTAACCGATTCTAACCAGTTTATGTCATATCCTCAACGGCTATGTCATTCTTTTAAAGGCTGTGCCCTGCCCCCTTCCCTCCTGTTTCATTTCCACAAGATCTGTGCTGAAACTTGATGACCAAGTTCTGTTCTTTCAGGTCAAATTCCTGGGAAACAATTTTTCACTATCACAGGGTGGATTATAGTGAAAGTATTTCTAAGCTTTTGCAGGTCCATAATAATAATGCTGTGTTAATATCTTTATAGGTATTACCGAGTCCAAGCTCCCCCTATTCTCTGCACAACCGGCAAATAAATCAGTAGATGAGGTGTTGAGGCAAAGAATAGCGACTTTATTCAGAAAGACTGCAGACCGAGAAGATGGCAGACTAGGGTCCCCCCAAAGCCATCTTATAGAGGCCTGGATGCCAGTTTCTTTTATAGAACAGAGAAGGGGAGGAGGTGAGGAAGTAAAGTAAAAAGGCTATTTATCTTACAAAACATCTCGCAAGGCCTGCATCGGGGAGGAGATGTGTTAATTTCTTCTTTTCTGCAGCCATTCACAGGTGGGCAGGGTCAGAATATCTTTCTGTGAGCTGAACAAAGACACTTTAGTTTAACAGTCAGGGAGAGGGGTAGGGTTCCCTGTGACAGGCCATTATGTATTCTTACAGCTATAGACAGTGATTATAATAACAAAAGCAACGAAAAGCAAAGGTTAAAGTAAAAGAAACTGATCCAACATGGAGTCAGAATTGGCTCTTCCCTGTTGCATAAGGAGATGGTTTACTTATCTCTATCACTCATTCATGTCATGCTAGTGAAAACAACACAGGGTATCTCCCATGGCCAGTACATTTGCATGAAATAAAGAACATTGTGTGGGGTAGAACAAGGCCTTAAGAAGTCCCATAGTTTGTGCTGTACTGATTATAATATAGAAAAGATGCTATTTAGTTTATGTTCTGAGCACATATATTTGTATGCAAACCGTTAATGCCTTTTTGCTTGTGAATGCTAAAGGATTGGAGTTTTAGGTAATTTTTGATAAGAATTGGAGTTTTAAGGTAAGGTGTTAATGCTGAATCAAATCTCGGAGACAGAGTTTGGGGTGAAGTAGAAAAGGATAGCTTTATTACTTTGCCAGGCAAAGGGGGAGCACAGTAGGCTAGTGCCTCAAGAACTGTGCTCCCCTCCCTGGGGAACAGGGAGAGGTCTTACAGTCGGGGCTCGTGGTCAGGCGTATGCGATAAGGATCAAGGTAGTAATAGTCATGCATTCTTCTCATGGGTTGGTGGTGAGGTAAGTAGGAGTCAGCATCATCAACCTTCAAGTCCAACTGGTCTGGGGTCTACATATTTGTGGGCAGCATACCATCATGAATCCTTAACTTCTCTCACCTAGAGGGGGTTTCAACATCTGCAAAATAACTCAAAGATATTTTTGTGTGTTCTATTGATGGTGAAACAGGACCTTGCCCCAAGGCTACTCTTGACTGTTTGTTTCTCCCTGGTCTGCATCCCCTCCCTTCCCTAATTAGCAACTGCCTGAATCTGCCATTGGAACCCAAGGAAGGTCATGGAGGCTGAATGAAGGCTGTTCCCTATAATCAAAGAAATGGAGGACAGAGAAAGGCTTTGTGCCCAGGAGTGCCACAGGGCCCTGCCCAGTATCAGTGTTGTCAACTTAAAAAAAATATGTACAATCTAAAAGTTGAAGATTATGTTTTATTCGGCGGACATTCTGAGGACTTCAAGCCTCCGAGTCAGCCTCTCAGATAGCTCTGAGGGACTGCTCTGAAGAGGTAAGGGAAGAGCCAGGATATATAGGAGTTTTGCAACAAAAACCAGGTAATTGGAACATCAAAAGGTTACTGTTAATTAAAGAAAACCAGACATCTCAAGTTAAGAATTTAGAACTTTTCTATTTGTGGGAAGGTGCAAGAGTCTGGCTCATTGAAATCGTTCCTTTGATATTCACCTTAGCTGTCTAGGGCCAGTATTCGGCTGTTTCCCATCCAAAGTTCCCTCAGGCCTCACCTTCAGCGTGGGGAGGGGGGCTGTAACATGATGGCCTGATGGACACAATATCCTTTGTTTACTGGTATGGCATCCTTAGTCCACAGCGTCTTTTTTTTTAATATATATATATATTTTTATAAATTTACTTATTTAATTTATTTATTTTTGGCTGCGTTGGGTCTTCGTTGCTGCATGCAGGCTTTCTTTAGTTGCGGCAAGCGGGAACTACTCTTCGTTGCGGTGCGCGGGCTTCTCATTGCGGTGGCTTCAGTAGTTGTGGCTCACGGGCTCTAAAGCACAGGCTCAGTAGTTGTGACGCATGGGCTTAGTTGCTCCGCGGCATGTGGGATCTTCCTGGTGGAGGGCTCGCACCGTGTCCCCTGCATTGGCAGGTGGATTCTTAACCACTGCGCCACCAGGGAAGGCCCACAGTGTCTTTGTAACTTCTCCGAGCCTTAAATTCCTACTGTATAAAAAACTTGGGAATCGGGGTTATTGAGGGAGGTTGATAATGTACTAGCATCATCTCTTTCCCACATCTGCTTTCCTGGTTTTGCTAGTCTGTATATCTATGAATCATAAGCAACTTAGAGTCAGCATGGTGGAATGAAGATCTATAAAAGACCTGTTATAGTTCCAGCTCTACTATTTAAAAACTGTGAAACTGGGACTTCCTGGTGGCACAGTGGTTAGGAATCCACCTGCCAATGCAGGGTACATGGGTTCGATTCCTGGTCTGGGAAGATCCCACATGCCACGGAGCAGCTAAGCCCGTGTGCCACAACTACTGAGCCCACGTGCCACAACTACTGAAGCCTGCATGCTTAGAGCCCGTGCTCCACAACAAGAGAAACCACCGCAATGAGAAGCCCATGCACCGCAAGGAAGAGTAGCCCCTGCTCGTCGCAACTAGAGAAAGCCTGCGTGCACAGCAATGAAGACCCATGCACAGCGACACAGCCAAAAATATATAAAAAAATAAAAGTAATGAGTCCTATTAATTGAAAAAAAAAACCAACAACTGTGAAATCGTGGGCTAGTCATCTAAATCAGCTTAAGTCGCCTCTAAAATGGGACTCTGATAGTAACATCTGCTTTAAATACCGTGGGGTTGTTGTGAATTTCAAGCAAGATAAAATTATTTGAATCCTTTATTATGCCAATATTCAAGTTCTTTGTTATGTCAGTTTTTCTGTTGGTTTGTTTTTTTGGGTTTTTTGGCACGTGGGCTCAGTAGTTGTGACTCTCAGGCTCTAGAGCTCAGGCTCAGTAGTTGTGGCACACGGGCTTAGTTGCTCCATAGCATGTGGACTCGTCCCAGACCAGGACTCGAATCTGTGTCCCCTGCATTGGCAGGCAGACTCCCAACCACTGGGCCACCAGGGAAGTCCCATGTTATGTCACTTTAATTTTTGAATGTTCATTGAAGGCCTTTTTTTTTTAAACTGCTTTCCTTGGCTTCTTTTCTTCCACCTACCACCTAAATGTCTCCTTTCCTTAAGATCCCATCATCTCTTCCTTTTGTTCTATCAACAAATATGTAACCCTTAGTTGACCTACTCCATTCTCATAGTTTCAACTATGGAATATATGCTGATAACGGCTATTGGTGTGTAGCGCTCTTGTTGAGCTTCAGACCTATATGTTCTACTACTTATTTGACATAACCACCTACATGCTCCAGAAGGTCAATGTCAAATGTTCAAAACTCACTGAACATCCTTCTCCGTTTACTTGCTCCTCTTGCCTTGGTGACTAATACCATCCACTGAGTGGGCCAATCCAGAAACCTGGTATTCATCTTAGATTCTGCCCATTCAATCACACCCTTGTGCAGTCAGTCCAAAGTACTGTAGTTTTACTCCATTAATAGTTCTCTAATATCATACCCCTCCTCTTCAGTCCACTGCCATCACTTAGTTAAAATCATCATAAATTATTTCCTGAGTTACTTATATAGTTCTCCTGGCCTCCCTACTTCTTTTCTGGTTCCACTGTATTCTCCTCATTCTTTTTACAGTAAGTTTCTAAAACATAGCTATAACCATGTCATAGCCATTCTGCTTAAAACCAGTTAGGGGCTCTGAATAACTTTCAGGATAAAGTCAAATTCCTTAGGTTATCACATGAGGCCCTTTAGGATATTGCTAATTTTGAATTTAGTTTCCTAGTTAATCATTCTGCCACATTACCCTCTTTCCAGACACAGATTCTTCTCTTCTTATGAACAAATTCATTTCCAAATGGCTGTTCTTAGGTCCACTTGTTCCCAAGACCAAACGGACTAAGAGACGTTTAAGCTTGCAGGCCTAGGATACAGTTCCACCAAAAAGATTCTTTAAAGATTTCAAAACTGACAGACTTAACGGTTTGTAATAGCAAAAGACTACAATATAAATTCATCTATGGAGTGTTGATTATATAAGTTATGGCATATTTTTATATGTAGCTTTTAAAATGAATAAGGTATATCTATATGAATTAATATAAAACAGTCTCCAAAATATATTAAATGGGAAAAAAGTTGCAGAAATAAATGTATAATATGTGCTGACTAATATGAAATGAAATATAAGAAACTCTTAATAGTAGTCACCTCTAGGAGGAGAACTGGGGGTTTAGGGCAAAAGAAAGACTTGTTTGCTACTGTATATCTTTTTAAACTATTTGGATTTTTAAACATTTACAATGTTTGCTTTAACAAAACCAGTTAGTCTTTAAAATCACAAACCAGATATGCTCTTTTCTCTTGCCTTCTAATAATCTGTAAGTTATCTTTTCCTATAGACCAGTTTCCACTATGTTGAACATATGCCAGGAGAGGTGATTCCCCTCCTTGGTGATGGCTACAAGTGTGGGAAACTCCTTGGAAGCTAAAATATCCGTAAACTCTGGAACCTAACTGTGGCTGTGTCAGAAGTTCTCACAGCAGCATTTTTATCATGTTCAGTGTTTAAGTTCCTAAACACACGGCGGTCTTTGTCCAGAATTAACTTTATTTAGGCGTTTGGCATTGATCTCCCTTTTCTAGGTGCACACTTGTTAAAGCCTTTCATTCTGACAGTCACTTTTCATTCTTTTTGCTCATTATTGCTGATGGCATTGGTATAGGAATGATTGAATGATTGGATCCTTGTCCTTCAGAATTGTCATTATTAATGAACAATTTATCCTACAAGTACATACGTTTGTCACTTTCAATTTTTTACTACATCTGTTTTTGTCTATACTAACTGTATGTCTCTTCCTTCCAACACTGTTGATACTCTAGCTGCGTTTGTTCTTACTGAACATGAAGGGTTAATACCATTTGTAGTTTTTGTGAAAAATTGGAAGCTAAGAGCAAAGATATCAAATATACAAAGATCAAAGGTCATAAAGTGGTGGTCAGCAGACTGAATTTGGACTGCATAAATTGTTTGGCCTGCATAACATTTAAAAATGTTGAGTTAGGGCTTCCCTGGTGGCGCAGTGGTTGAGAGTCCGCCTGCCGATTCAGGGGACACGGGTTCGTGCCCCAGTCAGGGAAGATCCCACATGCCGCGGAGTGGCTGGGCCCGTGAGCCATGGCCGCCGAGCCTGCGCATCCGGAGCCTGTGCTCCGCAACGGGAGAGGCCACGATAGTGAGAGGCCCGCGTACAGCCAAAAAAAAAAAAAAAAAAAAAATGTTGAGTTAGTTACCAACATTTCAAAGTTGTAGGAGCTTTCTGGTTTGCTTTGAGAGAAGCAAGGCTAGGCAGCGCTGAGGCTACCTCTGGCGAGGTACAATCAGCTGATGTCGCAGGCTGCCCGCCCCTGTCTATGGACACAGCTCCCCTCAGCCCTCACTTCAGTTCACCTCAGTCCCCAACCTGCCAGCTTCACTCATGGTAGCCATTTGAATTTGCCACCCTGCAAACAAAGGAATTAATGAAAATGGATTTAGAACTAGCCTAAATCCATTTACGTCACTTGACGTGACTAGGACTAAAATTACCTCACCTGACCACTAACTCCTTCCAGCATATCTGAAAGAATGGATGTACTTTCGCTTGGGAACAGAGCTTTGTATTTATTAATGTTCATAGATTGAATGTTTTTATGTAAAGATCTGTCATGAATTGTAGTTTACTGATTAAGTCGTGAGCTCTTTCATATATATGTTTCCTTTTGCTTAAAATACTCTCTCCTTCTTACCTTACCCTTTTTATTTGTTTGTTTTTTACCTTATCCTTTTTATGTAGCTCATCCTTTAAAACTTAGCTTTCTGGGAAATCTTTCCTAATCCCCAATCTGATTTGTTTGCCTTTCCCTCATATTTCTGTAGAATGCTTCTTTTATCTTAGTATTTAATTATAGATTTTGTTCTATAATCTTTTGTTCTATCAAGATTGGGAGCTTCTTGCTGGTAGCTTGAGTTCACGTCACATCCTCTAGGCGTCCTATTTTCATTTTATCATAGAGGTCTCCTACATGCCTAGTGTCAGGCATTCAACATAAACTTGAGGGAATGAATGACTTAATGTCTTAATCTGTATGTTGTATATGATTTGCTTTCTCTTACCCTGTCAGCAACAATTTTGAGCAGCAGTGTGTAAATTGACAAGGTCTGTTTTTTTCCCCTTAAATTATCAGCTTAGTTATAGTTTGTACTGGAAAGTATCTTTTGATATATTAAATGTTGGAGCATAGCAAAAGTAAAGAAAGTTTAGACCTAAGTTCATGAATCTTGTATGGGGCCTAAGGTTATTAAAGGGCATCCACCCCTCTCTTCCTAGAAAAGCTATCATAGTGCCAGAATATGTAATTCAGCCACACATTCTCAAGAGTGTCTAAGACATCTAATCATCAGATAAATGATTCAGAGTAAGATGGTATTGGGGCTAGATGAAGTGGGGAGGGGAGTGCTGTAATTACTGAGTGAAGACATGCTGATGTCATGAATTTCCCCAGTGAAGAAGTTAATGGGAAATTAATTGTGTTGAAATACAAGTGTAACCAAATGACTTACTATTACCTTTGAAACCTTGGTTAACAACTCTGCCAACATTATAATTACAAACTACTTATTAGCTGTATATACCCTTAAATTTATGCCCTTAAATTAATTCCCACCCTGTGGTATCATAGAAGGATATATATATTTTTTATCCCCAGTTCCTGGCATAGCTCCTAAGACCCTTGGAATTTCCTGAGTGATAAGGGTGATAGGAGTGTCTTTTAATGACGCCACTCTTGGGAAGTCTCTAGATAGCTTCAAGATGGGGGCTGGTGTCCAATAAGACCAAACATTGACTGGAAGTATGGAATTTTCAGCCCCACCTCCCGGAAGGGGAAAGGGGGCTGGAGACAGAGTTTAATCACCAATGGCCAGTGATGTAATCCATCATGCCAATGTAATGAAACCTTCATAAAAACCCCTAAATGATGGGGTCCAGATGGGGTCTGAAGTGGTGAGCACATCAAGGTGCTGGGAGGGTGGCAAAACCCAACTGCACAGGGACAGAAGCTCCTGCACTGGTGAAACCGTGCAACTCAGATTTGGAACTTGAACCCATGGTCTTTTAATTGAGATCACACACCTGGTCTCAGGACTTAATGAAGCTCAGGTTCTCCATGTCTCATGGTAGAAAGAATTCAGTGAGAGACAGTGTGATAAGTAGAAGTGGATTTATTTAGAGAGAAACACACTCCACAGTCCGAGTGTGGGCCATCTCAGAAGGTGAGAGGCCCCCAAATATGGGATGGTTAGTTTTTAGGGACTGGGTAATTTCATAGGCTGATGAGTGGGAGGATTATTCCAAGTATTTTGGGGAGGGGTTGAGGATTTCTAGGAATTGGGCCACCACCCACTTTTTGACCTTTTATGGTTGGCCTCAGGACTGTCATGGCACTGGTGACTGTGTCATTTAGCTAATGTATTACAATGAACGTATTCATTATGTGAATATGTTCAATGTCTACTGGAAGTCGAACTGTCCACCATCTTGGACCTAGTTGGTTCTAACCAGTTTTTATCGTTGTCCTATGGCTATGTCATTCTTTTAAAAGTTATGTCTTGCCCCCTTCCCTCCTGTTTCACTGGGACCCTTCTGGATCTCACACTACGTACCACTTCATCTGGCTGTTCATTCATATCCTTTATTATAAACCAGTAAACGTAAGTAAAGTGACTCCCCAAGTTCTGTGAATCATTCTAGCAAAATATTGAGCTTGAGGAGGAGGTCATGGTAATCCTTGATTTATATCTAATGGGTCAGAAGCATGAGTGGCCTGGGACTTGGAATCAGCATCTGAAAGTGGGGCGAATCTTGTGGGATGAGCCCTTTAACTTGTGGGATCTGATGCTAACTCCAGGTAGATAGTGTCAGAGTTGAATTGAATTGTTGGACTCCCAGTCGGTGTCAGAGAGTTGGAAAAGACATCAACATATATACAGTTAGGAAGAAATAAGCCTCTCATGCCCTCTCACCAAGTCCTCATATGTGTAAGATTCTGTCACTGATTATTAGCAGTATGCTAAGTTACTTTAAGCAGCCCCTTTAAATCTATGTTTCAACTCCCTTTACCCTATTGCTTTTCATGTAAAAATATTCATTTACTCTACAAATATTGAAATCCTATTATGTGGCGGGCTCTGTGCTAGGACCTAGGGTACAACTGAGACAGGAAGGGGGCAGGGTACAACCTCTAAAAGAATGACGTAGCCCGACACATGACATAAACTGATTAGAACCAAGTAGGTCCAAGATGGTGGATGAGTCGATTTCCACTAGACCTTGAGCCTCAGTATATGCTCATTGTAACACATCAGCAAGCTAAATGACACACCCACAGGTGCCATGACAGTTCCAAGGCAGACCATAAAGGTCAAAAAGTGGGCACTGGCCCAATTCCTGGAAATCCCCACCCTTTCCCCCAAATAGCTGGAATACCCCTCCCACTCATTAGCCTATGAAATTACCCAGCCCTGTAAAAACTGACAACCCCATACCCTGGTGCCTCTCTCACCTTCTGAGATGGCCCACACTTTGTCTACAGAGTGTGTTTCTCCCTGAATAAACCTTCTTTCTCTTTACTATGGCTCGCTCTTGAATTCTTTCCTGCACGAAGCCAAGAACCCACACTCAGCAGCTGTCCCAGGGACTCACCTGAGACCTGGGATCGGACTATCCTCTTGGCCCCACTCTCTTTCCTGCAACACAGTGGTGAACAAAACCAGACATGAGGCCTTACTCTCATGAGCCTAGTGGTAGGAACAGATACCCATCAAAGAATCTCATATACAGATAGATTTATAATTACGGTAAATGCTGTAAATGAGAGGTACAGATGCTATGATTGTTCTCATCAGAAAGAACATGAGACACTTTCCTAAGGAAGCTGAAATCTGAAGAACTGTAGGAGGATTACTAAGTGAAGACGTGGGAGTGGGTAAACTTAGACCTCGCTTCTTATAGTCTTCTGAGACTGAGCATTCTTTATCTCCACCCTCCTGGGTCAGCACCCTCCTCCTCAAGATTTTGTTCCCCACAATTTGGCTTCTATGAAGAGCCACTCAGAATATACTCAGAACAGCACCAGGAGAAAACATTTCATAAAGTTTAAAAAAAAATAAACAGATCATATTATGTAGTATTAGATGCTCAGTAAAGTAAGGCCCCTAACTTCTTGTAATTGAGTACTGCTGTCCTGATCAGTTTCCTCCTCACTTTCCATGCTGATGCCAACTGAGTGCACCTGCCTTCACCCAGCCAGAGCCCCAGTGATTATGAAAATAATAGAGCTCTGAGCCAAGACTGTAGGACGACAGTGGGAGCAACGTACTTTGCTGACTGGAGTCTGGGATGTCTTCACAGAGATTTGAAATATGGTTTGAAGGATGAGGGAGAAAGGAGGACACCAGGAGGAGGAGATAGCATCCACGATGGCACAGAGGACTGAAAGAACATTACATATTTGCAGGACAGTGGGTAGTTTGGAATTCTCTTAAATAAGTCAGGAAAACATCATTATAAAATATTGAAATTTAATCAGCTTTTTAGAAATCAAAAGAACTAAACTTTAGCAAACTCTAAAAGTCCCATAGGTAGATCTCCTCATTTCTATAAAATCCTTGATAAAAGAGTTGTTGGTACATGTATTAATCTGAATTTCTGCAATCGTCCTAAGTTCCAGAAACTTAGTTTAATCCCTTAGAATCTGTTTATTTTCCTGGCATACCTTCTTAAAATTCTTTCCCATTTTTCATTGGCTTCCAAGTGTTACCCTTCTCTTTTCTTGCTTACCATTTAGAGTCTTGTCAAATGATTTTCCACATCTTCCCAGACTATGACATGGTTGACTAAGAATTTGTTTTGGCATAGCTCTTTTTCAGTTTCCCATTTATTTGCTGGAATGGAAGCTTCTACCTAAAATGACATATGGCAAGACTTAGAGGAAAAAAATGGTAAGAAAAACAATTTCAGCCTAATGAGAGACCCAACCACTGAAAGTTCTTCCATAAAGTACATATCCAGAGGGAAGACAAAAGTTTCAGCAATATTTTTGATTAAACAAGTTGTATTGTTCTTTATTACCATATTATCAGACACATAGTCCTGTATGCATCCATCTTCAGTGGATAAAGGCAAAATTTCCCTTTCTTAAAGTTGAGAATGTTGCAGAATGTTCCCACTATGTGCGAAAAAAAGAGTAGCTATTATACCATTTATTAGCACACATGTTATGCTAGGCTCTGTGGTAGGTGAATCTGAATGAATGATATCTTGCTTAATTAGCTATCAGTGTGCCTAAATAGGGAGATGGTCATACAATTTCAGAATGGTGGTAAACTATAGAGTTCATATAACCCACTGCCTTGGTTCTTTAGAGGATAGTTTAGTGGTCATTTAGTTTATTAACTTGGGACTAGAGCCAGGGTCCCTGATGTTTAATCCAATGCTCTTTGAACAAGAGGCTCAGATTCTCAGGACATTTATCTTCTCATTCCTTTTCTCTTCTTTCTCTTCCCCTCTTTCTTTCTTTCTTTTTTTTTTTTTTTTTGCGGTACGCGGGCCCCTCACTGTTGCGGCCTCTCCCGTTGCGGAGCACAGGCTCCGGACGCGCAGGCTCAGCGGCCATGGCTCACGGGCGCAGTCGCTCCGCGGCATGTGGGATCCTCCCGGTCCGGGGCACGAACCCGTGTCCCCTAGCATCGGCAGGCGGACTCCCAACCACTGCGCCACCAGGGAAGCCCCCCTTTTTTTTTTTAAAAAGTGCAATTATCTCTGTTCTTTGCAAATGGGATGTTTGAAATTGAAACAGGAGGGAAGGGGGCAGGGCACAACCTTTGAAGGAATGACCTAGCCCGAGGACATAACATAAACTGATTAGAACTCAATAGGTCCAAGATGGCAGATGAGTCGACTTCCACTAGACATTAAGCCTCAGTATACGCTCATTGTAACACCTCAGCAAGCTAAATGACACACCCACAGGCGCCATGACAGTTCTAAGGCCGACCATAAGGATCAAAAAGTGGGCAGTGGCCCAATTCCTGGAAATCCTGAAATAGCTGGAATACTCCTCCTACTCATTAGCCTATGAAATTACCCACCCCTATAAAAATGACAACCCCATACCCTGGTGCCTTTCTCACCTTCTGAGATGGCCCGCACTCTGTCTGTGAAGTGTTTCTCTCTAAATAAATCCACTTCTTACCTATCACTTTGTCTCTCACTGAATTCTTTCTGTGTTGAGACATTAAGAACCTGAGCTTCGTTAAGTCCTAAAACCAGGTGTGTGATCTCAGTTGGAAGACCGTGGGTTTTGGCTGGGTTTGAGTCCCGGCCATGTGGGTTCAAGTTCCAGTCTGGGTTTAGGCTGGATTTGAGTCCCGGCCGCATGGGTTCAAGTCCCAGTCTGAAGTGCACGGTTTCAAAATCATCCTTCAACAACAAAATTCAACATTTATCTAAGGCTTATTTTCTGCACACTAGTCATCATGCTGGGCATTTGGTTGGATACAGTAAGATAAGCTATACATAGATAACTAAAATACAAAGCAGCATACATAAGTGCATTATAAACAAGTTCTACAGGATTTCAGAGGTGGGTATGGGGAAACTGCCCTGGGACTTGGGCTTTTAAGGGATGAAAAAGATTTTCAGAATGGAGATAAGGGCTGAGGGTAAGGAAAAGAATTCTAGGTAATATGAAGGGTAATAAGGATACAGAGGAAAGGAACACGTTGGGGAGATGTCAAGTAGAATCATACGCCTAACAAAGTGTTTGTATTAGAAGAGAATGGAAGACAAGACCGGGAAACAAGCTGTGCTCTTTGTGCAGCTGGGTAAGGGGCCCTTTCTATCATCAAGATTAGAGTAGCTAAAATACAAAGAGCATGGAGGCCCCAGTCAGATGTCGTGGAAGTTGTAGACAGGTCACCTAGAAGGTGACTGGAAACGGGCAAAGGTCAGCAACCAAGTTAACTAAGGTCGCTGCTAAGAGGAACTGCGTGGGATGAGTCAGGAGCCACAGTCCAAGGAGACTCTTACTAGCACACTCCTACCTCCAGGGGGAGCTCAAGGTTTCCATCCTTCCTTCCAAAGTAAAGAGAACTCAAGTGACTAGAACAGAAATGGAGAATTTACAGAAACGGTGATTCTGTGGGAGATTCTGTCGCGGGAATGAAATTGTTATAAATGAAAGTGGCTGAGAGAATATTTTCCCCATAAGTCATCTCTGGCGACTCTTAGCTTTTTGCTCTTGTAATGCTCTTATCTCTTCACCTCTTCTATGCCTGTGATTAGTGTCTGGGACACTCTTAAGTCAGAAAGTCAAAAGTATCCGTGGGGGAGTCCACACCGTCCCACGCAGCTGCTGAGCAAGAGACCCGATAGGATTTGGGGCCAGCATGAGCTGGTAATAAAGAGTGGGCATTTACCCCAAGGGTCCTTCGTGTATGTGCCTGGTGAGAAGCTTTGTGCAGCCACATGCATGATGCAGGATCCTGGTCAGGCCGCTTTCACCTAACTGTATGTGATTAGCATCTGGTGTGGTCATACAGGGGACCAAGATTTCAGAAGTAGGATTTCATGGGTGGGATTCTTGTTGAGAAGGGATCTTGCTCGAAGCTTCAGCTGGTGATTACCAATAGGCAGAGATGGAGAACTATTTCTGGCAGCAGAAAAGGCTGAGACTACAAAGGCACCTAGCTGCACATTGGTGCAACTCCATTCCTCGTGGTGGCAGCAGGATCTGGCCTTGGTCCGCATTCGCTTCTGGGACTAGAACAGTCTCATCAGCGGAAGCCTGGATTTGAAGAAATGCAAAGCCAAATGTGAGGCACATACCTTCGCTAAAATAGTCTGTCTTCTTGTGCAGAGTTGGCCCTCACTTAATTTAGGAGTGAGGAGCTGGAAATACCAGGAGAAATGGCATGAATCTAGGACCCTGGAAAGATGTTTAATCTCCAGGAATGAAGGAGACCTGTGAATGACCTAGGGGAGAGAGATGCCAATGCTGAAAATTTTTAGTTTTGTTAGTTCACGGTGATATTAGGTGCAAATCTCTGGGAGGGCAGGCAGCCTGCACAGGCGTTGGACTTACCCTAGCCTGTGAGTATCAGAATATCACAATTTTAACCTTATCTTTTCTGCATACATTCAGAGAACGTTTTTTGGTTTTGGTTTTGGTTTTTACTGTCTTCCATGTTCCAGTTATAGGAGCCACATTATTATTCTAGCACACGCTCTTATATTCTAACATGAAAGCCTATGGGTTCTAACCCAAATAATCTCTTATTCTATCATTTATGTGCTTCTAACTTTTCTTATTTATTTAGTAATATTTCTATCTCATTATAGAATTTATAAATGACTAATGCAGGATATTTGAAAACACAAAATACAATGTGGAACAAAACTTAGCCATAATTCAAATACTTAAAGATAAGCACTATTCTCTGTAATGACCAATATGGGAAAGGAATCTAAAAGAAGAGTGAATATATGTATATGTATAACTGATTTGCTTTGCTGTACAGCAGAAACTAACACAACATTGTAAATCAACTATGTTCCAATAAAAATTTTAAAAAAGAAGATAAGCACTATTAACATTTCGGTGTATGCACTTTTAGTTTCTTACTATGTATGTACATATTTACATTTTGTTTGGTAGTTTTTGTTTTTTTTCACTTAGTAATCTATTTGTGAAGCTATTTCAACATCGATGAATAATCTACATAATTATTTTTTCTCTATATTTTTTTATTATACAAGTACTATCTGTGCATTGTGTGAGCTTAGAAAATAGAGAAAAATTATACCAAAGGAAATAAGTCATCTAGAATTCTATCATCCAGAGATTAATTGCTTTTGATATTTTAGTCTATATCCTGGCAGTTTGTTTTTTAAAGTTCCATAAGTAATAAGTAAATGCATTCTTGCTATAATATTTCAAATAATAGATATATTTTAGTCATTTTTCTTTGCATGTAATAAAAAAATGGTTTTGTTGGGTTTTTGAGTAATGTATTACAGGAAAGTATAAAAGAAGTCATAATTCACACCAAAACCCACCATCCAAAGGCAACTATTATTGGGACTTCCCTGGTGGCACAGTGAGTAAGACTCCACGCTCCCAATGCAGGAGGCCCAGGTGCAATCCCTGGTCAGGGAACTAGATCCCACATGCATGCCGTAACTAAGAGTTCGCATGTCACAACTATGGAGTCCACCTGCTGCAACTAACACCGAGGGCAACCAAATAAATAAATAAATATTTTTTAAAAGGCAACTATTATTAAAATTTTAGTAATTTTTCAGACCATTTTCTTTGCCATTACTGATAACTTTGTGTAAGTTGTTTCCTTAAATTTTCACAACATACCTAAGGGATAGATACTGTTATTATCCTGAATTTACAGATGAGAAACTAGGGCTTAGGTGGGTCACATTATGTGTCCAAGCTTCCACAGCCAATAAGCAGCAGATGTCAGAGCTGTGAGTGCATGTCTGTCTGATGCTGAAGCCTTGGATTTGACCCATTACATAACACTGTCTCTCAAATTTGTGTACCTGAGCTCATTTGATACAAGTTGTTTTGAAACTTTTTATAATTTGACAGTATGATGTAGAGATCTTTTCATGTCAATGAATTATAAAATATTTCATTACATTTTCGATAACTACAATATTACCTTGTATGGTATCCTAACATTTATTTAACTGATCTCCTAGATTTAGATTATTTCCTATTAGTTTTTCCTATTATAGTTAAGACTGCAGTATGAATTGTAGTACATTGCTAGTTCCTCTGAATTATTTCCTAATAATAAATTCCTGGAAGTAGAACTACTAGTCAAAAAGTATACATATTTTAAGGTTTTTGACGTATGCTGAAAATTTGAAAAGTCATAGTCATTTATACCAAAACGACCAGTGTAGGACAGTGCTCAGTGCCTACACCCTCTAGATAAGTGAATATTGGCATTTCTTTTTCATTTCTTTGATTCTTATTCAGTTTGAATGCTTTGAATGTTAATTGCCTATTTGTATTTCTTTCTTTGTGAATCCCCTGTTCGTAATCGTTGCTTATTTTTCTATCAGAATGTTTGCTTATTTCTTCATTAGAATATAAAATCTCCTTTTACAATGAAGATTCCAACCCTTCAAGTATCATTTTGTTGCAAATTTATTTTTCCAAATTTCTCACCATTTATTTTATAATTTTGTCCTTTAAAAGACATTAAATATGATGACATTGTTTCACGTTGTTTTTTAAATTTTTTTTTAATTGAAGTACTGTATAGTTGATTTATAATGTTGTGTTAGTTTCAGGTGTACAACAAAGTGATTCAGTTATACACATATATATTCTTTTTCAGATTCTTTTTTATTTTACATTATTACAAGATATTGACTAGTTCCCTGTGCTATACAGTAGGAACTTGTTGTTTATCTACTGTATTTTATATATAGTAGTGTGTTGTTGTTAATCCCAAGCTCCTAATTTATCCCTCCCTGCCCCCCCCCTTTGGTAGCCATAAGTTTGTTTTCTATGTCTGCAATTGTTTCACTTTTAATACACTGCAGTAATGCTTTCATAATTTGATTTTTCCACTTTATGGATAATTCCATTGTAAAATTCTCAGATTTCACCTTAATATTCTGAAAAAAATATTCTGGAAAAAATGCATTCAATTTGATTATAAGCCAGTTGACTCTACATTTGAGGGGTGGAGTCAATTATTCCTGTTTGTTTTAAATTAATAGACTGTTTTTTGAGCCCTTTAAGTTTGCAGAAAAATTTAGCAGAATGTACAGAGAGTTCCCACATACAGCCTCACACCCATCCTG
This sequence comes from Stenella coeruleoalba, assembly GCF_951394435.1. Lineage (NCBI taxonomy): Eukaryota > Metazoa > Chordata > Mammalia > Artiodactyla > Delphinidae > Stenella > Stenella coeruleoalba. The sequence goes on along the minus strand of NC_137154.1, from coordinate 62,902,825 downwards.
GCCCCAGGCCTCCCTATTATTAACATCTTGCATAATTGTGGCACATTTGTTACAATTAATAAGCCAATGTTGGGCTTCCCTGGTGGATCAGTTGTTAAGAATCCACCTGCCAATGCAGGGGAGACGGGTTCGGGCTCTGGTCCCAGAAGATCCTGTATGCCGTGGAGTAACTAAGCCCGTGCACCACAACTACTGAGCCTGCGCTCTAGAGCCCGTGAGCCACAACTGAGCCTGCGTGCCACAACTACTGAAGCCCACGCGCCTAGAACCCGTGCTCTGCAACAAGAGAAGCCACTGCAATGAGATGCCTGCACGCCACAATGAAGAGTAGCCCCTGCTCGCCGCAACTAGAGAAAGCCCACCCACAGCAAGGAAGACCCAACACAGCCAAAAATAAATAAATAAAATAAGTTTATTAAAAAAGGTAAGTCAATGTTGATACATTATTATTAACTAAAGTCCATAATTTACATTAGGGTTCACTCTTTGTGCTGTACATTCTCTGAGTTTTGAGAAATACATAATGACATATATCCAGAGTTACAGAATCATGCAATAGTTTCACTGACCTAAAAATCCCCTGTGCTCCACCTGTTCATCCCTCCCTTCCCCCTAATTCCTGGCAACCACTGATTTTTTACTGTCTTTGTAGTTTTGCCTTTACCAGAATGTCTTAAAGTTGGAATCATGCACCTGCAGCCATTTGAGATTGACTTCTTTCATTTAGCAATATGCTTTCTAGTTTCCTCCAAATCTTTCTGCAGAATGATAGCTCATTTCTTTTTATTGCTGAATAATATTTCATTGTATGGATGTACCACAGTTTATTTATACATTCACCTATTAACGGACATCTTGGTTGCTTCCAAGTTTTGGCAATTATAAATAAAATGGCTATAAAAATTTCTGTGCAGGTTTTTGTCTAGACCAGTTTTCAACTCATTTGAGTAAATATCAGGGAGTGTGAGTGCTGGTAAGGGTATGTTTAGTTTTGTAAGATATACCTTATTTTATTTATTTATTTATTTGTGGTACACGGGCCTCTCACTGTGTGGCCTCTCCCGTTGCAGAGCATAGGCTCCGGACGTGCAGGCTCAGCGGCCATGGCTCACGGGCCCAGCCGCTCCGCGGCATGTGGGATCTTCCCGGACCGGGGCACGAACCCACGTCCCCTGCAACGGCAGGCGGACTCTCAACCACTGCGCCACCAGGGAAGCCCTGATTTACCTTATTTTGATTGTAGTGTTTATGGTTATTTTTTTTCTATTTCATTAAATAGCCCAACACCATTACTATTAATCTCTTTATAGAAATAGTCTTTGGCTTCACAGAAGATGAAATCTGAACAACTACCACAGATTGATGGGAAATCCGGAGAAAACAAATTAATAAAGACATTTCCCTTTCCTCTTCTGTTCTTGCTTTCTTAAAAAGCCAATAACGTCATGGGTAACTAATCAACCCTGTTTGCCTGGGACGTGGGACTTTTAGTGATCTAAACACCTTGTGACTGATAACAGCAATATGGTTCTAGATTGTAATATACAATGTAAATTGGATTCTGGGGATTCAGCTTTTGCTTTGGAAATTCTATTATGGCAGCTAGGCAGTTGTAAGATGTTGGCAGTTGTCTGTGATTTCATTGTGTTTATGTTTTGATCTTCAATTTACTGGTAATGTGGGCCTTGTATGAGGAAGTATTCTAATGGGCTTTATTAACTTACTGGATCTTTGGATAATAATAGAGACTTCTTTTTCTGGGTTACTGACTCATCCTGATTTGCTGGGAAATTTCCCAGTTTTAGCACTGAAAGTCCTGTATTCCTGGAAACTCCTCAGTCTTAGGTAAATAAGAAGGGTCTTGGATCACTTTCTTTTAGGTAGTTGACTTGCCTCTTTGCCTGTAGGGTTTTGACCAAGGGAGCGACATACTCATAATACATTTAAGGAAGATTTGTCTGGTGGTAGTAATCTGGACTGGAATGGAGTGAAGTTAGAGTCAGGGAAACCTATCTTCATACAAGGCAGCAAAAGCCTGAACCACTTCAGAAATGCAAAGGAAGGGGGAAAGATTTAGAGGATATTCTCTAGAATACTGGTTTTTCTTACTGTGGGATAACTGCTTTTTTGAAGTTCACTAATAACCTCTTTACCACAATTTCAGCAGTCTTTTTTAAAATTCTCCTTAGTTTCACTTCTCTAATTCATTTCACGTTATTTAAAAACCCTTGTTGAATCCCCCACCCCGCCTCCCTCGATCTAGCATCCTTCAACATCCTCATTTACCGAGACTTTTTTCATCCTGCTCACAGTGCTTCTTACTCCTCCCTCCTCTCTCTGCCCTAAATTCACACATCCTAGGCAAACGGCTCCCATATAGAAGATCAACCCAACATCCTGAGTTCCCAGTTCCACGAACTCCTGACACCAATGCCCTTTGCCATCACCTTACTTAAGCTACTTGAGTTCTCCTTCGGGACCTTGACATCACCCACAATGGCTCCAACCCTTACATTATGTCGAGTCTTAAACTCCTCTGACCACCTCTTTCCACTCCAGCTTCATCCCTTGGCTTTTACTATTATCTCATTAAGATCTACAATTTATTGATTCTTCCATTTCTTTTCAATCTGTCAGTCTTCTGGCTTCAAGACCCTTTCTATGTAGACTAAAGAGAGTCCAAAGGTCCAGACAGGTTAAATGGCCATGCTTTTTCTAAAAATATAGAGAAACTGGTCAACTTAACTTTTCTTTCAGTGTCTAGGAAAACTTTTCAGGATTTTGCAAAGTCTTAAGGACATCATTTTGAAGACCATCATCATACTGAAAATCTTAGAAATATTGGTTAATTAATGGAGAGTTTGGTTGAGAGAATACCAAGCACACTAGTTTTTACAATACTTTCTTTTCCATTAATTATTTAGAGTAAAACAAAATAAAGAAGAGCAAGTAACATTCCAGAAGCCTAAACTTTCTAAAAAATTCTTGGAAAATGTCATATGTTGTTGGCAAAAACGGTTTCCTTTCCTGGAAAAGAGAGGAAGAAGGGGTGGTCATCAGAGTTACTTGAATTAAACTGAACATGCAGCAGTGAGTGAGAAGCAGTAGGAAGATGTTTTGCGCGCGGCTGCTGTATTAGTTTCCTGTAGCTACTATAACAAACTGCCACGAGCTGGGTGGCTTAAAAGAATCTCCCAGAGACTAGATTATTCTCTCACTGTTCTGGTGGCCAGCAGGGCCACTTTCCCTGTGGGAGCGGCCTGCATGGGAGAATCAGTTCCGTGCCTCTTCCAGCTTCCGATGGCTTCCAACGTTCCTGAGCCTGTGCTGTGTCACTCTGATTTTCAAGGGCAGAATCTTCAAATCTCTCTGTTCTATCTTCACATCACCTTCTCTGTGTGTCAAATATCCCCCTGCTTCTCTTTATGAGGACACTTGTGATTGAATTTAGGACTCACTCTCATAACCCAGGATAATCTCCTCACCTCAAGATCCTTAACTTTATCACACCGGCAAAGAAACCTTTTCCGAATAGGGCAACATTTTCAGGTTCCAGGGATATCTTTGGGCAGCCGTTATCCAGCCTGTTAGAGCAGCATCATTGGGCAGGATGGAGTTTCCCTGAATCAACAGGAAGAAGAGGTGAGGAGAGTCTTCCAAGGGCACCAACCCTCAAGTCAGTTCCATTTCCTGGAAAAAACCACGGTAGGTGGAGTCAATATATTGGATCAGGGAGAAGAAAAAGACAATGACCGTGAGGAAACTAAAGTACAGATTTCGGACTTCTTGTCAGTTTAGAGCTTGAGTGTTCTGCAGGTAGACTGTGGGTTACAAATTTTTTAAGCTGCTGAATACTCAACTGCGAATGTGCCTGAGATGGCAGGATTTAGAAGTGGAGCCCACAGCTGTGGTCCAAGACAAGCGCTAGAGGACAAGTGGATCAGAGGCCACTGGCAGAGGCCACAGATAGAAGCTCCAGCAGAAAGATTCCTAATCTTGCCAACAGCCATGAGTGAAGTGGAGGGCATTCAAAAGATAGGGTCTTTGGTGGCACAGAGAATCTTCAGCTGTAACAGTCTATCTACTGATTTAATGCTAGTTATTGATTATATTCTACCAATTAAGCTTTTTGATAACCTTGCTTTAAGTTGCCTCGCAAGGGGTTGAGCCAGACCTGCCGGTCTCTTCATGTGCTATTCTCAGGAGTGTAGGAGGGGAAGTAAGCTGATAGGGGTGATAATCTTTAATAGGTGACTGGTGACTAGAGGACTTTATGGACAGAGTATGCCAAATATAACTGTTGCATGTGTACACCCTTCTGAAGGTTAAGTCTGTCATCTGACTAATTTGGGTGATTTATAGGGATGGTATACTTTTCTTTGAGAGGATAGAGAATTTGGGAAGGTTCAAGTAGATGAGCCTGAAAGGTTGGGTGTGGGTGGGGACACTTGCTTCAGCCACCTCTCCCCACCAAAAGGAACCATGGTAGAAGCTCAAGCTCTTAATTCAAATGTCTTCAGAGATGACTGAGCTGGAGTTCCCCAGCCACAAACAGGAGATGCCTCAAGTGAGGGGTAAGGGCGAAACTCTGTAGGTGGCACTGAGGTTTCCGCCCAGGTCTCACCCCTGCACTGGGCATTTCCTCCAGACAGAGGCCCTGCTTCAAGAGTGAGCACTGTGGGCTGTGCTTTTGCTGCCCTCAAAGGGGCTCAGGTATTTTCTGAGTAAGATGGAGAGAAAGATTTGATGACTAAGTGAAGCAGAAAGGGGGCAGTGATGGTCATAGGCCCCACGTTGGGACATTCCAACCATGAAGTTAAGAAGAAGGGAGCTGACAGCCACTGGGAGGGAAGAGGAAGAGGACAAAGGAGACACAGAGCTTTGGGACAGTTTATGAACTTCATCTAACATTAGGTGCCAGAGAAAGAAAGAGGAAGGGATTTCCCCTTTACCAATCTCTCTCTTCCCCTATTGATGCCAAAAACTCGGCCCCTGTGCACTAGTGCTGAATTGAATCTCGGAGACAGAGTTGTGGGTGAAGTATTAGAAAGAATAGCTTTATTGATTTGCCAGGCAAAGGGGGGCATAGCAGACTCATGCCTCAAAAACTGTGTGTCCCAACCTGGTGGGGGATTTGGTGAGGAGTTTTTTAGCAGTGGTTCAAGGGCAGGGTTGCTGATAATGATCAGAGTGTGTGCAGGGCTTGCACTCCTTTAACCTAGCCTCCTGATGAGTTTCTCTGGTTCCTTTAATCTGGCCTTTGGAACTCAGGGAAGGTATGGAGGCTGGAATCTATTCCCTACAAACATGAAATGGGGGACACAGAAAGGCTTCTGTGTCCAGGAGCCACACAGGGTCCTGCTCAGTTTCACTATTATCTACTTTTGCATCCCTAACTTGCATTCTATGTCAACACTAAGTAATTCTAATGAGAAAATACATGTGATAATGCTTTCTGAGCTTAAAGCCATAATAGTAATAATCGATAGCATTTATTGAGAATTATTGACCTAAGCACTTTACATTCATCTCATTTAATCCTAAGAACAATTTATTGTGCCCCTGGCTCTTGCCTTGGACCACAGCTGTGAGCTCCACTTCTAGTTATGCCATCTAAAGCACACTCTCATTGAATGTTCAGCAGCTTAAAAATTTTGTGACCTTACAGCCTACAGGCAGAACTCAAACTCTAAACTGATAAGAAGGCCAAAATCTGTACTTTAGTTCCCTCTGGGTTGTTGTCTTTTTTTTTTTTTTCCTCCCTTGACACTTAGTGAAATCAAGGTTAAGGAATTTGCCCAAGGACGTATAGATAGTAAATGGTAGAGTGGGGATTTGAACCCTTCTAGCTCCAGAGCGCAAACTTTAGCCATTTTGCTATACTGTCTCGCCAAATAAATACCTGTTGAAGTATTTATTTTCAACTTCACTAAATACGAGTAAATGTGGATAGAACACAGACACCAGCAGAACTCAGATTTGATTAAAAACAACAACAATAAGAGCAACCTAGTATGTAATGGATGAGAACAAGTCAATGCAAAGTCACTTTAAGGAAGCAAAATGGTACCCAGTCCAAAATCAGGAACCTTGGCTCCCAAGTCTCTCCTTCCCAGGCAGAGTCTTAGGGTGGACTCACTCATCCCAGGTCTTCATGAAATGCCCAGAAGCCAGGGTGCCCATCTCTCAATTTCACTGCCTCGAAGGCTCTGCTCTCTTCTCCTGCAGTGGCTCCCAGTGACACTCTCTGGTCATGGGCTTTAACACTGATCAACTGAGTTCAGGCCTCCTGTCCCCAGCCACACAGTCCTGCTTGCTGAGGCTGCTTGCCCTGAAGTGTGGGGAGTACTGGGCAGGCAGAGATATAACTACTGTCCTCACAAACAGGCTAATCTTGCGTTTGGGCTTTCATAGCCTCCCTACAGTCAGATTTTATTAGGTGTATTTCCTCAGTTTCTCAAAGAGCTTGGGCAAGGAACTGGGGGGACCTTCCCTTCAGCCTGAGTTAGAGAATATTTGAGATGCTCTACTCAGTGTCTGACTAAAGGGAATTCCTCCCTATTAATTGTCAACTACTGTGCTAGGACTGAGCTAGAACATCTGATGCCTTTTCTGACTCGAGGAGAGTCCTTTCATCTGGGTCATTACCTAGAGATAAGGGAAAGTCTCTCCACCCTGGAACTTCCACTCCTTCTAACACATCCAAATACTGGTGCTTCTACCCATTAACCCCATGATCTTGGACCTTGCACCTTCAAGCATCAATCTCCTTACCTGTAAAAATGGTGGTGGTAGGGGGAAGATTATTTTCAAGACTGATGGGAGGACTAAAAATTACATGATAGTGTATAGATCTGGTATGTAGATAAAGTACATATGATTGGTATTCATTAAATGCAAACCTCCCTTCCCTAATATTAACTTATACTTTCTCAAAAAAACAAGAAATTAATTCATATGTCTTTGAAATTAAGTATGTAGAGTGCCTGATATATAATAGGAACTCAATAAATTCTTGTCAAATAAATGTATAAATTTTGGATATTTCAAAACATGGTCACAACCCATAGACAAAGAACAGGTGATCAATTTCATGCTTTGCAAGATGGAACTGAGAGGTTGGCTTACCCCCAAACATCTCCTCTCCTGCTTGACTTGAAATTCCTATTATTAAGATCATGACAGGGACTTCCCTGGCCGTCCAGTGGTTAAGAGTCCACACTTCAAATGCAGGGGGTGCAAGTTCAATCCCTGGTTGGGGAACTAGGATCCCACATGCCGTGCTGCGTGGCCAGAAAAAGAGATCATGACATAGAGATCATCATTCATTCAACAAGCATGGATTGAGAACCCTACCGTGCACCACTTGTGGGGTTACAAAGACTAAGTCATATGTTCCTCTGCCGAGAGGGTTCATAATTTACAGAAGAAACTAACCATGAATACAAAAGGGTTACTATGCTATGTGTTAACTGCATTGATGAACAAAAGTAAGGACATTTCCCCCCAGAAATTTGTAGCTAATGTGCGTACATTTTTTTCATAAATGAGTCTTACAACCCTTTTCTACTAGAATATTAATAAAAATTATAGGACTCAAATTCAAAGGCTTTAGGTTTAGGCTTTATGTTTTTCCTTTTCCTGGAATTCTCTTCTTCCCCTGAAAAACTACTTATCCTTACGCATGCAATTTAAACCTCCAACATGAAGTCCACCCAACACTTCCAGATTGTTGTCATCTTTTTTTTTTTTTTTTTTTTTTTGCAGTACGCGGGCCTCTCACCGTTGTGGCCTCTCCCGTTGCGGAGCACAGGCTCCGGACGCGCAGGCTCAGCGGCCATGGCTCACGGGCCCAGCCGCTCCGCGGCATGTGGGATCTTCCCGGACCGGGGCACGAACCCGAGTCCCCCGCATCGGCAGGCGGACTCTCAACCACTGCGCCACCAAGGAAGCCCTGTTGTCATCTTTTCACACTTTTTCACACTTTTCACATTTTTGTTCTTCTTACTCTGGCTATTCAGTAAAATCCTTGAGGAAGTTATAGAAATTTTGTATATCTGAGTCCCACTCAGATTTACTAAATTAGATAGGACCTAAGAATTTATAGTTTTGGGTGATTGGGATTGACATGTATACACTGATGTGTATAAAATTGATGACTAATAAGAACCTGCAGTATAAAAAAACAAAGAAAAAAAACAACTAATATTAAACTTTCTTTGGGTTATTTGTATGGAAATATGTTAATATAAATGTTTCAGACATTACATGAAATTTCTAAAAATCTTAAAAAAAAAAAAAGAACTTGTAGTTTTAAAAAACTCACCAGTGGTTCTCATTCTGGAGCTGAGACTATCTGATCATAGCATTTATTTGCATCATAACATAACTGGAATATGAATTACTGGAGTATAAAGGCTGTACTGCTTCCATTTTGTTTCCCCAGCTCGTAGCATGTTGCAAGCACTCAGTAAACATTTGTTGAATATATTGAATGAATTAGTTAGTAGATAGAGCTGGAAAATATCTGATGTGGCAGAATGAGTTTTAATGAAGGACTCTTTCTAGAAGGGCAGGACAAGAGTGGTGTGGGTGCGTGGCATCAAGTGAGGTATGAGTCCAGAAGAGGAAGTCTAGAGGGAATAGGGTCTCAAGGGCACTGAAAGAAAGACGTGTGTCAAAGAGCAACTCAGCTTGATCTACGTTCCTTTGATATAAGTTTGCCCCACCCAACTGAAAAAAGTTCATGGAACAACACGGCAATTAAACTGAATGGTTGCCGTTAGTGAGCGCTTACTAGGCGCCAGCCTTTACACTAAGCACTTGGTAAAAATGACTTAATTGAAAACCATTACTGTCATCCTTGATAAAGGAATGCCATCTAGGAGAGAATAAGTAACTTGTTCAAGGTTATACAGCCAATAAGTGTTGGAAGCTAGATTTGGACCCCAGTTTGGCTGCCTCCAGAACTCGTGCTTTTGTGCATCACACCACAGAGCCCCTTTCCTCAAATCCATCTTCTACGTAGCCTCTGGTCTAAGTGACTCCCTAAAATCATGGCAAATTTTACCACGTCTTCAAAGCTTAAAACAATTCCTTGGCTCTCCAGCGTCTCGAGGATGTGTTAGGAAATGGAGTATCTGGCAGAACAAAGTAAAGAGGTAATTGAGTGAGGTGGGGTGGTACTGATTTCCAAAAGCAGCAAGTTAACTTGAAATTTACTTCAAGAACATAAAGGCTGTGGAGGAGAAGGAACAGAGCAACATTAAATCAAGACCTGGATTGTCTGAGGGAAAAAAAATCCTCAGATTCACTTCTGTATCTACCAAAGCTTTACTCCAAACTTCTCATGATTACACACGCACACAGAGAACCTGTGTGATGCTGCTAGATATTAACTTTTCAACAAATAGATAGAATAGTAAGATTAGAAAGGTATATTTAATCAGGGTGAGCTATTTTTACTCATAACACTTCTGACATGAAATGTATGGGTTTTTTCCTCACACCAACCAACCCTCTAGACACCAGCTGAGTGTCCTATGATTTGTTCTCTTCTGACACTAACATATCTGGAGTTAGTGTCAGACCCACAGGTTTCAGGGCTCAGTCCCATAAGACTGCCCTCACTTCAGACACCAGTCACAAGTATCAGATCACCTGTCTCTGACCAACCGGCTATAAATTAGTGCTTCCCACTACCCTTTCCTCAGGTTCAATAATTTGCTAGAATGGCTCGCAGAACTCGGGAAATCACTTTACTTCTGTTTACTGATTTATTATAAAGGATACAAATGAACAGCCGGATGAAGGGGTACATAGCGCAAGTCCAAAAGGGTCCGGAGGGCAGGAGCTTCTGTCCCCATGGAGTTTGAGGCCCCTCTCAGCACCTCGATGTGCTCACCAACTTGGGAGCTATCTAAACCCCATTGTTTAGGAGTTTTTAGGAAGGTTTCATTATGTAGGCATGATTGATGAAATCACCAGCCATTGGTGATTGAACTCAGTCTTAAGCCCTCTCGCCTGCCTGGAGGTTGGGGATTGAGGCTGAAAATTCCAAGCTTCTAATCAAGGCTTGGTCTTTCTGGCCACCACCCCTATCCTGAAGATTTCTGCAGGCTTCCAAACACCAGTCATTTCACTAGCATATAAAAGACACTCACCTCTCCAAGGAGCTGTGTGCCAGGAACTGGGGACAAAGACCAAATATTTTTTTTGTTTGTTTGTTTTGTTTTTGTTTTTTGCTGTACACGGGCCTCTCACTGTTGTGGCCTCTCCCATTGCGGAGCACAGGCTCTGGACGCGCAGGCTCAGCGGCCATGGCTCACGGGCCCAGCCGCTCCGCGGCATGTGAGATCTTCCTGGACCGGGGCACGAACCCGTGTCCCCTGCATCGGCAGGCAGACTCTCAACCACTGCGCCACCAGGGAAGCCCCAAATATTTCTTTTTAATTGCTGTTGCTGTTGTTATTATTATTGTTATTATACCACAAGGGAGACCACTGCAGAGAAAGAGTACTGCTTTCTGCTCTCTGGTGATGTTAAATATGAGGGAATCATCCTGAAACCTGAGACAGAAAGTTCATATAAATCACTGAAATCCTAGTACAGTGTCTGTTGACCCAATTTATGGTACACATCACATCACAAGATATACTTGCTTTCTGTGCTGTGGAAAAAGGGTAATGCAAGAGGCTCTGCAACTTTTAGCAGTGTAGTCTGTACGTGGAGTCTGTATTTCCTCCCTTGCTTTTTATGTTACATGGACTTGTCTCATGATGGCACCATTGTGACATGTGTACAGGCTGGTCACACCCTGTTCAACTGTTACGTGTATTTCAAGCCTTCTGTCCTGGTGGACCAGCCCAAAGCTTACCTGATTCCCCCTGACTTTAGAATGGCAGGTGGATAGTGAGGCTTCTCCCCAGGAGATTCCAGCTTCTGTTATTTCCACCATTAACTTTAGCCACTCATCTTCAGTTAAAATTGGTAACTCACACATACGTGTATACAAATTCGTGAGCAGCTTTGTATGGTTTAAACTTATGTTTGACTATCATCTCAGCCACTGTCTCTATTGTTATGGACACTTACACCACATTACTCCTAAACTACTTGTGTTTTTTTTTTTATTTTTATTGGAGTATAGTTGTTTTACAATGTTGTGTTAGTTTCAGGTGTACAGCAAAGTGAATCAGTTATACAAATACCTACATCCACTCTTATTTAGATTTCCCATATAGCTCATTACAGAGCTTTGAGTAGAGTTCCCTGTGATATACAGTAGGTCCTCATTTGTTACCTATTTTATATATAGTAGTGTGTATATGTCATACTTGTGTTATATTGTTCTTATGTTTTATTTGGTTCTTCTTTTGGGGGTTTCTTTTCTATTGTTTTATTTCTTAGTGCATATGGTTTAAATTTGTGTGTCTGAGACACTGTTGAAAAAAGTTCATTTCACATTTGAATGGCTTATAAATAATATGATTTTAGTTGACATTTATTAAAATAAATCAAAGAGAAGAGTGAGTTCTTGGGTTTGTATGAAATCAGTTTTCTCGTGGCATTATACTCATGTAACATATGAATATCTAAACAAGAGCATTCCTGTACTCAACAATTAGCAGCAAGTTCATATCCTTTACTAAATTCTTATTGAGGACTTACTGTGGGTCGAGGCTCACAGGACACGCAAGACGCTGCGTGCCTAGAGTTAAGAAGAGAGCAACACTTCCTATCACTCTTCTGTTTAAAATCCTTGAAGGACCTCAGGTCCAAGTCTGAAGGAGCCTGGAAAGGAGAGAGGAGGCTTTAAGAAATCACACGAGGCTGTGCCTCTGGTCCTCTCTTTTGACCTCTTTGCTCGGTCTGAGTACGTCTGGTTCATGTCCCATATTAATTATTCCTGGTTTTTCCTCTCAACTTTGAATTAATCTGGGATTCCCCCCGGGCCTTCACTTTCAAATCCTCTCAGCTCTATTTCCTGTACGTTATAGGGAAGCCCCACCCCACCCATAACCAGACCCAGCTTCTGGAACTACAGTCCCAGGATGACATCCTAGATCCCACTTGCCTGGGAGAGTTCAGACATGTTCCATAGCTTTGAAATTAAAATTCCTTAGTTTAGCACACAAGCCCTTTTAAGATCTGTCACCTGCTCATCTTTCTAGCTTTGTCTCTGGCCATCCTTCAACTTGTATGTTACGTTTCAGTCATATTGAATTTCTTGAGCAGTTTCTGGCGCAAGTAATTTAATTTCCCATCTCAGTGTTGGCACATAGCATGCTTAATTCTCATAAATAGCTCACGTTTTACCCCAATTCCCTAGCTATTTCTTTCTCTTAACCTCAAAGCTAGTTTCAAGGGTCCCATCTCCGAAGAAGTCCCAGTCTGATTTAGATGCTTTTCCTCTAAGCCAGCGGTCCCCAACCCCTGGGCTGCAGACCGGTACCAGTTCACAGCCTTTTAGGAACCAGGCCGCACATCAGGAGGTGAGCGGCTGGCAAGCCAGCAAATCTTCATCTGCCTCTCCCCATCGCTCCCGTTACTACCTGAACGATTGCTCGCATTATTGCTTGAACCATCCCCCTGCCCCTCCATGGAAAAATTGTCTTCCATGAAACGGGTCCCTGGTGCCAAAAAGGTTGGGGACCACTGCTCCAAGCCATAGCATTTATCACACTGCAGCAATTGTTTTACTTATCTGTCTCCCACTTTCTCCCAGATTTTGAAAGAGGTCACTATGTCTTATTAGCTCATAATAGGCACTCGTTAAGTGATTATTGAATAAATCAATGAATGAATAAGTGAATAAATGAATTTACTGCCTAATACACCTGTTTTTCAAAGCCTTCTAGGAGGTACATGTAGGTATGAATTGTAAACAAACAATAATACTACACTTCAATATAAGAGGTGAGGGGTAGAGAGGTCATCAATTGAAAAACCATGTCTATTCTTTTTTCCCTAGACATGAGCAAGGGTCTAATAAGTGTCCATCGCTGAATCAAGATATATCCAAATGTTACCAAAACCAATGATCAATTCAGTCAATTCCAGGATTCATCAGCAAGCTAACAATTATTGAGTATCTATTACATGCAAATCACAGCTTAATCTGTAAGAAGGTCACAATTTAGTGAGGGGGCATACATGTACAAAAATAACCCTGAGACAAGGCAGACTGATAATCATATTAGAGTTTCAAACAGCGTTCTATGGGATTCTCATGGAAAACAAGATTAATTCTGATCAGAATTAATCAAGTCAGCAATTTATGGGATGTGCACAGACTGAAAATCAGGGCAACCCGCTAATTAATGTCAGACAGACTAAATAGTGGACTGAGTAATATCTATTACGCATCAGCTGAGTAATATCTATTACTCATCAGCTGGTTATTTTGCTCTTTGACGGCCTTAAACTCTGAGTGATACGGAAGTGAGTGAGTAGAAAAAGGAAGTGTGGCAGGACCCAGAGAGAAGGAATTATTCTTGTGAAAGAAGGAAGCAGAACCACAGGCAGGAGAGAAAGGGGTAAAGATTGTTTTGATTATGGGTGTAGCATTTTCTTTTTTTCCTTTTTTTTAAAAGACTTTTATTTTTTATATATATATTTAAAAATTTTATTGAAGGATGGTTGATTTACACTGTTGTGTTTAATTTCTGCTGTACAGCAAAGTGACTCAGTTATACATATATATATATTCTTTTTCATATTCTTTTCCATTATGGTTTATCACAGGATATTGAATATAGTTCCCTGTGCTATACAGTAGGACCTTGTTGTTTATCCATCCTATACATAATAGTTTACATCTGCTAATCCCAAACGCCCAGTTCTTCCCTCCCCCACCTCTCCTCTCCCTTGGCAACAGCAAGTCTGGTCTCTATATCTGTGTGTCTGTTTCTGTTTCATAGATATGTTCTTATGTGTCATATTTTAGATCCACATATGTGATATCATATGATATTTGTCTTTTCTGACTACTTCACTAGTATGATAATCTCTAGATCCATCCACGTTGCTGCAAATGGCATTATTTCATTCTTTTTAATGGCTGAGTAATGTTCCATTGTATATATATACCACACCTTCTTTATCCATTCGTCTGTTGATGGACATTTAGGTTGTTTTCACGCCCTGGCTATTGTAAATAGTGCTGCAATGAACATAGGGGTGCATATATCTTTTTTTTTTAATTTTTTTTAAATTTATTTATTTTATTTATTTTTGGCTGCACTGGGTCTCTGTTGCTGCATGTGGGCTTTCTCTAGTTGTGGCAAGTGGGGGTTACTCTTTGTTGCGGTGCACAGGTCTCTCATTGTGGTGGCTTCTCTGGTTGCAGAGAACAGGCTCTAGGCAAGTGGGCTTCAGTAGTTGTGGCACGCGGGCTCAGTAGTTGTGGCACACGGGCTCTAGAGCACAGGCTCAGTAGTTGTGGCGCATGGGCTTAGCTGCTCCATGACATGTGGGATCTTCCTGGACGAGGGATCGAACCTGTGTCCCTCTGCATTGGCAGGCGGATTCTTAACCACTGCACCACCAGGGAAGTCTTGCTTGTATCTTTTTGAGGAACCTGGGTGTAACATTTTCTTGAATCTCTTTTGTTCCAAGAATAGGGAAAGGAAGGGAAAAAGAGCCAACCATAGAACCAAAGGACGGCTTAGCATCAAAATAAGGAGAAAACAAAGAGAACCGAAGCAGAAATAACTTGTTCACATGGGAATTATGCTATGGTACCACTGGTTATAAAATGCTGATACCAGGAACATTTTAGTGATGATATACATAAAACGGTAGAGGAGACATGGTTGTAGATATAAGTCTAAGAAAAAAAGTTTGTTATCATGGTCATTGTTAGAACTGTTCATTTACTCTCTCTCTCCATTAATGTACATGGGAATTTTGCACTTCCCACCTCTTAGGAAGATTGATGTGGCTACATGACTTTCTTTGGACAATAAAATGTGAGTAGAAGTGACAAACAGGGGTTTCCCTTGTGGCACAGTGGTTGGGAATCCGCCTGCCAATACAGGGGACACGTGTTCAATCCCCGGTCCGGAAGATCCCACATGCCACGGAGCAGCTGAGCCTGTGCACCACAACTATTGAGCCTGCGCTCTAGAGCCCGTGAGCCACAACTAGTGGGCCCACGTGCCACAATTACTGAAGCCTGTATGCCTAGAGCCTGTACTCTGCAACAAGAGAAGCCACAGTAATGAGAAGCCCACACACAGCAATGAAGAGTAACCCTCGCTTGCTGCAACTAGAGAAAGTCCCTACACAGCAACGAAGACCCAACGCAACCAAGATAAATAAATAAATTTATTTAAAAAAAAAAGAAGTGACAAACATGTACAGGGAATGAGAAAGACTTTTTCAGCAACTGAGACTTTGAGTGTAAGTATAAGTTAACCTATTTTTCTAATACAAGTACCCAGAGATGAAAAGATTGTTAACATTTATGCAAAAAAATGAAAAAGAGATTTGTGAGACAAGTCAAAGGAGTACCATAAGTGTTGTAAATAATACAATGAAAGATAAACTAGAATATCTGGGAATTGTAAAAGATGTATGGTTCCCTAGGGACAGGACAGGAATTAAGACGCAGACATAGAGAATGGACTTGAGGACACGGGGAGGGGAAAGGGAAGTGAGACAGTAGCATTGATATATATATATACTACCGAATGTAAAATAGATAGCTAGTGGGAAGCAGCTGCATAGCACAGTGAGATCAGCTTGGTGCTTTGTGACCACCTAGAGGGGTGGGATAGGGAGGGTGGGAGGGAGACACAAGAGGGAGGGGATATGGGGATATATGTATACATATAGCTGATTCACTTTGTTATATAGCAGAAACTAACACACCATTGTAAAGCAATTATACTCCAATAAAGATGTTTAAAAAAAAGTATGGTTCCTTTTTTGTCTTCTAATACCTTATCTGTATGTCTGTCTCTTTGTAATGTTCTTCTTCATACACAGCATCCACTTCTATGGTTTCAACTACTGCCTCTGTGTGAATGATTTTAAAGACTCTATGTATCTGGTCCTGACAGTCATATTCTCATTTCTAACTGCCTACAAAGATGTGCTCATCTTAGAGGATTTCCAGTAAAACTATTCAGACATGTTCATGTCTAAAAATGAAACTATGAAACTCCCCAGCACACCAACCCTCCCCCTAAGAAATACCCTTCCACCCTTGGTGGTGACCTAAGATTGCTTCCTCTTCTTTTCTTGTTTATTTGATCTCTTCTTCAAAACGCCTCTCAGATTTCAAAACACACTCAGCTCACACCTCAGCTATTCTAGTCCAAACTTACTTAACTGACACCTGGATCACTGTCACCATCTAATCTCCCCTCCAAACCATCCTGCACACTGGTCCCTGACCATCCTGCACACTGGTCCCTGACCACTCTTCCCTCCCCAAGAATCCTCTCCTAATCCTCAGTCTCATGTCCAGCACCCTCCATAATGTGCCCATCCAGCCCTCCCAGCTCTTGTGTTCAGGTCTGCATGTTAGCTGTGCTATAAACCGCTCCACTCATTCCTACCTCCCTACTTGATTAATGATTTTACTTCTAACTTGGTAAATGTGCTCACTTGTATCTTCCCACTCAAAAACCCCACCCATCCTTAAGACTCATCTTAAATTCCATTTCTTCCTTCGGGAGGCTTACCCAACAAATTCCACCCAAACAGTTCTCTCTCTCTTTTTCCACCCACATAGCACTTAGTCACAAAGTTCTAAGTTCTAAATAGTATAGAATCCAATTTCATGGTTGAGGTTCAGAGACTTGGCCAATCCTGCAACCAGTTAGTGACAGCTAGGACTAGATACCCAGGTGTCCTGGCTTTAGTTTTCTTTCCACTACACTTTAGTGCATTTTCTATACCAACTAATGTATTTTAGAGTTTAATTCTATCCAGTCTTTCACTTTATTTAATGTTTATAAATCATGCATCCCTGATTAGATTACTAGTAGCTTAAGAATATTGAGTTCAGTCCATATTAGGTGACAAGCCCTTATTTTTAGGTTTCTGAGGCCGAGGTTCAGAGTAAGGTTGAACTGCAGAGCTAAGCCATTAAACCAATAAGTTTTGGAACAATTGGGAATCAGCCAGGAACACAAATAGAACATTGGAGAAAAAAGTAAGATAGTAATTTAAGGTCAGGAGCTTAGAAGACTAGAGTCAGGAGATTTTAGGGTGATTCCAAAGTACCAACTCCTTGATTGAATTACAGGTAATTAGAGAGTTACAAGTTCCTTACTCAGCTCCTAGAACAGGGGGAATAAAGAGAAGGAAAGAAAAAAGACTCTCACCAGAGATCCCCACAAATCTCTCCTGTCTAGAGAAGGTGACCCTAAAAGAGGACACCAAGCATGAGAAAGCCTGATTTAAAAAAAATAAGATATAATTGACATACAGCAATATATTAGTTTCAGGTATACAATATCATGATTTGATATTTGTGTGTATTGCAAAATGATCACCACAATTATTCTAGTTAACATCCAGTCACCATACATAGTTACATACTTTCTTTTTCTTTTGATGAGAACTTTTAAGATCTACTCTCTTAGCAATTTTCAAATATGCGATACCATATTATTAACTGTAGTTGCATGCTGTATATTATATCCCCATGACATTTATTTTATAACTGGAAGTTTGTACCTTTTAACTTTCTTCACCCATTTCACCCACCCACTACCCCCAAGCCTGATTTTTAATTACAGTCGTTCTGGCCATCCAGAGAGAGGCTGAGCAGGAAGGGCAGAGCTGCTCTGAGCCAAAAGGCAGTAGATGTTCTTAACTGGCTGTTGGTACACCCGCAGCCATGCTTCTCTCCTGGGAGCCCCAATGGCAGACTCCTGAGTGCTGCCTTGCTAGAGCCCAACCTTCCTGAATACTGGCTCAGACCCTTGGACTGAGGTCTATACCTCTTTACCCCATCCTAGCTGCAGGGCAGTGGACCCAATCTACCAGCCAATTCCTGCTGATACCCTATATCCTATAAACATAAACAACTTAGCCTGAAATATACAAGATATTGTATGCTTTTACCCAATCTTTCCCAATTTTATTTCCTGCTGGATCTCTTTACTTATCTTACATTACATCGACACTGGCAGCCACCTTTTCTCATATAAAAGATACATTTTCATGCCCCCATATCTTTGCTTGTGCTATTTCCCTCTGCCTAAGGTGCTCTTCCTGTTCTCTTTCCTCTCTATATCTGACTGACACAATCTTATTTATGTTTCAAGACCCAACACATATGCTCTCACCTCAGTCAAATATTCTAAGGTCCCCCCTAATTAGAATAGAGCCAATCATTCCTTTCTCTGGACTCTCATAATCAGTTTTAATGTCTTTATTATAGCACTTTAGAAATTCTACTTTATAATGTGGTGTAGTTCTATAGCTTCACCATATTATGTTTAAGTTCTTTGAGAAAAAGAACTCTGTTAGAGGGACTTCCCTGGTGGCGCAGTGGTTGAGAATCTGCCTGCCAATGCAGGGGACACGGGTTCGATCCCTGGTCAGGGAAGATCCCACATTCCGTGGAGCAACTAATCCCGTGCGCCACAACTACTGAGCCTGCGTGCCACAACTACTGAAGCCTGCATGCCTAGAGCTTGTGCTCTGCAACAAGAGAAGCCACCGCAATGAGAAGCCCACACACTGCAACGAAGAGTAGCCCCCGCTCGCCACAGCTAGACAAAGCCAGCGTGCAACAATGAAGACCCAACACAGCCAAAAATAAATAAATTAAAAAAAAAGAATTAATCCATTAAAATATATATATATGTTAAAGATATATTCCTTTAGTATATCTTGGAGATCTTTCAATATCAGCAAATGCTGCAGAATATACCAGAGGATGAAGGTGCTATAAAGCAATTGATCAGTTTCTTAATGGACATTTAACTTGTCTCTTTTTTTTTTCTTTTTTTACCTTAAAGAAATTCTGTAATGAATCATATATACATTTTTTAAATAAATTTATTTATTTTTGGCTGTGTTGGGTCTTCATTTCTGTGCGAGGGCTTTCTCTAGTTGTGGCGAGCGGGGGCCACTCTTCATCGCGGTGCGCGGGTCTCTCACTGTCTTGGCCTCTCTTGTTGCGGAGCACAGGCTCCAGACGCGCAGGCTCAGTAATTGTGGCTCATGGGCCTAGCTGCTCTGCGGCATGTGGGATCTTCCCAGACCGAGGCTCGAACCCGTGTCCCCTGCATTGGCAGGCAGACTCTCAACCACTGTGCCACCAGGGAAGCCCCATATATACATTTTTAGGGCAGTAAAACTATAATGGTGCATATATGTCATTATACATTATATAGGTGTATATATCTTTGTACAAAAACTCAGTATTTCTATAGGATAGATTCTTAGAAATGGAGCTGCTGAGTCAAAAATTACATAATTTAATAATATGATAGAAATTGCCCTCAAACTGCCATATTGTGTCTAAAAAGGCTGTTTCAATTTATACTCCCATCAACAGTGTTAGAGAGTGGATTATTGTCCAGAAAAGTCTTCAAGCTTCCTAACAGTTGTTTTAGGGGTCATCTGGGGGAAAGAAGGTGGGAGTCCACACTACAGTCTCTTACCTTCTTCCATCAGAGTACATCTGCTTTGATTAATATTAATTATTGAGCACATAATATATAAAAGTCCTCTTAAGGAGAGGTTTCTGACACTAAACTAAGCATTTAAAATCATTTCAATAAGAAATTTCCTCTTCTGGTCAACAAATATTATTACTTCATCAGTTATTTAGGGATGTTTCCAGCTAAAAGTAAGAGACAACCCAACAACAGCAATTGAATTAGTGGGGGTTCATTTCTCTCACATAACAAAAATCTAGAGAGAGGCTCATCGATCCTTTGGGGGTTTCCCTTATGGTTACAATATGGTGCCACTCCATCTCCAGCATCACGTTGGTATTCAAGGCAGGATGAAGGCAAGATAGTTTGCACCAGTCCCTCTGGCCCTTTTATGAGAAAAGAAAAAGACCTTTGCTTATATCTCACTGGCCAGAACTGGTTTTCCGCACAGTCCTAATAGCTGCAAAGGAGGTTGGAAAAAGAGAATTTAGTTTTCCTAGCATTTAAAGGGGAGGCAGACAAAAAGATAAGCAGATTAGGAGTAGATGTTGGGTGAGCCAGCCATCGGGCTCTGCCCCCCAATTGCTCACAAAGACTAAAGACTAGAGGGACTTCCCTGGTGGTGCAGTGGTTAAGAATCCCTGGTCCGGGAAGATCCCACGTGCCACGGAGCAACTAAGTCCACGGTCCCTAGAGCCTGCGTGTCGCAACTACTGAAGCCCGCACGCCTAGAGCCCGTGCTCCTCAACAAGAGAAGCCACCGCAGTGAGAAGCCCGCCCACCACAACGAACGGTAGCCCCCGCTCGCCACAACTAGAGAAAGCCCGCACACAGCAACAAAGACCCAAAGCAGCCAAAAATAAATAAATTAATTAATAAAATTAAAATGTACACCTACCTGACACAGTAGGTGTGGTCTTGTGTTACCCTCAAGTTGAAGATCCAGAAGCTTGCAGATATTGGTGATTTGCCAGAAGAGCAGCCAGCCAGGTAAGTGGTAGAACTGGGCTCAAAGCCAAGTCCCGAATCTGAAGTCAGCACTCTTTCCACTGAACTATGCAGCTTCTCTCCTCCAGGTGAAAGGATGGGATTCAGAGTTCTGTGAGCATAATTTCATTAATATATGAGACAGTCCCAACACCCTCCTCAAATCTGAGCTCACGGAGCACTTTGTTCTTTACAATAATTCCTGAGTCTGTGACTGGAATACTCTAGCCCCATGTCTAACTCTAGCATGACCGTAAACTTCAGGGACAGGGAGCGTGTACTGACTCTGTGTTAAGGTTCCAGATACCCAGGTGACTCAAAGGGCTGAAGAACAAAAGGCGAAGGGGCAGTACAAAAGGTGAAAGGAAGATGGACTTCCCTTGTTATGGGTAACACTCCACAGCTTTCTGGGGAGCTTGCAATAAAGCAAACTTAAGAAAAAGACTGTCACTAATTTAAAAAAATAAATAAAAAGATGGGATCATGACACAGAAAGAGATGACTTTGACCAGGAGGAAGTAGAAAGAAAAAAGGAGGGAGTGGCTAAAGCAAAGGAAGACAAAAAGAAATTTGGTGTAACAGGGTCAGTTTTGTTAAGGCTGAACTTTTATTTAAATTGAAGCTAGGCAAGTGAAGTATTTTCAGACTGGTATCTCAGGAAGATAAGAATGGAACGAATGCTTTACAGAAATATTCTGAGAATAGAATTAGCATGTGTCCTCCTAAGACTTATTTCCCTATTTTGCCTCAGTAAATGCTAACCTATAGGTACAAACCCTGTGTTAGATACAAGGGATATGCAAATAAACGATTGATCCTGGATCTCAAAGAATGGTCAGTGCAGCAGAAGAGACTTTCAAATCAACAGGCAATTATAGGAAAGACTGCTGCCTTCTATGTACTGGTTGCTAATAGAAGACAGAGGAGGAAGCTCTTAAATCCCATTGGGAGAAATATTTATAATGACAATTATAGATAACTTATTTGTGAGTACTTACCATCTGTCGGGTAGTCTGCTAAGTGCTTTCTGTGGATTATGTCATTTGATCCTTACAATAATGTAAGTACTATTTTATTATTCTCATTGTTTAGGTACAAAACCTGAGACAGAGAAGTGAAATAACTTACTCACGGTAAGCGGTAGATTGAACATTTCCTAAGGAGAAAATCTGGGCTAAGTGTTGAAAAATAATAATAAAAAGAATTGAAAGGGAAGAAGGATGTTGAAGAGGGGAAATGGGTGAGCATATTCTGTGCATAAATAACAGTAGGAAAGGGGCTGGTCAGTAAGTGAGAGCAGGTTGCAGTTGAAGAATTAGAAGTGGTTCAATGTTCCTGGAGTGTTCCGTGCACGTGGGAGAGTAGAGTTGAAGCTAGAAAGATACGCATGGGTCAGATCACAGTGAGCTGCCATGTGCTGCAAATGTTTGGACTTTATCCTGAAATTGCTGAAGGATTTAAAAAGGAGAGCAACAAATTATTAGAGAAATTCAAATCAAAACTACAGTCAGGTACCACCTCACACCGGTCAGAACGGACAACAATAAAAAGTCTATAAATAACAAATGCTGGAGAGGTTGTGGAGAGAAGGGAACCCTCTTGCACTGTTGGTGGGAATGTAAATTGATACAGCCACTATGGAGGACGGTATGGAGGTTCCTTAAAAAACTAAAAATAGAATTACCATATGATCCAACAATCCCACTCCTGGGCATATGTCCGAACAAAACTATAATTTGAAAATATACATACATCCCTATGTTCACAGCTGCACTATTTACAATAGCCAAGACATGGAAACAGCCTAAATGTCCATCAACAGAGGGATGGATTAAAAAGATGTGGTATATATATATATATATATATATATATATATATATATATATATATACATACATACAATGGAACATTACTCAGCCATTAAAAAGAATGAAATAATGCCATTTGGAGCAATATGGATGGATCTGGAGATTATCATACTAAGCCAAGTAAGTCAGAAAGAAAAAGACGAATATGATATGATATCACTTATATGTGGAATCTAAAATACAACACAAGTGAACATGTCTACAAAACAAAAACAGACTCATATAGACATAGAGAACAGACTTGTGGTTGCCAAGGGCAGGCGGGTGCAGAGTGAAGGATTGGGAGTTTGGGATTAGCAGGTGCAAACTATTATGTATAGGATGGATAAACAACTAGGTCCTACTCTATAGCACAGGGAACTATATTCAATATCCTGTGATAAACCATAAAGAAAAAGAATATATATATGTATATACACACTGAATCACTTTGCTGGTACAGCAGAAATTAACATAACATTGTAAATCTACTATACTTCAATAAATTTTTTTTAAAAAAGGAGAGCAACACAACAATGACAAAATAATAATAACAATAATAATCATATTGTAGTAGGCTGAATAGTGGTCCCCCAAAGGGATGTGAACATCCTAATTCCTGGAACCTGTGAATATGCTACCTTACATGGCAAAAGGGACTTTACAGATGTGGGCTTCCCAGATGTGGGCGCAGTGGTTAAGAATCCGCCTGCCAGTGCAGGAGACATGAGTTTGAGCCCTGGTCCGGGAAGATTCCACGTGCCAAGGAGCAACTAAGCCCATGCGCCACAACTACTGAGCCTGCGCTCTAGAACCCACGAGCCACAACGACTGAAGCCCGTGCGCCTAGAGCCCATGCTCTGCAACAAGAGAAGCCACCGCAATGAGAAGCCCACACACCGCAACGAAGAGTAGCCCCCGCTCGCCGCAACTAGAGAAAGCCCGCACAGCAACGAACACCCAACACAGCCAAAAATAAATAAATAAATTTATAAATAAAAAAATAAAAACTTCCCTTTAAAAAGAAAGAAAAAAAGGGACTTTACAGATGTGATGAGGTAAGGATCTTGAGGTGGGGAGATTTCCTGGATTATCTGGGTGGGTCCAATGTATTCACAAGGGTCCTTCTAAGAGGAAGGCAAGTGGGTCCGAGTCAGAGAAAGGAATGTGCTAAAGGAAGCAGAGGTCAGAAAAGGAGAGAGATTGGAGCACACTATGCAGCTGACTTTGCGGATGGAGGAAGGGGCCATGAACTAAGGAATGTAAGTGGCCTCTAAAACCGGAAGAGGCAGGAAACTGGATTCTCCTTTACAGCTTCCAGAAGGAATGTGGCCCTACTGACATTTTGATTTTAGCCCCATAAAAATCTCTTTGGACTTCTCAACTCCAGAACTGTGAGATAATACATTTGTATTGTTTAAGCCACTAAATCTGTAGTCATTTTATTAGAGCAGCAATAGGAAGCTAATACAATTATTATAGCTACAATTTAAAGGGCATCTATTCTGTACAAAATATCTTATGCACATTAATGCTAACCCCAGGGCCAACTTCATGGGTGTTCAACCCGTGCAGTCACACAAGCGCCCCCACTTAGAAGGGACCTGCCCTTGGTTTAATGCTCTGTTGGTGCTGTCTTGAAACTTCTAATAATTGTTTATCAAGGGGCCATCCTGCATTTTCATTTTTGGGTCATCTTTATGATCATTACTCTGGACTCCTTCTCAGATAGGTTGCCTATCTCCACTTCACTTAGTTCTTCTTCTGTGGTTTTTTCTTGTTCCTTCATCTGAAACATATTCCTCTGCCACCTCATTTTGTCTAAGTTGCTATTTGCATTTTTACGTATGCGGTAAGTTGGTTACATTTCTCGACCTTGGAGAAGGGGCCCTCTGTAGGAGGTGTCTTCTGCGTCCCAGCCACGTACTCCCCTCTCATCACCCAAGCTGCATGCTCTAGGGGTTCCCCCTAAGAGGGCTGTGTGGGTCCTTCTGTTGTGGCGGGCTGACTATGTGGGCGGTCTGGTAGGCTTGGTTAGCCCCTAGTCTGGTTGGCTGCCAGACCCTGCCTTGTACAGATGGTGCTGGCCACTGTTTTGTGGGACCTGGTCATGAGGTAGCTGGTCCTGGAACCCTCACGGGCTCCAGGCTAGTGCTGGCTCACTGGTGGTGGAGTCAGGGTCCTAAAGACTCTGGGGCTGTTGTCCCCCCACTGGTGGGTGACGCCAGATCCTGGGGTTAGTGCTGGACTGCTGGCAGGCAGAGCTGGTTCCTGGAGTCCGGCTGCAGGGCCCAGGGATGCCAGAGCTCGTTTCAGCTCATTGGTTGGGTTGGGGGTGGGAGGTGGTTCCTGATACAGTTGGGTATGGGGCCCAGGGTACCCCGAAGGTTGTGTAGGCCTGCTAGTGGGCAGGGCCGGGGCCCAGCTGGACCCAAGGTAGGATCTGGCCTGCATTGTGAGGTGGAGGTTTTCCTGCTTCTGGTGTCTGCCTCCTGGTGGGTCTAGAGGCTTGTGCAGGCTTCCTGGTGGAGGGGCCGGTGCCTGTCCACTGGTGGTTGGAGCTGGGTCTTTACCCTCTGGTGGGCTGGGCTGTGTCTAGGGCCGTTTCCAGAGGCGGCTGTGGACTCTTCAGTCTTTAAGGCAGCCTGTCTGCTGATGGGTAGGACTGTGTCCCTGAGTTAGTTGCTTGGCCTGAGGCGTCCCAATGCTGGCGCTTGCAGGCTGTTGGCTGGTGCTACATCTTGGTGCTAACCGGCCAAGCTAGCAGTCACCAGCAGCAGCAGTGCTCACACTGCTGAACGTCCCCCAATATGTCTGCCACCTGTGTCCATGCCCCTGAGCTGCAGCTGCCCCCCACTGCACCTCGCGTCTCCAGGAGACTCTCCAACACCAGCAGGTAGGTCCGACCCAAGTTCCTATCAGATGACGGTTTTGCCCTTGTTCCTGGCACGTGGGAGATTTTGTGTGCGCCCTTTGAGAGTGAAGTCTCTATTTCCCCCAGTCCTGTGGGGCTCCTGCAATTAAGGCCCGCTGGTCTTCAAAGCCAAATGCTCTGGGAGCTCACCCTCCTGGTGCCAGACCCTTGGGCTGGGGAGCCTGACAGGGGGCTCAGAACTCTCACTCCTGTGGGAGGCCTCTGCAATATATTTATTTTCCGGTTTGTCAGTCGCCCACCTCGGGGGTATAAGATTTAACTATATCACGAGTTTGCCCCTCCTACCCATCTCGTTGTGGCTCTTTCTTTATGAACTTTACTTGCAGAAGTTCTTTTCTAGTAGGTTCCAGTCTTTTTCATCGATGGTTGTTCTGCAGATCGTTGTGATTTTGGTATGCTCGTGAGAGGAGGTGAGCTCAGGGCCTTTCTACTCTGCTGTCTTGGCTGCTCTCCCCTGCACAGCAGTTATAATATTCACCTTGTAAAGTTGTCACAAGGAGAAGAAATAATATATGTGAAGTGCTTACACAGCTTTGGCAAACAGTAGGGACTGAAACAGATGACAGTTATTATTGCTCAAAGTCCCAGTCGTGGGCTTCCCTGCTGGTGCAGTGGTTAAGAATCCGCCTGCCGATGCAGGGGACACGGGTTCAAGCCCTGGGCCAGGAAGATCCCACATGCCGTGGAGCAACTAAGCCCGTGAGCCACAACTACTGAAGCCCGTGCACCTAGAGCCTGTGCTCCGCAACAAGAGAAGCCACTGCCATGAGAAGCCCGAGCACCGCAACGAAGAGTAGCCCCCACTCAACACAACTAGAGAAAAGCCTGCATGCAGCAACGAAGACCCAACGCAGCCAAAAAAAAAAAAAAAAAAAAAAGTCCCAGTCGTAGTAAGTGCTGAATGAGGATTTCATGCCCATACTTTCCCTATGACTTCTCTTTTCTCCCAGACTTGTATTTGGGAGGATCATTCTGGCAGAAGGGGGTTGGTGAAGGGTAAGACTAGAGCAGGAAGAACAATCCTGAACTTGTGACAATGTAGTAGACAACTTCTGGAAAGACTGTCCATCTCATGCCCTCTCTTTTTCTCTGATAATTGCCTCCGATACATCTTCACGTATCCTCCAGCAGCTGTGTTTCCCTCATGTGAGGGGTGAGGGACTCAGTGCCTCCACCCTCTTGATGTTCACCGGTCTTCAGACTCTCCCAGAAATTTAGTGTTTTGAACCGAGAGAGGCAGAGGCTAAGCATTTTCAGAAGCAAGTCACGTTCATAGCAGTTACTCGAGAGATAGCCCACGGGCCACCTGCTTGCTGCCAAGGTCCCTGGAACAGCCCTGAAGCTGACTTTCCAGTGATTGCTCAGTTCCTCCTTTCATTCCACGCATGTATCCATTCAGTATATCTTTTTTTCCTTCCTAAAATGACATAATTATGACCAATAAAACCCTAACTAATAGGAACTAATGAAAACATGAATTAAATTAGTGTAATAGGTTTGGAGAAAAGAAGGTGCACTTGAGAGACATTTAGGCATGTGTAGGGTGGGGAAGGAGTTTGGAGTGACTTTCAGGTTTCTGACTTGGGTGATCGGGTAGATATTGCCACCATCAGAAAGATGTGAGAAAAGGAGGAGTTGGTTGGAAGGGGAAATACTGAACTTGAGATGCCTAGGGGACATTCAAATGGAGATGTACAGTAGGAAGTTAGATATGTGTATCTGGATACCATAGGAGAAAAGTCTAGGCTAGAGATAAATGCTGGGGAGTGGTCAGCATTTACAGAGTCATTACTGCCATGGGAGTGGATGAGATTGCCCAGAGTACTAAGTGGAAAAAGAAGAATCCCAAGAATGAAATCCTGGGGAATACCAATCTCTAAGAGGCAAGTAAAAGCAAAGAAACTGTCAAAGGGGACTGAGTAGGAAAGGTCGGAGAGGGAGGGGGCAAACTAAGAGAGGTGCCAAATGAAGGGAAAGTTTGAAAAAGAAGCCGCCTAAGTCAGCACAGCATTCTAGCAGCATTCTTTTCATTTATGGCTGAGGCTACAACACCTTATTGACTATAACTGAACCCATGTTTCCAAACCCAGCTCCATCTGCGACCCTTTGCTTTGACCCGTAGATTCTCCTGCACTGCCTGGCCTCTTTGGATCAAGGACTCAGACTGACTGAGGGCTGTTAAAAAAATTATGAGTTTACCAACAACAAAAGAAATGCAAATAGAAACAACTCTAAAGTTCTATTATATATTATATTATTAGCGCACGGGAATAAAGCAATAAAGAGTTATGTTGACAGAGGTTATGGGGAAGTAGGCAGGCTTGAGATCTCCAGGTGGCATTTTACACCTGGAGATCTGGGAAGCAGTAACAAAGAGCTGTGTGTGCCCTTTGTTCCACTTCAGAGCATACCGCCAGGAAATAAACTAAAGGAAAAAAAGTAGTAAGTGATACAGAGCCTCCTCCCACTACTTAGAAGAGAGCTGGAAACAATACAAACCCTCAGCTTTAACGTAATGCTTAAACAGTGTCAAGCTAGCTGCTTTGGAACACTATATAACCATTAAAACTGGCAACCACATGGATATAGCAATGTATCTAAGAAATAATGTTAAGTGAAAAAAGCAAAGCACACCAAACGATGGTGAGGGTGTGGTGAAACTGGAACCCTCGCATATTGTTGATGGAAATTTAAAATTTTTCCTAGATATATAGGAATGAAATTTGACCCAGCAATTTCATTCCTAGAAAAATGAAAACTTACATGCACACAAAAACATGTACATGAATATTCATAGCAATATTATTCGTAATAGCCAAGAGGTGGAAACAACCCAAATGTCCGTAGCCTGATGAATGGGTCAACAAAAGGCAGTATATATCTACACAATGGAATATTATTTGGCCATAAAAAGGAATGAAGTACTGTTACATTCTTCAGCACGGATGGACCTTGACAACATTATACTAAGTGAAAGAAGCTAGTCACAGAAGACCATATATTATATGATACGATTTACACGAAAGCTCCAGAACAGGGAAATCTGTAGAGACAGAAAGTAGACTAGTGGTTGCTTAGGGGGTGAGGTGGAGAATGGGAGGGCTGGGAGGTGATAGCTAAAGGGTACAGGGTTTTTTTCGAGGTGATAAAAGTGTTCTCAAATTGATTGTGGTGATGGCCGCACAGCTCTGTGAATATACTAAAAACCATTCAGTTGTACATTCTAAGTGGGTGAATTGTATGGTATATGAATTATATCTCAATACAGCTCTTGCAGAAAATTTTTAAAAAATCATTCAACTGTATGCTTATAATGGGTGAATTTTATGAAATATATATATATAAGATACTTCAATAAAGCCATTTTTTTAAAGAAAGCAAAGCGCAAACTGGTTGTTTTTTTTTGTATACATCTGTATTTTTGTAAAACAACAAAGGCTGCAAGAGACTGGAAGTCGGTAGAGATATAAGAGAAAGACACCAGATTTGGAAACTAAAGGCCTAGTTTTATTCCTCATCCTACCATTTCTAACCATGTGACCCTGGACACACCATGGAAATTCTCTGAGTCTTACTTCTTCCATGTGTGCAATAGGGATATTAATTCCTACCTCACATGGTGAGGCATAAATGTTAAGTAGGGTCATTTTTTTGCTTTTTTGATTTGCTTAAGCATGAGGTTAACAAACATGGCAATAAAATGTGAGACAACATATGTAAAAGGGATTTGAAAGTGAAACCTTCCATTAAAGGAAACGATAGTCTGGATCCTGATTCTATACTTGTAGCTTAGAAAACAGCATCAGCTTAGCCTCAGCCTCAGAACCAAAGGACCCTCCCTTTGTCTATGTGCCCTGGATAATACTTTACAAACTGGCTGTGTGGAAATTAAAATAAGCTTCCCATGTTCTGAAAATGTACGCTGGCTGTAAAGGTAACTTGGGGGCGACACAACGGAGCTCAGGTGTGTTAATGCCAAGTTACCATAGCAATAGTCCCATTCCTGAGCCTGCCCCCAGATGAGATGAAGAGCCCAGTGAACACCGGAACGAAGCCATTCTGCATGAAATTATTTTCTCCATATGAGGTTGGGGAGGACATTCACACTTCCCTCACAAATAATGTTTGAAGGGAGAAGGCCTCTGAATTTTTACAAAACAGTCTTCTCTCCTTTCTTCAGAATCAGAATCAAAATCCAGTAAATTCCTCACAATGCCTGGCATGTGGTAAGTACTCAATATATAGTTGTGTAGTGAATGAATGATCAGAATTTACCTAGAAGTCCAAGGTTGGAATAGAATAGCATAGTTTATTGGTAAGAAGAGACTAATAAATTGACCACCAGGAATTTCAGAAAGGAGATCTAAATTCATACTCCATATAATTGGGCGTCTGTTCCAAGCCACACAGCATTTTCACATCTGGATATGCCCCCATTTATTAAGCCGCTTCAGCCTGTAGCAAATTCCCCTCAAATATCATGCTTATTATTCTGAAGGGACACAGTGTCACACCACCAGTGTTATTCAACCTGTTACAGTGCACACATTTTCAAACGCTGTGTGGGAACAGTATGTGAAAATGGCTGGGTAATGGATATGCTCCACCCTTCCAAGCTCTGCCTCCTGTTCTTGACAGAGAAGGGAGCATGACCAGGCCTGGATCTGGGTAAATCGTTTCCTCCTCATAATGGGCAGAGGCAAACATCCTCAGTGCCAGTAGGGCTGTTTTTGAAATCATTCTCGTGGGACTGGAAAACCTTCTTCAACTCCGGGAACCAGGCTCACAGTCCCACCATGAAGTCAAGCTTTGAAAGGGGCTCAGAGCTCACAATAAACTTCATATCTACTCCCTCCTCACCCCAGTTTTCTTACATTTTTGGCACAAATCGTGGGCCCCTTCTCTCCTGGAAGACACTTCCTCCTTGCGATCTCCTCAGCCACTCTACAAAACCCTTTAGGTCAAAGGGAAAGAGCAGAGAGGTATTGTCATGTTCACCAGACTTGCAGAGAATTGCCTCAACCCAGCAATCACAGCACCTACTAACAGCTGAGCCGCGGCACTTTGCCACCATTATCTCAGTTGATCCCTATAACAGTCCTGAAGGGCAAGTCGTTCTTTTTCCTTCCAGTTTTATCGAGATATACTTGACATCCAGCACTGTATAAGTTTAAGGTGTACAACACAATGATTTGACTTACATACATCATGAAATGATCACCACAAGAAGTTTAGTGAACGTCCCTCATCTCATATAGATACAAAACTAAGGAAAAGGAAAAAAAAATTTTTTTCCTTTGTGATGAGAACACTTAGAATTCACTCTCTTAACAACTTTCAGGTATAACATAGAGCAGCGTTAGTTATATTAATCATGTTGTACATTACATCCCCAGTACTTATTTATAACTGAAAGTTTGTACCTTTGGACCACCTTCCTCCAATTCCCCCTCCCTCCTCCTCTCTCCTCTGGTAACCAAGAATCTGCTTTCTTTTTTCTATGAGTTTGATTGTTTGTTTGTTTGGAAGACAAGTAATTTTGATTCCCATTTTACTTTCCAGGAAGTCGAGGCTTGGAGAGGTCTTATAATTTGTCAGTAGCTGGCCCATTATTTAAACCTGGGTCTGACTGAGTATGTTGCATACTAAAACAACTAAAAACAACAGAAGCAGCAGTAAGCCTGTGTCAATGCCATTATGCACTAGAGATTTGGGGGAGAGCAGGAGAAGAAGAACCAGGATCTAACAATACCCTAATAACACTTAGACCTTACGAATACTAATTTTAGACCTTAATCATAGTAGCATATGTGCTGTGGTTGGTGGCAGTGGGAAAGAACTGAGCAGGAAATACCAGGACCAGATTCTGGCTAATCAAGAAGATTAACTCATACCAGATGTTGCCTTGCCTCTAATGCTCTTTCCTCCTCTCCCCTTCCATCCTTCTAGACCCATCTTCTCTGTGAAAGCTTTCCTGACCACCCCCATGGCCCCCAGCATTAATCCTTTGCTCCATGTTCCCTTTCTACTTTGTTGTATATCAGTTATAGCCTTTTCTTATCACATTTTATTTTAGTATTTTGTTTATCTTTCTTCCCTACCCGGCAGGAGCACCTTGAGGCCAGCACCTGTGCCTTAGTCATCTTTGTACCCAGCGCCTTGAACAGTTCCTGGTAAATAAAACGTCTCAAGTCACTGCTGCTACTCAGTAAATCATGACCTCCTAGTCCTAGTTTTCCAATTTTGAACCAATGTCCTCACTTACCCCACATCCTGAGTTGGATGGGATTTTTGAGGATTCTAGTTTAGGACATTTGTCAGGGATTATATTTTTTATTGGCGGCCCAGCATCCGAGCCCCCTTCCTATGTCTGGGGGAATTGCCACTGCATGAAACATGGGTCTCATGGGAGGCAGAGTGTGTCTTCCCCTTATGGAAGTTGGAAAAGAGGCCAGACATTTGCCCTCCTGGATCCCTGGCAGCTGGGGTGCAAGCATACCACCTAAGTTTGGCCCTGCTGATACTCAGGCAGAGAATTTGAATTTGAAGCGAATGACCCAATAAACAGTGACAGTTTAGAATTTGCGCTGGTGGCAGCACAGGTGTCCGCTGCTCAGTGGGAGTGACAGCAGCATCTTGACTGGGATGTTTCTGTGATGTGGTCTTTCTGTCTCCTGAGATGGTCTCCTTTGGTTCATGTCTGTTTTTGAAGCTTGAATCTGTAGTCTTCCTACCAATTCTGTGATCTTCCTGATATCTCTCAAACTCCTTTTCTGATGAAAATAGCCAGCTTTCCTAGCTTCCCCTGCACGAGGGCCAAGCGTGCTCTTCATGCAGTGAGTCACAGGTATTCTCCGTAAGGAGACTTCGGTGTGTAGATGTGAAGGCTCTATGTGCTATGCACAAGTAGTAAGTGGGGGAGATGCGGGTGGTCCCAGGCAGTCTGGCTCAGGTTTTAACAGCATCATACTGCTTCCCAAGCATAAAGTATTATTAACAAATATACTCTAAGGATACTTTTTTTTTTTTTTGGCTGTACCGTGCATCTTGAGGGATCTTAGTTCCCCGACCAGGGATTAAACCTGGTCGTTGGCCGTGAAAGCACCAAGTCCTAACCACTGGACCACCAGGGAATTCCCTCCTACTGATAATTACAGTACGTATCAGAGAACGTAATATTGAGCCTAGAATAGAGGGAGCCCATTGTCCTAATCAATGACTAATAGATCTTTATGGAGTATTTGTGAACGAATGTTTAAAAATTCAATACAAGTTACTCATTCAGTGCTATCAGGGGGAAAGAGCCTCTGTCTGGAAATCAAGAAATTTGGATTGTATTCTGGTTCTGTCACCAGTTTGGGGACATCAGGGAAGCCATTTAGTCTCACTGAGCTTCACCTTTCTTATCTTAAAATCTTGTTTTACTACCTACTCCACCTGCCTACAGGTACAGCTGTTGTGAGGATGAAATGTGATAAAGGATGTGGAAAGCTAAAAGCACAGCAGACTGACGGTTTGCTGTATCTCTGCCTTCGGTTTGCCTCAGGGAGTTACTTGTTGACCTTTGGCTTCCCAGGATCCAGGACCACCTACTGTGGGCTCACCAGCTGTTATCAGTCAGGGCTCTCGGTTGCAAATACCAGAAGCCAACTCCGGCTATTTTATTTTTAAAATATTTATTTATCTGTTTATTTAGGCTGTGCCAGGTCTTAGTTGCAGCATCTAGTTCCCCGACCAGGGATTGCCCCCTGCATTGCAAGCGAGAAGTCTTACCCACTGGACCGCCAAGTCCAACTCTGGCTATTTTAGTCAGAAAAGGAGCTTGCTTTCTTACCTGCCTCCTTCACTAGATTGCGGACATCTCTGCAGCAGAGGCTATAACTTTTATTTCTGTATCTCTTGTGCCTAGCTTAGTGCCCATCTCAAAAAATGTAAAATTATTTTTAAAATAAGTGAATGAAAACAAACATTTGAAGTAGGGGTATTACCTCTATTTTTCAGTTAAGGAAGCAGACTCAAAAGTTTAACTGACTCCATTCAAGGTCATACAATTAATACATGGCAGAGGACGAACTCAAAACTAATCACTGGCTTCGAACCGAAGATTTCTTCTACACCACCACAGCTGAGCATTTTTGTGCTAGAGATGCCCTTCATATCCTTCCCACTGTCACATCTTCTTCTTAGAAAATAAACATCCGCAGTCTTGGAAGGAGGGCAGTTTTCCATCCAAAATGTCCGAGTCCTCAGCCCTGACCCAGTCCTGGCTCAGGAGTGGACATCTGACCCAGGAGAAAGCCCAGTCAGAGATGTCTCCTGGGAATCCAGAGAGCCCAGATGAGTTTGCTGCAGGCATTAAACCTGTAAGTTGGCTGAGAGGGCAACTGAGGCTGACACATTATGGGACTTTTGTTTTGGGTCATGTGATTATGGTCTGAACAACCCAGTTGGCCACTAGTGTGGTCAACTAGTGATAAGAGATAAGAGAGTTCATGCTTTGCCACCTAATAATCTGTTTTGAAAATAAAATTTTCATTCTTTTAAAATTAACTGTGCCTCAACAGTACAGATTAAAATAGACCTAAAGAGCAAATGGAAGATTTAATCATAGGCATTAGTATTTACACAATTTGGTAACTTTTTCATGACTCCTTATGATTATGTCATCTCCCTAATATATTCCAGGTTCTTCTATACATTTCCTTTCAGCCATAAATACAGCGCACAGTTACAACCGTATGTGAACCTGTGGAAGAATAAGATCACGTCACTTCTCTGACCCATAAGGCACTACGTGATCTCACCATCTATTATGTAACCTCTCTGATCTCCTATTACTCCCACTCTTGCTGCACTGGCTTCCATATTCCTTCAACATGCCAGGCACTTTTCTCTTTACGGTCGTATTTATTTCCCAGGGTTTCTGTAACAAAGTACCACCAACCGGGTGGCTTAAAACAACAGAAATTTATTGTCTCACAGTTCTGGTGGCTAGAAGTTCAAAATCAAGGTGTCGGTAGGGCTGTGCTCTCTCTGAATCCTGTAGGGGAGAACACTCCCTTGCTTCTTCCTAGCTTCTGATGGTGGTCAGCAATCCTCGGCATTCCTTGGCTTGCAGCCGCATCCCTTCAATCTCTGATTCACTCACCACATGGCCTTCTCCCTCCACATCTGTGTCTCTGTGTCCTCTTACAAGGACACCAGTCACATGCATTGGATTGGGATCCACCCTAATGACCTCATCTTAGCTTGACTACATCTGCAAAGTCCCTATTTCCAAATAAGGGCAAATTTTACCGGTACCAGGAATTAGATCTTCAATGTATCTTTTGGGTAACAATTCAACCCACACAATGGTCTTCTGTCTGGAATGCTCGTTCCCTAGATGTCTGCATTCCTCACTTTCTCACTTCCTTCCGGTCCTTACTCAAATGTCATTTTCTCCGTGAGGCTTTCCTTAGTCATCTTATATGAAATGGCAAGGTCCATTCCCCAGTGTTTCTTAGTCCCCTTCCCTGCTTTATTGTTCTCTTTAGCAACTTGTCATTAGCATATTATATGTTGTACTGCACTTATTTATATTGTGTATTGTCTGTCTCACATGGTCGAATGTAAACTCCAGGAAAGCAGGGATTTGGGTGGATTTTATCCACTGTTGTATAGCCAACATCTGGAACAGTGGCCGGCACAGTAATACTTGTTGAATGTATATGATTCTCCTTGTTCAAAGCTCTTCTTGGAGACTTCCCTGGTGGCGCAGTGGTTAAGAATCTGCCTGCCAATACAGGGGACACAGGTTCACGCCCTGGTTCAGGAAGATCCCACATGCCGTGGAGCAACTAAACCCGTGTGCCACAACTACTGAGCCTGCGCTCTAGAGCCCACAAGCCACAACTATTGAAGCCTTCACACCTAGAGCCCGTGTGCCGGAACAAGAGAAGCCACTGCAATGAGAAGCCGGCGCACTGCAACCAAGAGTAGCCCCCGCTTGCTGCAACTAGAGAAAGCCCGCACGCAGCAATGAAGACCCAACGCAGCCAAAAATAAATAAAATTTTTTAAAAAAAGTTACTAACTGTATAAAAAAATAACTCTATTTCTTTAAAACAAAGCAAAACAAAACAAAAAAAACAAAGCCCTTCTTGGGACATGTTCAGAGCTATAAGGCTGCTGCTGCTTCACTAAGGGTCACAGCCTCAACAGGGCTTCTTCTATAGCCACAGGCTTAACTCCCTAAGCACAAAGCCAAGTGTCTCAGTTCCCTATACAGGGAAGAGTCAGGAGGGGAAATATCTCAGCCCCAAAGGTCTGGTTGTTGGAACTCTGGTCCACAAGCATATCTGAAGGAAGAGCAAAGGCGATGTCTTCCTATCTGGTCTTTGGTTTCTGAATTTTCCTCCTCTTCATCTATGAAACAGAACAGAAGAAAAAGGATTAGGGCTAGGGAGTCTCTAGGTTTGCCAAAATAAAATCCTCTTCTGATTGTCCTTTTCTAATCATAACATCTCTGTCCACTGATGATTTTCCTACCTTTGCCAGGCTTCCTTCTTTCTCCCCGATGCTGATCTGGAGTTTCATTAGAACTTTGCATCCAGTGGTTCCCCCAGCAACTGACACCCACAGCTCCTTCAGAATTCTGATATGACTCTTGAGGTGGTAAAAATTTCAGCTTATATCAATAGCATCGTGAAGGTTAATTTTATGTGTCAACTTGGCTGGGCCGTGGTGCCCAGATATTTGCTCAAATGTTATTCTGGATGTTTCTGTGAGGGTATGAACATGATACCTCATGATAACTAGATTAACATTTAAAGTAAAGCAGATTGCCCCCACAATGGGGGTGTGCCCCATTCAATCAGTTGAAGGCCTGACTAGAACTAGAACATAAAACTGACTTCTCCCAAGCGAGAGGGAATTCTGCCAGCAGATGGCTTTTGGACTTGAACTGCAACATTTGTTCTTCCCTGGGTCTCCATCCTGCTGGCCTACCCTGCAGAGTTTGGACTTGCCAGCCTCCATAGTTACATGAGCCAGTTCCTTAAAATAAATCTCTCTCTCTCTGTCTTTCTCCTTCTCTGTCTCTGTTTTTCTCTCCCCTATTGGTCCTGTTTCTCTGGAGAACCCTAACTAATACACATATTATCAGTATTTCTTATGGAACGAATCTTTTAGACAACAGTGAAACAGAGCTTCACGGTGTTTTCTGACAGAGAGTTAACATACTCTGCTTCTTGTAAAAAAAAAAAAAGAAGTAAAACTCAAGCAGTACGTTTTCCCTGGTCCTGGGGCTCCAGTAATAAGATTGAGAGCCTCTGTGGAGAGAGGGGGTTTGCAAAGGACATAGAAGATAGAGTTCCAGAGAATGAGGAAACTGTGGTTTATTGCTAACAGACCATGCTTGGTTCCAGAAAAGACAGGGTAGAAAAACACTCACTCTCTCCAATAATCAAGAAGCCAAGAAAGAGATAATGCTTTTCTTGGCCTCCTGGATAACTTCAGATCAGGGTCTTAATTGAAAAGTAGAACTGTTTTCTTTATCTGGCTTTGCCATGGACTAGTTGTCAGCGAGATACTACCCTTCTCTGAGCCTTCATTTTCTCATTGTTAAAATGAGGCAGTTGAGTTAGACTGTCTCTGAGGTCTCTTTCAGTCACGTCAGTCTACATCACCTTAAACTCTAAGTTTTGTGACGGTGGGCCGCCTCTTGTTTACCTCTGGTACCTAGAACCTAGCATAGGGCCGACATAGCATAGGCCCTTAGCACACAAAAGTGGACCCTATAAATACTATGACTGAATGAATAAATGAGGATTTAAAAAACTATCTAGGTAACTTTTGAAGGGGAGGGAAGAGAAATCAAGGAATTTTATCCCATGGAGTCATATAAAAGATGTTTTTAACAAACTTGAAATCTTTCTTGTAATCAAAAAGCCATCTCCTGAGATTTGTTTCATATATTCAGAACACTGGATAGTGGGGTACAAAGTTATTTAAACCAACTCTGTGCCCCTGAGGGTCTCACCCTTTTGCTGGACAACGGGAAATGTATAACAAAGACACTAAATGACAACAGCAGGGATTGGCTGCAGAGCCCGGTTAGCGGTACTTCTATTCTAAGGTCTCACAGTTCCAAGGTTCATGGATAAATCTGAGAGGGCAAGTACCAACTGAGCACCTCATGTGGTTCCAGCTCTTCCACTCCATCTTCCTGACTCTCTCTCTCCATCCGAAGCCGACCAAAAAGAGCAGCAGTTGGGCCCTCATCTGCTGTCCTGTATACCCACTGGAGCCGCAGGCAGATCAAAAAACAAACCACCCCCTTCTCTCGTCTCCTGCCCCAGATTCTGTAGTCGTCAGACTGTTGCCCATTTCAAGCCGAGAATCGCTCTGTATCAGCCAGCTCCCTGAAAGTCAGCTGACTAACGGGTTTCTATCTTCCTTTTCAAACAGCCTAGAAAAGTCTTGAGTTTATGGAGTGTCCCTCTGAGTCGTGGCTCAGAAAAACCTCTATATGTCATCCTATCTGATTTTATAAAGACCTTCAGCTTTTAGACCAGAGGAGCTGCCTCCCTGCTCTTAAATAAAGTGAATGGGGCTCTGGACCCAGAGACAGGCAGGCCTGCCTTCTAGTTCCAGCTGTGTTACTTAGGGACAGCGGACACATCACTTCTCCTTTCTGAGCCTTAATCATCTCCTCTGTAAAGGGAGGCGTGTAACAACAGCGTGCACGCACACACACACACACACACACACACACACACACACACACAACTTCACACCTCACCTGCGCCACAGGGTTATTCTGAGAATTCAGTGAGATCAGATATGTGACGGTGCTCTGCACATGCAAATGTAAATTCTCTGTTATCAGATTTCAGCTTTGATGAGTCATTTCAGGCATCAGTTCTTGATGTAGGTGTCCTTCATTTAACCCCACCACCAACTATTTCTCCTTCTTTTTCTTTTTTTGTTTCCTGAAGAAATTACAAAGTCAGTCCTATGCATATTCCTGATGGGGTCTACTCCTAAACCTTTCCTAACTTCTTTCTGGATCCATACTCCCTTCCCAGTGGAATCTACCAGCTCTTACTCCCTTGCTCTGAATTATTCAGGAAGGTTCCTCTCAGCCCACGCTACCACCACGCACACCTGCATATTTAACGTTTGATTTAGTTGTTGTCACGTGTAGAAGCCCAAATAATGGCGGACTAAGAATCAAGCATCCTGTGTTCCAGAATTACCACTGTTTTTGATTACCTAGGGAGCTTTGGACCATTCAGTTTGATAAACATCTATTCAGGTCTGGGCAGGGGGTGGGGCGGGAATGTTGCCTGCTGTGCAGAACCAAGATTTTGTAGGTCACACAGATAAGTAAACCTCCAACTATGAAGGATGTTCTGCACAGTGGCACACATACCAAATAATATGGGTACATAGAGGAAGAATAATTTAATCGACCTTTGAAGTCTACAGAGGCACCAAAGAGGAGGTAACATCTGAAGGATGATTAAGATTTTACAAGGTCAATAGGGAGGCCAGGTAGAAGGAAGAACATTAAGACATGAACAAAAATAGTGTGATAAAGAAATGGGAAGAATTTGGTGCCACCAGAGCACAGAATGTGAGGCAGGGAGGGCGGGAGATGAAGCTAGGGGAAGTTGGGCTGAGGCTGTGTGGGACCTGGAAAGCCAGGCTTAGACATTTGGACTTTTTAAGCCCTCTAGACTTAAGGTATCCATTGTACAAATCAATTTATCCCCTGTATGCCTAGAATGATACTAGCTTGTACCATCCTAGAGAGAATGGAGAAAAGAGTCACTCCAGTAATTTTCTGTAGGGCTTGACTCTCCCAGTTGAGAAAGGCTATGATGCAATGGTAAGCCACCCAACATTTATAGAAAGCAAGTGACATCCTCATGTATCATAGAAACATTACTCTGGTGACAACAAGAAGAATGCTTTAGTAGAGGCAAAGGCTAAGAGATTGAACCAAAACTCTATTGTAATAATTCAGGTGGGCGTTGACCAGGGCTCAGGACGTTGTCAATAGAAATGGAGGAAAGGGACATTCCAGAGACATTTGGGAGGCAGAATGGATGGAATACTTCAGTGCTATCTTTCCCGGCTCCCCAGCTATATCTGGAGTTGCTGACTACCTCCAGCT
Source organism: Stenella coeruleoalba (assembly GCF_951394435.1). Taxonomy (NCBI): domain Eukaryota; kingdom Metazoa; phylum Chordata; class Mammalia; order Artiodactyla; family Delphinidae; genus Stenella; species Stenella coeruleoalba. The sequence continues at coordinate 62,863,262 of NC_137154.1, read as the reverse complement.
GCAAGCTGAAGCCTTCCTGAAAAGGGTAAGAAGTGCATCAGCCACAGCCCCCCATGGGGTTGGGGTGAGCTGACACTAATCTGGGCTTTATTGTGCTCTGGTGACCTCTGCATACCGCGATAGCCTCTCGGCTATGACTCTTCACACCCCTTCACCTTCCTGGGCATGTTGGTCCAGTCCTCACAACTAACCTTCAGCCTAATTCTCCTCCCCAGCCTCATATTTTCCTGCTGAGACAGAAGCCCTGCCCTGAACTCCAGACTTGCTTGGCTGGGATCCTGACACTCGGCTTCCCTATCCCAGCCCATTCTTCCAAGGGGCTGGGTCCACTCCCTGTGCCCCACCCGGGCCCCAGTAATCCTGCAGCAGAGCTCGTATTGCCAGCTCCAGTGTCGCTTGATCACAGCTTCCTCCTGCTGCCCGACAGGCCTGTGTGGCTGGGGTCCCATCATGCCTCACACTTCAACCCACCCGAGTTCAGACATCACCAAACCTCCTCTGGGGCCCGTTCTCTCATTTGTAACATGAAGGGTTATGCTAGGTGACTTCCTGGGTTGTTTCCTTCCAACACTAACATCCTGTCTTTCTAAATAGGCCAACTGTAAAAGAAGTCTGCATTGGCACAGAACAATTGAGGCTGGAAGCGAGTGAGTCAGACTCAGCAGAAATGTCAAGCTAGCTGTGAAGCCAAGAGATTAGAGTGCAGCACGCCACTGGGCAGACAGAACTGGAGGTTCCAACCACAGATTAGCCTGCCCAGACAGCTGTGTGGACGAGATGACTGATGCCACACCCAGCTTATTAGTCACGTTCATGTTCAAGGGATTAACAGCATCATTTTGTGTGCCCCCCACACCACCCCACCCTGGCAAAGGACCATGTACATTTATGACCTAAAGCAATTTAGTATGGTGATTGTCATTCTACCTTTTCTTATGGTTAGCACTGGGGATTTCAGATTCAATATTATCTTATCCCAGTATTTCGCCCATTTCCTTAGAATAACCATCCAGGGAGTATTCCCTGAGCAGCTAGCTTTACTCTCAAGACTTCCTAAGTTCTTTCCCAGTTGCTCCTCACATGTGTGAAAGAAAGAATGCAGGTCTTTGGAGGCCTAGGTTTGAATTCCACAGCTACTTACTAGTCATGGGATTCTGGGAAAGTCACTTAATCTCTCTGAGCTTTGGAAGTAGGATAATAATACCTGCTTTGCAAAGTTGTAGCCCAGATTGAAAGTGCCTGGTACACAGAAGGTTCTCAATAAAGGAGTTCTCCCTCACACCAACCCTTGAAGTCTCTTTGCTCTCAGGATTGCCTGGATTTTTTCTCTCTCTCTGCTACTGGAGCCTACAAGGCAGGCGCACACAAATTTCTGCTCCAGTCCGGATCTACAGCATGCTGAGTCAGCACCGGCACTTCCTGGAGTAGGGGCACTTTTTTTTTTTTTTCCTGGTTGGGGCTGAGCAATCATAGGCCAAGAAAAATCTAGCTCAGAAGGTGAGATCATAGCTGAAGGCTCTAAGAGCTCCATTGTCTCAGCTTCAGGGTCTATTACGTTGAAGATGTAGACGCCAGTGCTGGGATTCAGGGCAGGGCCAGTGGGGAGAGCCCAAGAGACAGTGCTGAAGTGGTGAGAGGGTAAAGAAAGGATGTCTCCAAGCTGCTAAGCACAGGAATCAGCTGAGGGACACACATCTTTGGCTGGCTAAGGGCTAACATACTTGGTTCTTCTTTCAAGGGGAATCTAGTATCAGGGACCAGTATAGACATGGGCTGTTTGAGCCACAGAGATCATTCTACCTTCTTTTTTTTTTTTTTTGCGGTACGCGGGCTTCTTACTGTTGTGGCCTCTCCCGTTGAGGAGCACAGACTCAGCGGCCATGGCTCACGGGCCCAGCCACTCTGCGGCATGTGGGATCCTCCCGGACCGGGGCACGAACCCGTGTCCCCTGCATCGGCAGGCGGACTCCCAACCACTGCGCCACCAGGGAAGCCCCATTCTACCTTCTTTTAGGCAGATAGAGAAACCGAGGCCTGGAGGAAGGAAAAGACTTGCCCAAATCCATGTAGAGAGAAAGGGCCAGAACTGCTCTTAAACCCATGTCTCTAGATTTTATGTCCATAACTGTGAAAAAATAGTGATTATTAGAATTCAACACATTGTGGACACTCAATAGATCTGATTATTGAATAACAAGTACAGGGAATGTTTGCTAACAGAATTTCTAAGCAGGAGATATTTCTAAGCATTTACTAATATTTTTTTGAATCCCGGAAGGTAAGGAAGGGCCAGATTGTGAAGGGTATTGAATGCCATGCTTGAGAGTATGAATTCTGTTTTGCAGGCAACATGAAGCCATCAAAGATTTCAAAGTAGAGGACTGACATGATCATTCCAATGATTTGAGAGAGAGCATTCTGGTTGCAGAGGGGAGGATGGATTGGAAGGTGTCAGGTTTGATGCACGAGGGTATAGGGGGCTTTTAGAGCAGTCCCGGTAAGAGATGATTGATGGAGATTTAAGGAAGGGCAGTGGTGGACTTCGGTGGCTCCGCGCTTCCACTGCAGGGGGCACGGCTTCTATCCCTGGTCAGGAAAATTCCACATTCTGTGCGGTGTGGCAAAAAATAAAATAAAATAAAAAAATAAAATAAAGAAGGGCAGTGGCAGGAGGACAGAGAGGAAGCAGGAGAGCCAAAGGCCATGTCTTCAGTGCAGCCAATGGGGCCTGTGGTCAGTGGAAAGAAAGGTGGGTCTGGAAGGGACAAAAGGCCCGGCCCTACGTAGCCAAAGCACAACTTCTCAAGACCCTAGTCTCCCGCTCAGGGTCCCAGGCTTCACTCATGACAGGGCAGATGTTTGGTGGCCAGGGCACTGGGTAGGCCACAGGCTGCTAACAATCACAGTAGCCACTGAAATTCTGACTGTGTAATAAACCAGGGCGTCTATTTCCCCAGCAAAATGCAGCAAAGACGGTTGGTTGAGACACACATAAAACCCTGTTTCCTACCTAGAGGTTTTCAGTTCAGGGTAAACATTTTTAAAGATTAAGCCTTCTAGTTTCTAGACCTTGTCTGAATAATTAACATCTCCTGGTAAAAAGGTAAGTTCCATGCACTGCTAGCTATGGAGGTCGTGTATTATAATAGTTAATAACACAGAATTTGGGGTCAGGTGGTCCTGGGTTTGAGTACAGTCTGGTACTCACTACCTGTGTAATCTTGAGCACGTTATTAAATCTCTTTGTTTCCTCAACCATAAAATGGGGACAGTAGTCGTTCTTTTGTGAGGGTTGTCGTCCTAATGATATAAGGTAAAGCATTTTAAGTGCTCAGAGCAAGTGCTCAAGCAGGGTCAGCTATTGTTAATTTTAATATCCCTACGGAATTATTTTGTAGCTTGGTGTATTAAAAAAAAAGATCACTTTCCTAAGCATAAAACATCTGTGTTCAACATTTTTAAAGGCTCTTATTTGAATATTGTGTTTTAACCAAATTTTAAAGACTCATGGATGAATGGTGGAACAGGAGAACATTGGATACCTATCTGTGTGCAGATGTTATAAGTGTGCGATAAGAGCTTTTGTTCTACTTTCCAAAAATTTTGTGATCAAAAGTGATTTTGCTATTGATTTGCTGGATGACTTCAAGGAAGTCCATTTAACCTTTTCAGCTTTGTTTGTTCCACTGCAGGATAAGTGGGCATGGTTTCTAAAGGCTTTATCAACTCTAAAATAAATACATGAATTCATTTTACACTCTAATTACATATTACTTGCATGGCTATAACAGTAAGTCAAACCCCAACTATTTCTATAGAAACTCTAGAATTCTGCATGATTACTAAGGACCAGTGCCAAGAATCTGATTACCATCCAATATGTGATGTGTGCCCTTATTTATCAAATGGTTTGACAGTGTACAGCTGACTTGGAACATCTGGAAGAATGGTCATAGCTGAGAAACAGAAAACTGGAACTGGAGGTTCCAGCAAGTCCCCTTGCACTTGCTGTTCCTTGGGGGAAAGGTTTTTTTTTTTTTTTTAACTTTCTCGTCTGTTCATTTGTATTGTCAAAGTTTCTCTCTGAGAGTGGCTTTTGGTGATAAGTTAATCAGTTCGGCAAAGTACTGGGAGTAGGTTAGTAAAAATCATCTTTATGAACAAAATTTCAGGTCTAGCTCCAGCTCACCCCCGAGCCCTTTCCCCACCACTTTGTTTTGGCACATTCTAATACAACCAGACTGATCTTGGCTATTTCCTTAGACCCTGTGTGTTTACCACTCAATGTTTTACTAATGCTGCTCTCCACCTGGAAACACTTCTCTCCTTTTCTTTGAATTCTTCCTCCACTCTGACTGTCAACATTTATATGTCCAAATCCTCCCCATCCTTTGAAGCTTAGTGCGAAGTTCACCTCTCCCACAGAGTGTGGGTAATCTTTCTCCCTGGGTGCAGTGAATATCTCCCTCAGCTGAGCTCCCAGAACACTTCTGGTACGTATCTCTCAGGTGATCCTCGGCAGGCAGAATAGTCTAGCGGTTAGGCACGCGGGATCTGCAGTCACACCAGTTGAGTTCAAATTCCTATTGGCCCCTTAGCTGTGAACGTGGGCAAGCTATAAACCTCTCCTTGCTTCAGGTTTCTCATCCGTAAAATGGAGCTGATAGTAGTACCTACCTCATAAGGTTTTTGTTAGGTTTCAATGAGCCTGTAGACGTAACGCATTTAGAATAGCGCCTTGCCTTATTGAGTGTTTAATAGATGCTAGCTATCATTACTTCTCTGCTCCTACCTTATTTTACAAATGAAATATTCCTGTCTCATGCTTCTGCCTAGACTCTACACTCGTTGAGAACACACCGATTTGTGCCTGTTCATTTTTTTGGTAGCTCATTTTCGTGCCTAGAACGTAGCACACAGAAGTAGTTATCTGACAGGTTTTAGAAAACTTAGGCCAAGTCCTTCCTCCCTTTGTATCCCTGATATTTACAAGATGACTTTAACCATGAAATAAGAAACTCCATGAATTTAAAAAGTTTACTGTAATTAAATGTCAAATTGGACATTAAACTAAACAGTCTATAGTCAGTTGCATAGTAGTACATGTGGCAAGGACAGGACTTTTTTTTTTTAAGAGATCTTTATTGGAGTATAATTGCTTCACAATAGCATTTTAGTTTCTGTTACACAACAAAGTGAATCAGCCATATGTGTACATATATCCCCACATCCCCTTCCTCTTAAGCCTCCCTCCCATCCTCCCTACCCCGCCCCTCCAGGTCATCGCAAAGCACCGAGCCTATCTCCCTGTGCTATGCTTTTTAACAAACATTACATGTGGTGTACAGCTATTTGACCCAGGGTTCCCGACACCTGGTCCTGGCCCCATTCCGCTACTCCCAGTACCAGATTCTATTACCTTTGCTTCCCATGGCTGTGGGACAAAGCGCAGTCATAGTCAAGATTTCAGGTCAAAGTCAGATCTATTTCTGAGATGCTTTCCACAGATATTTCTCACATCTTCGCAGAGACACTTCTTGGTCTGTGTTTATGGATTTGTGCCAACCAGCAGTTTACCCAACGCTGTGATTCATTTCTTTGTTTTCTATACACTGTTTGACTTTTCTCATGTTTGGATTTAGCTGAGGACTCTCACATAGGCTTTCCATGGCTAGTCAGTCCAACTTTTTAATATTTTTGGACCTTAATACAAAAAAAAAAAAATTCAGACCCAAGGCCAGGATTTTTCTAATAATAAACCAGGGACTACTCATTTTCTTTTCAGGGAGCATTAACTTCAAGTTAGTTCTCTTCTGTGAAACTTCACAGCATTAATGCTAAAACATAATTCAGGTCAAGTATAATATCAGCTCCTGGGGTGTCATTAATAGTTCCTAGTTCATGAATAGGAGCTCTACAAAGTAGCACAGGCCCGCAGAAATGGGCCTGGAGAAAGTAGGCCAAGCAGGGCTCAAGGAAATTAAGGTATAAGATGCTGTCTTTTCCCTGCTCTCAGGAGCAGCATTTCTTTTCTCACAACTAACCTTAGACACAGGCAAAGTAGGCACTGGCCTGTAGCACAGAGGGGTGCTGGAGGTCTCAAAAGGCGGTCCTCCAACCCACCTCTAATGCTTGGTATCCCTACCTCCAGAGTGGCATTCCATTGGCAGAAGTTTGCTCTAGAGACTTCTGTCCATCCCTTCGCTAATTCATTCATTCATCAAATGTTAGTTAGTGCTGCTATGTGCAGGAACTGGCGAGAGAAAAATGAACAGGATGCAAAGCTTTTAGACTAGTGGGACGACCAAAATAGGGAGATGGTTAAAACTCTGTGTGTTTGACACGTGTCATGAGAGAAATTTACCTGTGGGGCTGCCAGAGAGGTAGGAGGAGACCCCAGAAAATGGAATGTCACAGAAAACCACGGGTGGAAGGATGATGAAGTCATGCACCTTAGGACAAGTTGGGGGAGGGAAGAAAATGTTAAGCACAGATACCTCTGTCAACATGAATGCTTTAAGCTGGCTAGTAGTTACCAACAAAGAGGAGTGAACAGTAGACTTCTAGTTTCCCAATGTAAAGCCATCTTAAAGCTGGGCAGGGGCTTCCCTGGTGGCACAGTGGTTGAGAGTCCACCTGCTGTTGCAGGGGACGTGGGTTCGTGCCCCGGTCCGGGAGGATCCCACATGCCGCGGAGCGGCTGGGCCCGTGAGCCATGGCCACTGAGCCTGCGCGTCCGGAGCCTGTGCTCCGCAACAAGAGAGGCCGTGACAGTGAGAGGCCCGTGCACCCCCACTCGCCTCAACTAGAGAAAGCCCTCACACAGAAACAAAGACCCAGCACGGCCAAAAATAAATAAATTAATTAATTAAATAAAAAAAAAGAAAAGCTGGGCAGAACCTTAACCTTGGCTCACAGGTTAAGACTTGATAGGGAAGTGAGTGAAAACAGAGACTGGGAACCTGCGCTACTGACCAGGAGGGGCTGAAGTGAGCTCTTGGTGTTGGAGGAACAACTTAGGGCACTGAGGCCAGAGGTTGAGGTCCCCTGAGACATGTGCTGAAAGAGGAGGTCAGAAAGGGCCAAGCAGGCTTGGCCTATTTGGTAATTTGGGTGAAAGTAGGCACTGGCTTAGTTTTGTACAGTGAAGTGACAGGGGGAAGTGATAAGTTCAATCAGAATTAATGTGGTTTATGTAGTTAAAACAGGCAAAGCATGTGTTTGGCTTCAGGACTGGGAAGACCATTGAATTCTCGAATTCTAATCACTGCACCATAACCCCAAACAGCATGTGTTCTTCTGTCTACTTAGAGCACATCTGTGGCCTCTTCTTTGCCCTTCAAGGCTTGTCATCAGTGTCCCTTCCTTCCCTGGTAGCTCAGACGGTTGAGTGTGCCTGCTTCAACTTCCAGAGCAATTAACACATCCCTCCCATTGGATTAGTGCTCATCACACTGGATTGTCCCTGTCTGGTCTCCCCGCTATGCTAGGCTGTGAGCTCTCTGAAGGCAGAGATTGCCTTCCAGCTCCATAGCCCCAGGAAGTAGCCAGATTAGAACATAGTAGCTGCCAATACATATCTGTGGATGGTGGACGGTTCTGTGGTTCCCTGGATGGATGGATTGAAAAAGTGGCTGAATGACTGGCCCAAATCATCAAGGATTTGTATTCTTCTTGGGACTATAGACCTCAGGGTATGGATGCTCAGAAAAATGCTGAACATATTTTAATGCTGTGGCAAACCATATGTAAAAAACAGGTGCCTCAGTCCAATTCAAACCTAGTTGCAATTTTGTGTGCTTTATTTTCCTGTTCATATGAGCACTGTAATCTCAAGTCAAGGTCTGCTTATTAAGCAGGTTTCAAAGATGTGCAAGGAGGAGCAATCTCATCAAAAAAGCTTGAACCAGGAGCCTGGAGGTCCAGCCTCTCTTCCTGATTCCCCACCAACTTCCTGATTATGTAACCCAGACGGGCTTCTTATCTGCACATGCTTCCAGTCTCTAGCCTCCAGTCTTTCCCCTTTGCTCTCCCTCCTACACCCAGTTATCTTTCCTGAAAACAAATGAATCATCTTGTAAAAACCCCTTGTTGCCTCCAAAGCAAAGTCTCAACTCTTTAGCAGGCGAGCAACTTTTCACAATATCTCTCAAGGTTGACGGTCTTTTCTCACGTCCTTATATCCAGTTATTCCATGGTTCCCATTGCTCTAAACAAGCTCTTTTGTGCCTCTGTGTTTTTTCCATACGTTGTCTCTGATATCAGCAATGACCCTCCACTCTCATTTCACCTGGTGAGTTCCTGTTTGTTCATCTTTTAAGACTCAACCAGTGGAGCCCAAGAGTTGCTTCCTTAGCAAGGCCTCTTCTAGCTCCAGATAACATAAACAGCTTCTCGCATAGCATTTTCACTTGTTTATCTCCGACCACTTATAATCCTGATAGAAATGATTTGCTTACTCATCCATCTCAGTTGCAAAACTGAGTTCCTCTAGGTCAGGGGCCATGATTCTTATATCTCTCCTTTAGCTGCTAACACTTAGGAGGTTCTCTGATATATGCTGTCTGAAAAAAATCAAATGAGTTATATTGCATTTTACATGTACTGTCTCCCTAACTGTGGCTGTTATTTACCTCTCCTCCGTCTCCCCAAGAAACCTAATAATTAAAGAATAGTCTACTGTAGGACTTCCCTGGTGGCGCAGTGGTTAAGAATCCACCTGCCAATGCGGGGGACATGGGTTCAGTCCCTGGTCCAGGAGGATCCCACATGCCGCCGAACAACTAAGCCCATGTGCCACAACTACTGAGCCCGTGTGCCACAACTACTGAAGCCGGCGTGCCTAGAGCCCGTGCTCCGCAACAAGAGAAGCCACCGCAATGAGAAGCCCGCTCACTGCAACGAAGAGTAGCCCCTGCTCGCCACAACTAGAGAAAGCCTGTGCACAGCAACGAAGACCCAATGCAGCCAAAAATAAATAAATTAAAAAAAAAAGTTTTAAATTTAAAAAAAAAAGAGTAGTCTGCTGTGCATTGATCAGGCAGTAGGCACTATGCGTTACCTTTTACACAGGATAACTTCATTTAATCCTTATCTCCACCCTGCAAAGGAGGCATTACTATTACTTTACATATAAAGAAACTGAGGCCCCAAAGGGTGAGGTATCTTTCCCAAGTCACGGTTAATAGGTGGTAGAGCTAGGATTGAAACTGAAGGCTCTCAGATTTCAAAGCCCACGGCCTTTCCACAACATCACCTGTTTCCTCAAAGACCTGTACCCGGTAAGTTGTCACTTGGTTATTTAATTGCTCCGAACTGCTTTGAATAGAACTGCAAGAGTCAGGCTCACTCCAACTTGCATCTGGAGCCTGGCTACCGCCACAGCTCATCCATGAAACCCTAGACGGTCACATCTAAATGCCGGCTCATGTGGAGACAAAGCCCAGATTCTCTCCCCGGCAGGAAGCTGTGTCTGCTAGCTCATGGAACCAGCCCTCCCTGTCCTGGGATCAGATGGAGCCCTGAGCACAGAGGCCCTCTCACACACAGTCCATGGGTTTGTCCCTGATGTCCAGCCCAGAAACTGTCTGCTCCCTGGCTCCCTGGAGAATGGAAGTTATTGGCTTCTGCAGTGTTTTTCTGGTCACTAAGCCCTCAATGTGAAAGGTCTCTTGGATGGAAGCAAACAGGCCAAGTTTACCCAACCCAGCAAGGCGTCAGCCCCCTGAGCCACATTCCATTAGGGGCCCACAGAACAGCTGCGGCTTCTTCTCCTCAGCACGATACCTGCCCTCAAAGATGGAGGGCTTCCAGCCCCACTGCGCAGCTGACATGAAGCAGAAATCCACTGCAGAGCTCCCTCCAGGCTGGAGACTCTGTGCAGAATCCTCAGGAGTTTCCCCTGCTCCCTCCACTTTCCACTACCCCTGCTAAGCCTTCAGCTTAGGGGGCGAAAAGAGGCTCACAAGAGGATGTGTTCCCTAGTCTTTAAAATATCCCGAAGGATATAGGAGACAGCCAGAGGGGAGAAGAGTATTTACATGCTTGTGAATACCTATTACATGCCAGCCATTTTACATACATCATCTCATTTAATCATCACTGTAATTCTTTTCCCCATTTTAAAGATGTGCAAACTGAAACCCTCTCTAAGCACAACAGCGTATTTCCTTTCCTTGGTAAAAGGGATATTGTGAGACCTTTGACCTTGGGCCTGAGAATCCATGATTGGAGCTCAGCATGGAGGTGAGGTGGGACACGGCTGCACAGGTAGGATCCTTGTGTTAGTCATGTCTGCACATTGTCTGAGACTCTGTGATATCTTGCCCCGGGTGTCCCTGGCTGGAATCAGGAATTCTATCTGGACTGAGAAGAGGAAGCAATTTGAGTTTTACAAAAAGAAGCTTGAACTAGGAGTTTGAATATACTTTCTTGAGTCTCAGCTTTTATTACTTGACATATGTGAGCTCTTGCCTTGGTTTTCTCATCTGTAAAGTGCGAATGAAAAGAACAGATTTCCTATCTTAGGATTTTTGTGAGGACTAAATGAAATATTGAATGTGGGGTATGGGGAAGGCCCACAGAGAGCTGGCCTACACATAAGTGAGCCATGTTCTTGTCCGCTGTCCCTTCTATGAAGCTCCATCCATGACCGAACAACACTCCAACTCTAGATTAATTTTTCTCCTACCCCACCCACCCCTCAAGCTAAATGAAGAGCAGTTTGGTGTAGAGGAGGAAACATAGACAAAGAATTGGACTTGGGTTTGAGTCCTGATTTTATTAATTACTGGCTGTGAGATAATCAAGCAAATCACCAAGCTGCAATTTCCTTAGCTGTTGAATGGGGATGATATTAGTACTTACCTTCTAGAGTTGTCATGAAGACTCTATGAGGTTGTTAGAGATCTCAGTAATTAAAGTGGGAAAAAGAAGCTTAGGTTATTTTCTTTATCAGAGCCACAGTATTATGATGGTTTTCATGCTCTTGTGCATTGGATGTCTTAAGCTGAGTGCAGATTAGGGGATCCTGTCTAATTACAGGAAGGTACTTCTTTCCTTCAACACTGGGATCTGACCTGTGACAAATCTGTACTACACACTGTGTAAATGGCTAACAAGTCAATTGCAAACCAACGGAATATACAAATCTTAGTGCTGGTGTTGAAATCTCTTCAGAATAGTCATCATGATCTCAAAATGTGTTTCAAAATTTGCAAGCATCAAGTGTCAATCAAAACTGAAGATGAAACACTAAGAAAAAAAAGACTATGAGAGAATGAATGCACCAATGCTTTGTCAATTATTTTTTTAAAAATTGAAGTACAGTTGATTTACAATATTGTGTGAGTTTCAGGTATATAGGGAAGCGATTCAGTTATATATATTTTTTCTCAGATTATTTTCCATTATAAGTTATTACAAGATATTAATACTTTGTCAATTCTAATGTGCCATACAAATGCAAGCTATTCATCCAACAAAGTTTTTTGACCATCTGCTACGGGCCAGGCGTGCACCAGGTGGTGAGGGTACAAAGATAATAAGACATCATCTCCATTAAGCTCACGGTCTGAGTAAGAGACAGATATGTAAACAGGTAGTTACAACACAGTGTGGTAAGTGCCATGACAGGGGAGGAGCAGAATGCTTGAAGCACCGGAGGGGGCAGGGCACTGTATTAGTTATCTATTGCTACAAAGCGCGTCACCCTAAAACTTAGTAGCTTAAAGCAAACATTTATTATCTCATCTATATACTGAGAGTCAGGAATCTGGGAACGGCTAAGCTGGCTGGTCTGGCTCAAGGTCTTTCTTGGGGTCAAGCTGTTGGCCAGTGCTGTTGTCTCTGAAAACTCATTTGGGGCTGGAGAACCCACTTGTAAGCTCACTCATTTGGCTGTTGGCAGGAAGTTTCCGTTCCCTGCCCTGTGGGCCTCTCCATGGATCTGCTCAAGACATGACTTTCCCCCAAAGCAAGTCATACAAGAGAGAGAGCCTGTGTGAGAGAGAGCACACAATATTATAACCTAACCTTGGAGGTGCCATGCTATCACTTCCGCCATTTTCTGTTGGTCACAAAGACTAACCATGGTACAGTGCAGGAGGGGAATACACAAGGGTGGGATGTGCACAGGTGGAGATTGTTGGGAGCCATCTGGGATGCTTGATACCACAGGCACTCAGCATACTGGAAGAGAGGAGGAACCAATAAAATTTTCGGAAGCTTAAGCTCAGGTGCATTTCTACTGCTTCTTATAGTTTCTGCTGGATGCTGGACTATTAAGAGAGAACTTTCTTTTCTATTCAGGTAATTCTGCTAATAAATGGAAATGACATTGTAGAAAATATAAAGCAAGCTTAGAGCTATCAAGAAGTGGTAATGACATTGCTATTGGGGGCATCTTTCAGCTTGGTCTCCAGGGCTGCTGCACCCTGATGTCAGGCCCCACAGGCCCTGGTATGGCCTTTCAAGGCCACAGCCTACCCAGAACTGATCACCAGTAACTACTGCCTGCCATGCACTATTAACAGTGCACTTCACATTGTGCTTCAAGCATGTGTTCACGTGTCTGACATCCCTCTAGAGTGCCCTGAGGAGGCAGGGAAAATGTCTGCCTGGTACGTGGCTGTGTTCAACATCTAGCATGGTGCCTGGCACTACGCTTAACTGTTTGACAAAAGATTTCATGGAAACTGAATGAATACACTGTAAATGTCATATGGTCCATGCAGGTAAGTAATAATCACAACATTTAAGGAGCTATGCTAGATGTTTCCTGAGTGTCTGGCCCTATGCTACATGCTTTACATATATTATTTCATTTAATACTCATAACAACCCTATGGTAGGTATTACTATTCCCACCTAACAGATGAGGAAACGAAGGTCACACAATTAGGAAACGGCAGAGCCTGAAAGTGACTCCAAGTCTGTTGGACTCCAAAGCCTGTGCAAATATTCATATCACATCTTGTGGCAGATCTTCTCTAACAAAACAACAAAAATAAAAATTGCAGTTCTGAAGGACTTTGGGTGATTAGCAAGCCAGATAAAAGAAAATTAGACAGACTAAAGGAATAATTGATCAATATCTGAAACCAGGTTATCGCCTTCGCACAACACACACACACACACACACACACACACACACACACACACACACCACCCCTTATTTTTCCAGGAAAGCCCAGCTTATGTCCCACCTCTTTGAGGAAGTCTTCTTAACTCACAGTGATACTTACCTCCCTTAAACTCCTGGGACATTTGTGATAGTGCCTTCAGCTGATACTTACCATATGTAGTCTTGATTTGCAGTTTATCCATTTTATAACTCAGGTCCATGGCTTCCTTCTCTATCCAGCGAGGGAGCTGGACTTCTTCTCAAACGTCCTATCTGGCTTGCACATTGTTGGAGGAACTTCCTGACTCCCCAAGGGCGCAGTCGCCTCCTTGCAGGGAGGACTAGGTGGTAGCCTGTGGTAGGCCCTCACTGATAGCAGAGCTTTCACCTGACTGTGCTGAAGGAACCTGCTTTCTACCATTTCCTGACTACCCTTAAGCTCCTAGGGACCTCTTACATCTAGCACAGGGCCTGGAGCACGGTAGGCTCTCTATAAATATTTCCTGGGTATATACATGAATGAGTGAATAAATGAAGTGGTGGTGATGATCATAACCTTAATGAAAACCTCACATCACTGGCATTACTGAATGGACATTACTTGTTTTGTGTTTTGACCTTCCCCAAGCGGCATCTCCTTCAGGCCCTTCTCCGCATCTCAAGGCTTTTTGCCTGGAGAACCAGGATGGAACATTTGGAATTAGAGTGGACAGAGCTATGGTCACGTAGGCAAACTTTGACTCGGCTTGTTTTAGACTGCCTGCCAACTCATCACCCTTCTCTTTGGACTTATTACCCCATCCCTTATTGCAAGATACTTTCATAACATGAGGCAATGCCCCTGTCTACAGCTTTGTTTGCACTGGTTACATATGTGATTGGCTTCCTCTCGGATGCCATCACCCATCTGTGGCAGATGTGGAGGGGGTTATTACTTCATCTTGGCAGTAGCTTTTCCCCTGGATCCCACGGTCAAATGGGAGCTCCCTAGGAATCCTCCTATAGCAGCTGTCCCCACACAAGGACACAGGATAAGAGGAGCCCTCCTAGTCATCTCCATGGATGCCTCTGATAGGACCTTTCCTTGTTTAACCTTTTCTCTATTGTCTGCCTTACTATTGGAAGGAATCTAGTGCAGCGTTAAAGAGCGTGGGTTTTGCAGTTACAGCTGGACTTTTATCCTGGTTCTGCTTCTCATCAGCTATGCGTCTTGGGCAAGTTACTTAAATTTTTTGAACCCTAACTTTCTCATATGTAAACTAGGAGTAATAGTATCTACTTCATAGGGTTGCTGTGAGGATGGAGTTAATGCTGCAAAGTGTTTAGAACAGAACCTGCAGTAAGATGCCCTGTCTCTATGGTAACTATCATAATTAGCGATTAGTTGCTGTGTCCACTGCTCTACACTGAGGCTGGAGTGGGTAGTGAGAGGCTGTAGGTGAGTTTGCATCATGACCATCCACATTTTGATGGAAGGAGAAGGAAATTCAGATTTACTGAATGCTGGCCCGAGAGCTTTACTTACCTGTATTTATTTCATGTTTAGAAGGACCCCCAACGGACAGGTGAATCTCAGGAGGTTAAAGAACTTTCTTGATGTCGCACAGCCTGGATGGGGAGCAGGTCTTCCTCACACATGTTCTTACCCTGTTCCCTAGCAGAATCTTCTAGGGCCCACTGGAACATTTCCATTTTCTCCTTCTCAGTGATGAATCCGTGCGTTTACCTTGACATCCTTTTTCACACTTAAAACTAAAACTGCAGTGTGTGTGCAGTTCTTACCTCTCTCCCACTTCCTTTACTGGCCCCAAGATGTTCTGTGAGTCCTGTTCCAACTTCTCTTTTCCACTCAGCCCACGTCAGTCTGGTTTCCTGGCAAACTCTTTCCTGTTTCTCTGGGGCTATCACCCTCCTCCTTTCTGTACCCAGAAATTTCATTTCCACGGCCTCAGCTTACCCTGTGCCTGGGACCGTTTGAGCTAGCCTCAGCAGGATTGGTCTCAGTAGCTCAGGCCAAGCTGGCTCTGCTCCATGCAGAGGGAGGCAGGGGGCTGGGGGGATAGCTGGGAGGGTGGAGATGCAGAAGGCCAGTGGGGAACGAGGGGGGCTGATAGAGAGTCAGGGAAACAGTGACCCTGTTAGGTGAGGGCAGACAGTATGCCTGCGGATGCTGTTGAGGCAATCGAGAAATTAGGAGTGCTCTGTCAGGGCCCTTGGCAGTTCTCAGGGGGAGCAAAGTCTGTGAGGCCCAGGACTTGTGGGGAGTTTGGGTAAGGCAAGCTGAATGCTAGGTTTTAAGTGGGTATTGTATCAGGAGCTCAGTTCCAACAGGATCCAAAAATGAAGTGGGATTGGGGATTTATGGACGGGCCCAGTTCAAACAGTTTATTTGAGATAATAAACCATCAGACTGTCCTGAAAATTCTATTATTTTGGCATCCAGATTGGATGTCCCAGGCTGCCTCTCCTACTCAGAAGTTGCACCAAAAATTCTTTGGCAGGTACTGGGTTCCGATTTTTAGTTCTGAAAATGCAATCTTTATACCTAATCCGTATTCCATGAACTAAAACATTTGGAAGAATGGTTATATGCCACCATTGCACTCCATTTTTCTGACTTCCTAGAATAAATCCTTTTGCCTACCATGTTATTTCCTTTTTTCAAATTAAAAATGTTTTAACTATACAAGCAAGTAATCATAAATGAAGGAATATATTTTTTGCAAAAAATTAGAGAAATAAACAAGCTAACAAGTAAAAGGTAAAAAAAATCTTACACACCCTCACTCAACCCCACTTCCTTCTGTAAATTATCCTCCTACTTAGGGAGTACTGTAAATAAGTTCCTGTTCTAAGTTTTTCCAGGCACTTAGGAAGATGCAGGAGCATACAGGGTTACAGGTTGGGGGAAAAGGAAACTCCCCGACAAGGAGTATTTTATCACTCACATTGTTTATTTTCACTGTTCATGGTGATAATAAAATGCAGATTTTACTATTATTTATCATTGTTTTCAAGTTATTGTTTAAAATTATTGTTTCATGTTATCCTCGGTTGATGCGTCCACTTACTGCCTACACCCAGGGCAGACATCTCCTCCTGCTTTGCCCCCCAGCAGTATGCCGCTGAACACACAACCAGTATAACATGCTTGTATTTTTTAATGGGATAATCTGTACATATTGCATATTGTAATCTGCTTTCTCTCCCTCACCTCCATTTAACAATGTCTTTGAGATCTTTCTGTGCTAGCACATACAATCAGTATAATTCTATAACCTTTTTATTCACAGCTGCATAGTATTCCATACTATGGCTGTACCATTGTCCTATTAATAGATATTAGGTCATCCAATTTTGTGTCACTGTAAATGCCCCGATAGCTCAAAATTGGAAGCAGTTTAATATCTAATGTCCTTTCATGACATCTAATATCCACTTTATGGTAATAATATTCATTTATTTAGTGCTTAGTCTGTACCGTCGTCCCCCCTTATCTGCAGTTTCAGTTATCCATGGTCAACCATGGTTTGTAATATTAAATGGAAAATTCTAGAAATAAGCAATTCATTTGTTGTAAATTGTGCGCTGTTCTGAGTAGCGTGATGAAATCTCGAACCGTCCCAGCGGGATGTGAATCATCATTTTGTCTGATGTATCCTGCCCCTTAGTCACTTAGTAGCTGTCTAGGTTACCAGATTGCTGCAGTATCACAGTGCTTGTGTTCAAGTCACCCTCATTTTGCTTAACAATGGCTTCAAAGCTCAAGGACGTGATGCTGGCAATCCGGATATGCCAAAGAGAAGCCATAAAATGCTTCCTTAATGTGGAAAGGTAAAAGTTCTTGACTTATTAAGGAAAGGAAACAATTGCACGCTGAGGTTGTTAAGATATACAGTAAGAATGAATCTACTAGCCGTGAAATTGTGAAGAAGGAAAAAGAAATGTGTGGTAGTTTTGCTGTTGAACCTCAAACTGCAAAAGTTATGGCCACAGTGCGAGAAAGTGCTTAGTTAAGATGAAAAGGGCATTACATTTGCACAAAAAAGTATCTTGAAAGAGAGAGACCACATTCACATAACTTTTATCTTAGGACAGCGGACCCTTGAATGACATCGGTTTGAACTGTGCAGATCCACTTATATGTGGATTTTTTTCCCAATAAATACACACTACAGTATTCCGCGATCTGTGGATGGTTGAATCTGGGATGCAGAACCATAGATTCGGAGGGCCGACTGTAAAGTTATATGCGGATTTTCAACTACAGTGGAGATCAGCATCTCTAATCCCCACGTTTTTCAAGAGTCAACTCTCTGTTGTAACAATTGCTCTATTTTATTATTACTTATTGTTGTTAAACTCTTACTGTGCCTAATTTATAAATTAAACTTTATCACAGGTATGAATGTATAGGAAAAAGCGTAGTATATATAGGGTTCAGTACTATCAAAGTTTTCAGGTAGCCATTGGGTGTTTTGGAATGTATCCCTCAGCAGTAAAGGGTGACTACTGTACCAGGGTCTGTTTTAAGCGCTTTGCACATTGTAATTTGTTCAATTCTTAGAAAACAAAATGAATCAAAACAACCACAAAACTCTGTGAAATAGATACTATGTATTATCACCCCTATTTCACTGCTGAGGCAACTAATCTCACCGACTAAGAGCGGCTGAGCTGAGCTGGGATTCGAACCCCAGGACTCTGACTCCAGGATCTGCACTCTTGATCTCATTGTCTGTGTGAGCCTTCTCATGCATTTGTACAAGTTTTTCTCCAGATTAGATAGCTGGAAATGGAAATTTTTGATACACACTTCCAAGTGGCCCTCTAAAAAATGGTTGTACTAGTTGACATTCCCACACAGTCTGAGAGTACCATTTCCCCTGAAACCTTGCTATTGCTGGATTTAATCAGGTTAAAAAAAAATCCTCATTTTTGACAATCTGAAGGGGAAATAGAAAATGTCTTTATTTGGCTCTCTCCCTTGAATGCTAGTTTGGCTAGCATGGTACATAATTCTAGGCTCAAAAGTATTTAATTCCAAATTTTCAAGTTATTGCTTCATTGTTGCCCAGCATTCAGTTACCTTTTGGAAGTCTGGAAGCCAATCTCATTTTTGTTCCTTTTAGGACACCTGTTTTTCTTCTCTGAATTCTTTTTCTCTTTGTTTTCTTCTTTGTTCTCTTGGCTCTGAAAATTTACCTTGCCTGACACTTGGCAGGCCCTAAGAAGTCTTGAGCCTTTCTTTGAGTTGGGGAAATTTTCATTTCTTATTTTTTTGTAGATCTCTTCCCCACCGAATCTCAGTTCTCTCTTGATACTTCTTTTGAATAAATGGAGTCATTTGTGAATCTATCCTTTGTGTCTCTATATTACTCAACTTGGGCTGCCATAACAAAATACCATAGACTGGGTGGCTTAAACAACAGAAATTTATTTTCTTACAGTTTTGAAGGCTAAGATGAAGGTGCTGACCAATTCAGTTTCTGGTGAGGGCTCTCTTCCTGGCTTGCAGACAGCTGCCTTCTCACTGTGTCCTCACATGACAGAGAGATAGCTCTAGTGCCTCTTCCTCTTCTTATAAGGGCACCAGCTCAATCAAATTAGGGTTCTACCCTTCTGCCCTCATTTAACTTTTATTATGTCTTCACAGGCCCTATCCCCATATACCTTGAGGTTAGGGGTTCAACATGTGAATTTGGGAGGAAGGGGACACAATTCAGTCCATGGCAGTCTCTTGATTTTTCTCTCAAAATTCCCATTCTTGACCTTTTTTGCATATTCAGGGAAATATATCCCCACTTAGCTTCTGGAAAATATCCCCAGTTTTTGCCATATACATCATATTATTTATTCTATCCATTGTTTTACTTAGTTTTACTATCATCTTTTAAAATTTCCATTTTGTTTGCTTGCTGTTTTTCCTTTATCCTAGCAGTTGTTTGTTTCCTTTTCATAGCAGCCTCCTGCAATATCCCCATGCATCTTTCTAAGGAGGATATTATTTAGAATTTTTACAATTTTTTTTTCTGTTCTTTTATCTGTCTTTTCTCTGGGGTCAGTTTTCAGTTTGTTCATCTTTTTGTTGTTATTGTTAGTCCTTTTCTTTAGAGCTGTTGAATTTCCTCAAGAACTGGTGATATGTGGCTTTCCATTAATATCTATGTTTAAAGGAGAGGTTAATTAGTAGGTATCTTGTTTAAGTTTCTCCTTTGGTTCTTTTTTTTTAAAATAAATAAATTTATTTATTTATTTATTTATGGCTGTGTTGGGTCTTTGTTGCTGCACGTGGGCTTTCCCTAGTTGCGGTGAGCAGGGGCTACTCTTCATTGTGGTGCATGGGCTTCTCATTGTGGTGGCTTCTCTTGTTGCAGAGCACAGGCTCTAGGCACGTGGGTTTCAGTAGTTGTGGCACACGGGCTCAGTAGTTGTGGCTTGCGGGCTCTAGAGCACAGGCTCAGTAGTTGTGGTGCACGGGCTTAGTTGCTCTGCGGCATGTGGGATCTTCCCAGACCAGGGCTCGAACCTGTGTCCCCTGAATTGGCAGGTGGATTCTTAACCCCTGAACCATCAGGGAAGTCCCTCTCCTTCGGTTTTGAGCTGCTTCCTCTACAGGCTCCTCTGATCACTAGACGGTTAGTTAGGACTCTGTAAGTAGGACATTTTGACTACAGTCTTCCATGTAAGGTGCTTGGAGCAGGCAGGCAGGCAGGCCTGGGGATCATCCCCCTCCCACTTCATCCATCCCCAAATGACAAAATAAGGAGGCGTTTACTTCAATGAAACCACAGTTGACAAACTAGACAGGAACGATTTTTCTTTTTCTTCTTTCTGTGTCTGTGAAAGGTGGTTGAGGTTACTTTCAGCCGTGCTTTTCTCACAGGTCTTTACACCCCAGCAGGTGCCCTCCCGGGACAGGTGATTTCCTTGCTTAGAGTGAAGCTCTGTGTTTTATCTGGGGTTAACCAACCCCACCCCACCCCCACCTGCAGCTGCCTGAAGTGGAGAAAGGAGGAGAGAGGTCTGTTGCTCAGAGAGCCGTTTAAAGATTAATAACCCTGATGATTGCTTCACAATCCCCTCTCATTCTTTCTATCTGTTTCCTTGGAGCTTGGAGATCCTCTGCTTCAAATTGTCTCTTGAGAGTGTTTTGGAGTGTGTTAATACTCTTCTCTGGGACTTCCCCTGGTGGCGCAGTGGTTAAGAATCCCCCTGCCAATGCAGGGAACACGGGTTCAAGCCCTTGTCTGGGAAGATCCCACATGCCACAGAGCAACTAAGCCCGTGCGCCACAACTACTGAGCCCGCGTGCTGCAACCTCTGAAGCCTGTGTATCTAGAGCCCATGCTCTGCAACAGCAGAAGCCACCGCAATGAGAAGCCCATGCACCGCAACGAAGAGTAGCCCCTGCTCACCACAACTAGAGAAAGCCCGTGCGCCACAATGAAGACACAACGCAGCCAAAAATAATTGATAATTAATTAATTAAAAAATACTCTGCTCTGGGTTCTCTATCGTCTGACCCCCCCCATGCTGTCTATCCATATTTTTGGCATTTTTTGCCTCCTCTCTTGTTTGCTACTACTGGTTGGGACTTACCCATTATTCTGTCTTTTAAGGGATTTGGGGTGAGAGAGCTGGTGTATGTTTATGCTTAGTTCTCCATCTTGTTTGCTTCCCCCGTTACATATTATCTCTCCTCTTGATAATGAAATTTCTGACAATAAAGCATGCTGTTGGAATACAGCTTCTTTGTTAATTGAAATAATTTCATTTAATGAAAAGCACTAGAAAAGCCCTAGACACTTGCATATATTGTCACTTTGAAGCCTCACAACAATCCTGTGATGTAGGCATCAAAATTCACATTTGGGGGAATTCCCTGGTGGTGCAGTGGTCAGGACTCTGCACTTGCATTGCCGAGCGCCCAGGTTCAATCCCTGGTCGGGGAACTAAAATCTCACAAGTCGTGTGACGTGGCAAAAAAAAAAAAAGAATCCACATTTGGTCAATGAGCAAGCTGAAACTCTGGAAGGTTAATTGAATTATTGAGGTCACACAATTAATAAGAAATAGGCCTAAAATCTGACTCCAAAGCCTTCTTTATGCTGCTATACACTGTTTAAATGTTACATTTGTTTCTGTTCTATTTATTTTTCTCTAGCTTTCAGAATGTTTATCTTTTTTTTTTTTTTTTTTTTTTTTTTTTTTTGCGGTACGCAGGCCTCTCACTGTTGTGGCCTCTCCCGTTGTGGAGCACAGACTCCGGACGCACAGGCTCAGCAGCCATGGCTCATGCGCCTAGCCGCTCCGCAGCATGTGGGATCTTCCCGGACCGGGGCACAAACTCGTGTCCCCTGCATCAGCAGGTGGACTCTCAACCACTGCGCCACCAGGGAAGCCCTGGAATGTTTACCTTTACTTCTCCCACTAATATATAAGTTAGGCCCTGGCTATAGTTTCTTATTTCTATTGTGAGATATCTGACATAATGTTCTACAAGCAGCAGTCAGTTTAAACTTTGTAAGCCAACTAGGTAAAGCAGTTTATTACAATTGTGTTATTATCCTGCACATAATTACATATTAGAGTGGGGTAAATGCTTTATTTGAGGTCTTTAAATGTTTTATTATGTCCACTAAATTAACGATTGGATTGCAAATCAAAATTAAAGCTGGAGGAAAGGTCAAAGTTCAGCTTCTGGCTAGAGTTGTTACAGCATCTGTCTGAGCAATAACTCTGCCTCAACAGAAGGGAGAACAAGAGGAAATACCTATTGATCTCTAATATTAGCGCCAATCATTTTCTCCTATTTCTTCAATATTGCAATATGTTGAGATGAATAGAATTGTGATTCTTTCATATATTCGACTATATTCACTGTCATGTTGTTTGCTTGAAGCCTGTCTCAGGAAGAGACAACTTTCTGAAGGAGACAGAATCATGTCTTGATGCTCCTAAGGAAGGGGTAACCTGAGCTTATTTGTTCTAATCCCATTTGGTTCATTCATATATTCATTCAACAAATATTCATTAAGCAGCTATAACATTGGTTGCATAATAAAACCACCCAGGGAACTTTTCTAAAATACCATGACCAGGTTTCACTGCTACACCAATGGAGCCCAGGCCCATGTATTTTTAAAGCTCTTCAAGCAATTATGATGCATATGAGGGTTGAAAAACCTCTGACCTATGATATATTACAAACTTTGCTAGCCACTGTGCTTACAATTAAAAAATAATAATTGCTAATATTTACTGAGTATGTGCTGTACATCAGGCACTGTTCTATGTGTCTTATATGTATTAACACATTTAATGATCTCAACAACCCTAGAAGGTAAATATTACTCCCATTTATAGATGAGGAAACTGAGGCACAGGGAAGATCAGTAACTTGCCCAAGGTTATACACTTAGGAAATGGTGGAGTCTGGTCCTGGAGTCCAGGCCCACTGTGCTGTGGCCTACCAATAGTATCAGAGTCTAGTAAATAATGAAAAGATAGGCGTTATGTATCAAGGAAGGCTTCCTGTAGGAGGTGGTAGCTCAATTAAATAGAAGAAACATGGGACCCAGCAAGGAAAAGTTGTGGGGGAGAGCTTCTAAGTTTCTTACCTCCCCACCTCCCAGGAGTTCCTTCCTCCCTCTTCCCCACACTGAAAACAATGGAATGTCCACAGTCATCCTTAACACGCCTAACATTTCAACTGGGAAGACTGAAGTCATGCACAATTACTCATGCAATTTTTCCTCCTGACAATAGGTCCTTCTGTGGGCTTCTCATTCAAATATATAAAGCTCCACTCTGTTGTTTTTAAAAAGCCTTTGTTGTAGGAACAATTCACAAACGTGTCCAACACCCATTGGTTCCCTACCCCCTTCTCCTGTCCCCTCACCTGACTGAGTTGCTAGAAAACAATTCCCTAGCTTGTCAGGGACCTGTGCCCCATTGCCCACTCTGCCCCAAATGGAAGCTAACCCTGCCTCTCACACTGCTTCTAACCACGTCTAAGTTTAAGTTTGAGGTTAACCTCAGGGAGTATTTGGCCACACCTGCCACCCCCTCTGCTTGGCCTCGGGGCCAGGAACAGACTTTCTGCTGAGGGAAGGGTAATGCTCTCATGCTGCTAATTAACCGTGGGAGGAGAGGAAGCCCTTTCCAGACGCCAAAAATACCAAGGAAGAACTTTATAAAAAGCACCCTTTGTACCGGCAGCCCCGTCATTCAGCCCAGCCTAGGCTGGGACTAGAGGGAAAAAATAAACCCTTCGGCAGCCCTCAGGGTCACTGCATCCCAAGTGGCCACCTCCGGAGGCCATGCCCTGAGTGTCTGCCGAGGACAGGGTCTCAGGAACATGGCGGGGAGTCAGGCTGCCTTCCCACTGCCAGCTTAGGCAAACCACAGGAAGCTGCCTGAAGCTTGTGTTTCAGGCGTGTTTACGGGTGACTTGTGACTCTTTGTTAGAATAGCCACAGGCCTGTTTGGTAATTTAAAAGGAAAGGAGGGCAGGTCTGTTGAGGCGTGAGGCAGAGCTGCAGGAGATTGCCTGAGTCTGGGTAATCTCACTACAGCAGGTCCCTTTCCTACCCTGTGCTTATCAGACTCCGGGCTGATCCTTACTTTGAGGATAGGCCTGCCTTTGAGGACATCACTGTAGGCCTGCCCAGTTGCCTTAGGCTTGGCTGCTCTAGGCATGAGTAGAGTCTGCAGTGCCTGGCAGACTTGGGATCCAGCGGGGTGCTATGGGGGGAAGGTTTGAGTTGCTAGGAAAATCGGATTTGGCTGCAGGCTGGGAATTGGAGGCTTTCTCAAGCAGGAAGGCTGCAGGGCCATTTGGCTGGGACCTTAAGCTCAAGAGGCTTCAGAATTTGTCTGCTGATCAGTGTACGGGAATGAGGTGAAAGCCGAGGGTGGCCCCAAAGATGGAGAACCTCAGAATCAAAGCTTCCAGAGTCACATTGAGGTTCTTGGAGAGCCTGTTTACATGGTCTGCCTTACTTTACAGGGGCGAGGACAGATTCCCAAGCCGCTAAATTGCCCAAAGCGGGAAGTCGGGATACTAGAATTTCATACCAGGCAAGTTTCCCAGTCTCTCACTCCAATAACATTTTTGCATCTGCGTGGACAAGGGGAAAAGTCCTCCATTATAATATCACATGTACAGGATCCTTCGCAGCTCTGCGTGCGATGGCACATCTTTCTTTTCTTCCCTTCCTGTTGATATAAGATCTCCTTTATAGATTCCTCAAGTGTCAGAGCTGAAAAGATCTTAGAAGCCACGTAGATCAATTCTTTTATTTGACAGAAAAGGAAATAGAGAACTGGAGAGAAGTGATAGGCACAAAGGCACACAGCTAGTTAACGATCGCTAGGATTGAAACCAGGTCTTCTGCCATCTAGTCCAGGGCTTTTTCCATAATACCACACCCTTTATAACAAGTAACATTTGTATATTAGGGGGTTCCTGACTACTCCATGTTCTAGTTCCCATTTTACTCACTTTCATGCATAGGGCCTTAAACTGTACCTTGTATATGATAAAATGATTTTTTGAAGACTTTCCACTATTTGGCATTTTGATGAAACAAACAAAAAAACAAAAATAAAAAAAATTAGGTTAGGAAGAAGTTATCACAATAGAGGTTTCCAGTTTGAAATGCAGATGGACCAAGGTGGAATAGCAAATTCCCAGATTCTAAGGCTTTGCTGCTGAAAGTCATCTATGGACCAGTACTATGAGCATCATCTGGGAGTCCTGCCCCAGTCCTGCCTTTTCAGAAGATCCCTAGATGACCTGAATACATACTAAAGTTTGGGTAGTCCTACTTGAGGGTAACACTAAAAAAATGTCCTCCCTTCCTTTTCCTACCCAAATGCTTAACCTTCTCCTACCTCCCTCTTGTTCCTCCACCCGCCCCATCCTCACTCCTAAATGTTGCTATGTTAATCTTCTGCCTCATCTTGAACTTTAAAGCCATAGCAGGGATGGTAGGGGGGGAGGGGGTAGGGGGGTAGGGGAATGCTATATTTTAAAGGGGGGCTCAAAATGGAAATTTTTAGAAAAATAAAAGAGCCAATTTGAAAGAACTTTTGCAGCTCTAATGCCATGTTGTTAATGTAGAAGTATAAACATCTACTATGTTTATGTTGGCTCACTTGTAAAATCATCATCTTTGGTTATATTTAGGAATTTGATGGCTTGGAAAGTATACTGAAAGACTCTGAGAACAAAAATAATTTCCTCTTAACTCTCTTGAAAATAAGAAAATCTCTTTAAAAAAAAAATCCCAATAACATCTTTTCTCTGCTTTATTATCCCCATCAACCATCACGTGTTTCCTCCTCTTAACTTTTTCTCTCTCTCATCATTCCTAGTTCAATTTCCTCATTTTATTTACATTTTTTAAAATAGGATTTTTCTTATTACTTATTTCTTGCAGAAAAATTAGGAAATAAAGAAGCAAAAGAAAACACAACAAGAATCCCACTGATGTAGAAACACCTACAAACCTTTCATATAAAATTATCTCAAAACTTTTTGTGAATGTACTTGTTCACAAAAAAAGGATAATGCAGAACACAATAATTAGTATATACTTCCTTTTAAATGGAACTATAAATTAATTTCTTTACACTTGTGCATATAAAAATGAATGGCATCATTTTTATTAAATTCTGCCATATGATTGTACCATGATTGATTTAATCATGCTTCAGTTGCTAGATATTTAGGTAGTTCAAAATTTTCACTATTAAAAACAGTAATGCAGACCAGAAGGCAGACAGCAGAAGCAAGAAGACCTACAATCCTGCAGCTTGTGGAACAAAAAACCACATTCATAGAAAGATAGACAAGATGAAAAGGCAGAGGGCTATGTACCAGATGAAGGAGCAATATAAAACCCCAGAAAAACAACTAAATGAGGTGGAGATAGGCAACCTTCCAAAAAAAGAATTCAGAATAATGATACTGAAGATGACCCAGGACCTCGGAAAAAGAATGGAGTCAAAGATAGAGAAGATGCAAGAAATGTTTAACAAAGACGTAGAAGAATTAAAGAACAAACAAACAGAGATGAACAATACAATAATTGAAATGAAAAATTTGTATGGAGACACAAAAGACCCCAAATAGCCAAAGCAGTATTGAGGGAAAAAAACGGAGCTGGAGGAATCAGGTTCCCTGACTTGAGACTATACTACAAAGCTACAGAAATCAAGACAATATGGTACTGACACAAAAACAGAAACATAGATCAGTGGAACAAGATACAAAGCCCAGAGATAAACCCACGCACCTATGGTCAACTAATCTATGACAAAGGAGGCAAGGATATACAATGGAGAAAGGACAGAAAAGACAGTCTCTTCAATAAGTGGTGCTGGGAAAAATGGACAGCTACATGTAAAAGAATGAAATTAGAACACTCCCTAACACCATACACAAAAATAAACTCAAAATGGATTAGAGACCTAAATGTAAGACTGGACACTATAAAACTCTTAGAGGAAAACATAGGAAGAACACTCTTTGACATAAATCACAGCAAGATCTTTTTTAATCCACCTCCTAGAGTAATGGAAATAAAAACAAAAATAAACAAATGGGACCTGATGAAACTTAAAAGCTTTTGCACAGCAAAGGAAACCATAAACAATACGAAAATACAACCCTCAAAATGGGAGAAAATATTTACAAAAGAATCAACGCACAAAGGATTAATCTCCAAAATACATAAACAGCTCATGCAGCTCAATATTAAAGAAACAAACAACCCAATCCAAAAATGAGCAGAAGACCTAAATAGACATTTTTCCAAAGAAGACATACAGATGCCCAACTAGCACATGAAAAGCTGCTCAACATCACTAATTATTAGAGAAATGCAAATCAAAACTACAATGAGGTATCATCTCACACCAGTTAGAATGGGCATCATCAGAAAATCTACAAACAACAAATGCTGGAGAGGGTGTGGAGAAAAGGGAACCCTCTTGCACTGTTGGTGGGAATGTAAATTGATACAGCCACTATGGAGAACAGTATGGAGGTTCCTGAAAAAACTACAAATAGAATTACCATATGACCCAGCAATCCCACTACTGGGCATATTCCTGAAGAAAACCATAATTCAAAAAGACACATGCACCCCAATGTTCACTGCAGCACTATTTACCATAGCCAGGTCATGGACTCAACCTAAATGCCCATCGACAGACGAATGGATAAAGAAGATGTGGTACATATATACAATGGAATATTACTCAGCCATGAAAAGGAACAAAATTAGGTTATTTGTTGAGACGTGGATGGCTCTAGAGACTGTCATACAGAGTGAAGTAAGTCAGAAAGAGAAAAACAAATATCGTATATTAACGCATATATGTGGAACATAGAAAAATTATACAGATGAACCAGTGTGCAGGACAGATATTGAGATGTAGAGAACAAACGTATGGACACCAAGGGGGGAAAGCAGCGGGGTGGTGGTGGTGGTGGTGTGATGAATTAGGAGATTGGAATTGACATGTATACACTGATGTGTATAAAATGGATAACTAATAAGAACCTGCTGTATAAAAAATAAATTAAATTAAATTTTTTAAAAAACAGTACTTCACATCCTTAAGGATTTTCTTACCTTAAAATCTTTGATTAAATTATGTACACATGAATGCATTATTACACTTGTGAAAAAACTTAAATACAGATAACACTAAATTTTTTAACCATCATTCTAAGCCCTGGTTCCCTTCCCGCCTTCCGAGAGGTAACAACTGTTACCTCTGTTTTGTGTGTATTCTCCCAGACCATGTTCTATGCATTTAATGCATATATATGTAGCCATAGGAAACAATTTACTGTTTTAGTTTGTTGATTTGTTCGTGGTTATTTTTTTTATTCCAGTGCTATGATACAATATCGATCATTCTTCGAATTGCCTTTCTCACTAAACAGAAAGTCTCACAATACAGAAAGTCTTGGAGTGCTTTCTGTATTGATACTTAAAGAACTACTTCATTCATTTTGGCTGCTGTATTGTATTCTTTGTTATGAATATACCATGGTTTATTTAGCCTGTGTTGTTATTGACTTTTAGGCTGTTTCCACTCTTTCTCTCTCTCAAAGGACATGCTTATAGATGCTTCTTTATGTACCTGTGTGAGTGCATGTCTGGTGTAGATTCAGAGAAATGGCATCACTTGATCTTAAGATCACCTACTTCTTTCTATGTGTGAATGAGAGGAAAAACTCTTTTGAGGATCCTGGAAGAGAAAAAGTTTAGTTCTGAAAAGTCCGAAAAATGATTTCCTCCCCACCCCGCCCCAGCTTTGTTCTAGTATTATCTTGAGGTTTCTAGCTAGGGGGGATGGGTAAAACCGAACAAGTAAAAGGACATATCAGGATTGAGGGGAAAGACAACAGGCAGGTTTGGTTGAGTTCAAGATGCTGCCTTCTCTCTCTCTCTTTTTTTTAAACATCTTTATTGGAGTATAATTCCTTTAAAATTTTGTGTTACTTTCTGCTGTATAACAAAGTGAATCAGCTATACGCATACGTATATCCCCATATCCCCTCCCTCTTGTGCCTCCCTCCCACACTCCCTATCCCACCCCTCTAGGTGGTCACAAAGCACCGAGCTAATCTCCCTGTGTTATGCAGCTGATTCCCACTAGCTATCTATTTTACATTTGGTAGTGTATATATGTCCATGCCACTCTCTCACTTCATCCCAGCTTACCCTTCCCCCTCCCCATGTCCTCAAGTCCATTCTCTATGTCTGTGTCTTTATTCTTGTCCTGCCCCTAGGTTCATCAGAACCATTTTTATTTTAGATTCCACATATATGTATTAGCATACGGTATTTGTTTTTCTCTTTTGGACTTACTTCACTCTGTATGACAGACTCTAGGTCCATCCACCTCACTACAAATAACGTAATTTCATTTCTTTTTATGGTGAGCAATATTCCATTGTATATATGTGCCATATCTTCTTTATCCATTCATCTGTCAATGGACACTTAGGTTGCTTCCATGTCCTGGCTATTGTAAATAGTGCTGCAATGAACATTGTGGTACACGACTCTTTTGGAATTATGGTTTTCTCAGGGTATACGCCCAGTAGTGGGATTGCTGGGTCATATGGTAATGATATTTATAGTTTTTTCAGGAACCCCCATACTGCTCTCCATAGTGGCTGTATCAATTTACATTGCACCAACAGTGCAATAGGGCTCCCTTTTCTCCACACCCTCTCCAGCATTTATTGTTTATATATTTTTGATAATGACCATTCTCACCGGTGTGAGGTGATACCTCATTGTAATTTTGATTTGCATTTCTCTAATGATTAGTGATGTTGAGCATCCTTTCATGTGTTTGTTGGCAATCTGTATACCTTCTTTGGAGAAATGTCTGTTTAGATCTTCTGCCCATTTTTGGATTGGGTTGTTTGTTTTTTTGATATTGAGCTGCATGAGCTGCTTGTAAATTTTGGAGATTAATCCTTTGTCAATTACTTCATTGCAAATATTTTCTCCCGTTCTGAGGGTTGTCTTTTCGTCTTCTTTATGGTTTCCTTTGCTGTGCAAAAGACTTTAAGTTTCATTAGGTGTCATTTGTTTATTTTTGTTTTTATTTCCATTTCTCTAGGAGGTGGGTCAAAAAGGATCTTGCTGTGATTTATGTCATAGAGTGTACTGCCTATGTTTTCCTCTAAGAGTTTGATAGTGTCTGGCCTTACATTTAGGTCTTTAATCCATTTTGAGTTTGTTTTTGTGTATGGTGTTAGGGAGTGTTCTAATTTCACTTTTTACATGTAGCTGTTCTGTTTCCCCAGCACCACTTATTGAAGGGCTGACTTTTCTCCATTGTATATTCTTGCTTCCTTTATCAAAGATAAGGTGACCACATATGCGTGGGTTTATATTTGGGCTTTCTATCCTGTTCCATTGACCTATATTTCTGTTTTTCTGCCAGTACCATACTGTCTTGATTACTGTAGCTTTGTAGTATAGTCTGAAGTCAGGGAACCTTATTCCTCCAGCTCTGTTTTTCTTTCTCAAGATTGCTTTGTCTATTTGGGGTTTTTTGTGTTTCCATACAAATTGTGAAATTTTTTGTTCTAGGTCTCTGAAAAATGCCATTGGTAGTTTGATAGGGATTGCATTGAATCTGTAGATTGTTTTAGGTAGGATGGTCATTTTCACAATGTTGATTCTTCCAATCCAAGAACAAGGTATAGCTCTCTATCTGTTTGTATCATCTTTAATTTCTTTCATCAGTGTCTTATAGTTTTCTCCATACAGGTCTTTTGTCTCCTTAGATTGGTTTATTCCTAGGTATTTTATTCATTTTGTTGCAATGGTAAATGGGAGTGTTTCCTTAATTTCTATTTCAGATTTTTCATCATTAGTGTACAGGAATGCAAGAGATTTCTGTGCATTAATTGTGTATCCTGCCACTTTACCAAATTCATTGATTAGCTCTAGTAGTTTTCTGGTGGCATCTTTAATATTCTCTATGTATAGTATCATGTCATCTGCAAACAGTGACAGTTTTATTTCTTCTTTTCTGATTTAGATTCCTTTTATTTCTTATTCTTCTCTGATTGCTGTGGCTAAAACATCCAAAACTATGTTGAATAATGTGAGAGTGTACAACCTTGTCTTGTTCCTGATCTTAGAGGAAATGGTTTCAGTTTTTCACCATTGAGAATGATGTTGGATGTGGGTTTGTCATATATGGCCTTTTTATGTTGAGGTAGGTTCCCTCTATGCCTACTTTCTGGAGAGTTTTTATCATAAATCGGTGTTGAATTTTGTCAAAAGCTTTTTCTGCATCTATTGAGATGATCATATGGTTTGTATACTTCAATTTGTTAATATCGTGTATCACATTGATTGATTTGTGTATATTGAAGAATCCTTGCATTCTGGGGATAAACACCACTGGATTATGGTTTATGATCCTTTTAATGTGCTGTTGGATTCTGTTTGCTAGTATATTGCTGAGATTTTTTGCATGTATGTTCATCAGTGATATTGGCCTGTAGTTTTCTTTTTTTGTGACATCTTTGTCTGGTTTTGGTATCAGGGTGATGGTGGCCTTGTAGAATGAGTTTGGGTGTGTTCTTTCCTCTGTTATACTTTGGAAGAGTTTGGGAAGGATGGGTGTTAGCTCTTCTCTAAAAGTTTGATAGAATTTGCCTGTGAAGCCATCTGGTCCTGGGGTTTTGTTTGTTGGAAGATTTTTTTTTTTTTTTCGGTACGCGGGCCTCTCATTATTGTGGCTTCTCCCGTTGCGGAGCACAGGCTCTGGACACGCAGGCTCAGCGGCCAAGGCTCACGGGCCCAGCTGCTCCGCGACATGTGGGATCTTCCCAGACCGGGGCACGCACCCGTGTCCCCTGCATTGGCAGGCGGACTCTCAACCACTGCACCACCTGGCAAGCCCTGTTGGAAGATTTTTAATCATAGTTTCTATTTCAGTGCTTGTGATTTGCCTGTCTGTATTTTCTATTTCCTCCTGGTTCAGTCTCAGAAGGTTGTGTTTTTCTAAGCATTTGTCCATTTCTTCCAGGTTGTCCATTTTATTGGCATATAGTTGCTTGTAGTAATCTCTAATGATCCTTTGTATTTCTGCAGTGTCAGTTGTTACTTCTCCTTTTTCACTTCTAATTCTGTTGATTTGAGCCTTCTCCCTTTTTTTCTTGATGAGTCTGGCTAATGGCTTACCAATTTTGTTTATCTTCTCAAACAACCAGCTTTTAGTTTTATTGATCTTTGCTATTGTTTCCTTCATTTCTTTTTCATTTATTTCTGATCTGATTTTTATGATTTCTTTCCTTCTGCTAACTTTGGGGGTCTTTTTGTTCTCCTTTCTCTAATTGCTTTAGGTGTAAGGTTAGGTTGTTTATTTGAGATGTTTCTTATTTCTTGAGGTAGGATTGTATTGCTATAAACTTTCCTCTTAGAACTGCTTTTGCTGCATCCCATAGGATTTGGGTCATCATGTTTTCATTGTCATTGTTTCCAGGTATTTTTTGATTTCCTCTTTGATTTCTTCAGTGATCTCTTGGTTATTCAGTAGTGTGTTGTTTAGCCTCCATGTGTTTGTATTTTTTTCCTGTAATTGATATCTAGTCTCATAGCATTGTGGTTGGAAAAGATACTGATACGATTTCAATTTTCTTAAATTTACCAAGGCTTGACTTGTGACCCAAGATATGGTCTATCCAGGAGAGTGTTTCATGAGCACTTGAGAAGAAAGTGTATTCTGTTGTTTTTGGATGAATGTCCTATAAATATCAATTAAGTCCCTGTTGTTTAATGTGTCATTTAAAGCCTGTGTTTCCTTATGCAATAGTTCCACAAAAATGTAGACTACATTTATATGCACATTAAAGGAAAGTGTTTATAGAGTCACTGCAAAACTGGTTTTAATAGTATGGGTATATTCATCTATATATCTATAATTTTAAAATAAAAACTAAACTGAAAAAAAATTAAAAAAATAAAGCTTGTGTTTCCTTATTTATTTTCATTTTGGATGATCTGTCCATTGGTGAAAGTGGGGTATTAAAGTCCCCTACTATTATTGTGTTGCTGTCGATTTCCCCTTTTATGGCTGTTAGCATTTGCCTTATGCATTGAGGTGCTCCCATATTGAGTGCATAAATATTTACCATTGTTATATCTTCTTCTTGGATTGATTCCCTGGATCATTATGTAATGTTCTTCTTTGTCTCTTGCAATAGTCTTTATTTTAAAGTCTATTTTGCCTGATATGAGAATTGGTACTCCAGCTTTCTTTTGATTTCCACTTGCATGGAATATCTTTTTCCATCCCCTCACTTGCAGTCTGTATGTGTCCCTAGGTCTGAAGTGGGTCTCTTGTAGACAGCATATATACGGGTCTTGTTTTTGTATCCCTTCATCCAGTCTATGTCTTTTGGTGGGACCATTTAATTCATTTACATTTAAGGTCATTATCAATGTGTATGTTCCTATTACCATTTTCTTAATTGTTTTGGGTTTGTTATTTTAGGTCTTTTCCTTCTGTTGTGTTTCCTGCCTAGAGAAATTCCTTTAGCATTTGCTGTAAAGCTGGTTTGGTGGTGCTGAATTCTCTTAGCTTTTGTTTGTCTGTAAAGGTTTTAATTTTTCCATCTAATCTGAATGAGATCCTTGCTGGGTAGAGTAATCTTGGTTGCAGGTTTTTCCCTTTCATCACTTTAAATATGTCCTGCCACTCCCTTCTGGCTTGCAGAGTTTCTGCTGAAAGGTCAGCTGTTAACCTTATGGTGATTCCTTTGATTGTTATTTGTTGCTTTTCCCTTGCTGCTTTTAATATTTTTTCTTTGTATTTAATTTTTTAAAATTAATTAATATATTTTAATTTTTGGCTACTTTGGGTCTTCGTTGCTCTGCATGGGCTTTCTCTAGTTGTGGCGAGCAGGGTCTACTCTTCATTGTGGTGTGCGGGTTTCTCATTGTGGTGGCTTCTCCTGTTGCGGAGCACGGGCTCTAGGCATGCGGGCTTCAGTAGTTGTGACATGCAGGCTCGGTAGTTGTGGCTTAGAGGCTGTACAGTGTAGGCTCAGTAGTTGTGGTGCATGGGCTCTAGAGCACAGGCTCAGTAGTTGTGGCACACGGGCTTAGTTGCTCCGCAGCATGTGGGATCTTCCCAGGCCAGGGCTCGAACCCATGTCTCCTGCATTGGCAGGTGGCTTCTTAACCACTGTGCCACCCGGGAAGCCCTGTCTTAATTTTTGATAGTTTGATTAATATGTGTCTCGGCGTGTTTCTCTTTGGGTTTATCCTGTATGACTCTGTGCTTTCTGGACTTGATTGACTATTTCCTTTCCCATGTTAGGGAAATTTACAACTATAAGCTCTTCAACTATTTTCTCAGACCCTTTCTTTTTCTCTTCGTCTTCTGGGGCCCCTATAATTCGAATGTTGGTGCGTTTTATGTTGTCCCAGAGGTCTCTGAGACTGTCCTCAATTCTTTTTTTATTTTATTTTATTTTATTTTTTGGGTACGCGGGCCTCACTGCACCACCAGGGAAGCCCTGTGCTCAATTCTTTTCATTCTTTTTTCTTTATTCTGTTCCCTGGCAGTTATTTCCACCATTTTATCTTCCAGCTCACTTACCTGTTCTTCTGCCTCAGTTGTTCTGCTAATTGATTACTTCTAGAATATTTTTATTTTCAGTTACTGTGTTGTTCATCACCGTTTGTTTGCTCTTTAGTTCTTCTAGAGCCTTATTAAATGTTTCTTGTATTTTCTCCATTCTGTTCCTGAGATTTTGGATCATCTTTACTATCATTACTCTGAATTCTTTTTCAGGTAGGTTGCATATTACATATTCATTTATTTGGTCTTGTAGGTTTTTACCTTGCTCTTTTGTCTGTAATATATTTTTTGTTGTTTTTTTTTTTTTTTTTTTTGATGGGTGGGGCTGTATTCCTGTCTTACTGGTTGTTTGGCCTGAGGTGACCACCACTGGAGTTTGCAGGCAGTTGGATAGAGCCGGGTCTTGGTGCTGAGATGAGGACCTCTGGGTGGCCTCACTCCAATTAATATTCCCTTGGGTCTGAGGTTCTCTGTTAGTCCAGCAGTTTGGACTCAGAGCTCCCACCACAGGAGCTTGGGTCTGACCTCTGGCCTGGGAAGAACCAAGATCTCGCAAGCTGTGTGGCACGGCAGAAAAAAAAAAAAAAAAAAGGAGAAGTACAATATCAAAGAATAAAAAACAAAATAATATTAGAAAGATAAAAAATATGTCAGGAAAAATAAAAATATAATTGAAACAACTGCAACAAGGTAAAATAAAACCACAACAGAAAAAAGAAATAAAAAAGGGGGTGGGGGGGGACAAGCCAAAAGGAGAGAACAATAACAAAGTATAAAGAATAAAATAGGGGCTTCCCTGGTGGCGCAGTGGTTGAGAGTCCACCTGCTAATGCAGGGGACACGGGTTCGAGCCCTGGTCCGGGAAGATCCCACTGTGCCGTGGAGCAACTAGGCCCGTGAGCCACAACTGCTGAGCCTGTGCGTCTGGAGCCTGTGCTTCGCAACAAGAGAGCCCACGATAGTGAGAGGCCCGTGCACCGCGATAAAGAGTGGCCCCCGCTTGCCACAACTAGAGAAAGCCCTCGCACAGAAACGAAGATACAACACAGCAAAAATAAATTAATTAATTAATAAACTCCTACCCACAACATCTTGTTTAAAAAAAAAAAAAGAATAAAATAAAATTCGAAACATAAAAGATTTATTAGGAAAACTAAAAATATAAATGAATCAACAAGGTAAAACAGAACCCTAATCTAAAAATAAAAGAAGGAAAAAAACCTCCTTTCCCTCCTTGGCTGTGGGGTCAGAGTTTAGGCGGGGGTGGAACTTAGGCAGGGGCAGGGTTTGGGGTGGGTCAGGACCTAGGCTCAGGACCCACACAGCAGGAAAAGAGCTTGGGGGCGGGGCCTAGGTGGGGCGACGTTCAGGCGTTCGGCGGGACCTCTGCTTAGGACGTATGTGGAAGGGGAGAGGCAGCATGTGGAAAGGAGCGCCTCCGGAGTGTGGAGTTCCGGAGTTTGGAGCTAAGGCCCTGGGTGAGGGTGTGTGGGTGGGGTTTAGGCCCAGCGCATTGGAGGGGGTCTCCGAGTGTAGAGGTAGGGCCCTGGGTGGGGGTGTAAGGGCAGGGCTTGGGCTCTGTGCAGCAGGAGGGAGGCTCCGAGGGCAAAGGATTAGGCCCGGGAGCCCAACAGGCTCCCTGGTGCCTAGGTGGACAGGGAAAGCGCTTCCCTTCCGTTCCTCCATGCCCCCCCCACCATCTCCCCCACGGTGTCCCCCCTCCCCACTGGACGCCTAACCGCGGGTGGGTCCCGCTGGGTGTAGAACTCCTCTCCTCCCCCAGCCACCCCTCAGCGGTGCCGGTCCCGGAGGTCTGGTCTTTATTTTTGCTCCCCTTCTCTCCCTCCCACTCCCTCAGGACCCGCCTGGCTGGAGGGGACCTCGGTGGGCAGAGGATCAGGCCCGGGATCTCAGCAGGCTCCCAGGGGCCCAAAGGGGCAGGGGAAACCTGGCCACGCTCCCTTTTGATCCTCTGTCCTCCCGGTGGTCCCCCAATTTCCCCCTTCGGGTGAGGGATTCCCTTCTCCTCCCCCAGCTGCCTCTCAGGGGCACCTGTCCCATCCCTCTTCCATTTCTCCTCCCCTTTCACTCCCCCAGGCCCCACATCCTACCCGGTCGCTGGGGGTAGGTGTCCTCTTAGGTGTCTGTGGTCCCCCACCGGTGCCTGGTAGGTGCTCTAGTTGTGCAGAGGCCCGAATTCCACGTCCTCCTAGTACGCCATCTTGACTCCGCCCCTTCCAAAATCTGCCTTCTGTCTTATGGGAGGGAAGAATGTTCCCACTCAAGCCCAGTGAATCCAACTGTCAACCCAACTTTTGGTGGGTACACATGCGGTACAGAGCACAAAACTCAATGCTATAAGGATTATGGTAGATGACATGGTCTCTGCCTTAATGAGGGAGAACACACATCCATTCATGGGGAAACGCAGAAACACTTTCAAGCCATACATTGTACCACCTAGTGCAACTTGGTGTCAGGCAAACAGCACAGCCAGGATTACTGCTGAGTGAATATTAAATCTTCTTGGCCTTTCACCAGGATTACTGCCCTAGGTTTTTACCTGGTCTCCTCGCCCATAATCTCTCCTTTTCAGCCCATCCAGATGACTGCTGATAAAATAATCTCAGGAAACCACTCTTTTGGTATTTGGGATCTTGCTTATTCCCTACTCCTCTTATTCTGCCTGTTAAACTTCCCTTCATTCTTCAAGATTCAGCTCAATAACTTTATGGTGGGAATCATTTGCAATACATAAGTGTATCAGATTAACATGCAGTATACCTTAAGCTTAAACAATGTTATATGTCAATTACATCTCAAGAGTGGGGGAAAAAAAAAGACTCAGCTCAAACTTTATTTACTCAACATGTATTACTTAACATGTATTGAGCACATACTATGTTCCAATCACCTCTTCTAAAACTTTCTTTGACTCTAGGTTCTGTGAGTTACTGCCTCCCTGCTTCTCCTCTTGTAATAGATCCTACTTTGTTGGGATTGCTTAGTTATTTTTCTGGCCTAACTCTACCCCAGACTGTAAGTTCTTTAAGTAGAGGGCCTCTCTCTTACCCATCTCTGTACCCCCAGCACACAATATGATGCTGGTTATATGACTGATGCTTAATCAATGTTTGCTCCACACAAAGCATGGATAAATGAGTTTCTCAGAAATGTGTACACTGGTTTTCAATGTCCTTTGGGGATCTGGACGTCAAATCTTGTTCAGAGAGAGAAGCAGCTAAATTAGGTGGCAAGAGCAAAAATAGTCTTTGAGGTGACATGTCCTAGATCCTGAAAGTAAGAAAGGGAGGACCTGGTACTTGCCCCAGTCTAGGTCTTCTCATTCTGTGTTTCAAACACGCAGCCTGTATTTCTCTTTACAATATAAGGTGTGCTAAAAAATTATTTGTTCAAAAAAATAATGGAAAGCTTTTAAAACGACCCCAACTTTCCCTAATGAGGAACTGCATGTTTTTAAAGCTCAAATCTAATGTTGCCCAGTTGCCTAAAGCCCTTTGATCACTTCCCAATGCTCTTAGGATACAGTTCAAATTTCTTAACTTGACTTGCAAGGCTCCACATGGCCTGGGGCCGCCTACCTCACCCCTCACCAGCATCCTTACACATCATTCTTCCTGGAGCTCTTTACACTTCAGCCACACAAGTCATTTCTTTGTTCCTCAAGGGCACCAAGCTTCCTCATCTGTGATGCTCCTTACACCCAGAGCACCCTCTGGTGCAATCCACCCACGCGCCTCCCACCTTGCCCACGTCATCTGGTTAATTGCCACTCATCTCTCAGGTCTCAGTGTAGCTGTCATTGCCAAGGAAGGCCTTCCCTTGGCCACTCAGGACGCTAGCTTACCCTATTCTCCACCTGCAAAGCACTCTGTGTTTTTCCTTTATAGCACTTATGATTATTGTAACTTGATCATTAAGTGTGTAATTATTGAATGTTTGTTTTTCACTCCTCACCTCCTAACTCCGGACTATAAGGTCCATGGGGACGGGCTCTGCATCTGCTCTGTTCACTACTTTATCAAAGGGGCTTTACCTACATCATTTCATTTAGTTTCAAATCCTGTCAGGTAGACATCCTTATCCCTTATTTGAGAGAGGAGACGGCTCAGAGAGATGTATGGTAGAGCCAAGATTTGACCACAGTTCCATCTGTGTTATTGAAAGCCTAAAAAGTTTAGAAGTTCATCTGTTTGGGATTTGAATCCTCAGGACCTGAACAGTTCTACCTCTTTATAGGCTTATCATTCTGGGAGATTCTTCTCATCTGTAGAATAGAGATAATATCATTTACCTTATGTACCTCCTAATTTTCTTAGAGGATCAAATGAAATAATATACATGACATCCCTGGTAGATCATAATCCCCTCTGCAAACATAAGTGAAACAGGTAGCATTTTTCATCAGACTTGAGTCTGTAATGGTTGCTGCTTGTCCGGTCTGCCCACTCTGGGCATTACTTTCTTGGATAAAATTGTCAGGCTGGAGACGCTGAATCCATCTATCCTTGTATACTGTCTAGAGGAGGTTGTTAGATTGGACTTATACTGACAACAAAAATATTAATTTAGAATGATACCATCCATCTTACAAAACAAGAATTATACATTTAGCTTTTATGTACATAGAAAGACAATAAATAATATGCAGTGTGTTTCTAGTATTTAACCTCTAGTCCTTGATCACCCAGATGAAATGATTAGGTAAGTGTGGTTAATGATTAGCATTAATGGTTAAGAGTTTAGACTTTGGAGTCAGAGAAATTTGGATTCAATTCTCTCAGGTCTACATTTACCAACAAGGAGGGCTTGGGCAAGTTACTTAACTTCTCTAAGCTTCACTTCTTCATCTTTAAAATGTACCTACCCCTCAGACAGTTATAAGGACTAAAACAAACAATGTAAGTAAGTGCCTGGAACTTAGGAAACACTCTATCAACGTGGAGAGTCATTATTACCATCCCAGTCTGCTTTCTTTCCTGGCTTGCTGATCCCTATACACCTATTTGTTCCATGCTTCTTCCATTACAATTGGAATGACGACTTTCAGGTGTCAGAGTCTTAAATACTAATGCCAAGAACCCTCTCAATCTGCAACCGGTCTAAGTGAAGCCAAACTTGTATGAAGGCGAGAGCTTTCCTCCCGTGCACTCTGCACAATAAGGCCTACCACTTTCTTGTATTGCTGGGGAAGATTCTTTTTTTTTAAAATTTTATTTATTTATTTAT
This sequence comes from Stenella coeruleoalba, assembly GCF_951394435.1. Lineage (NCBI taxonomy): Eukaryota > Metazoa > Chordata > Mammalia > Artiodactyla > Delphinidae > Stenella > Stenella coeruleoalba. The sequence continues at coordinate 62,823,736 of NC_137154.1, read as the reverse complement.
TTTTGGCTGTGTTGGGTCTTCGTTTCTGTGCGTGGGCTTTCTCTAGTTGCGGCGAGCGGGGGCCACTCTTCATTGCAGTGTGCGGGCCTCTCACTGTCGCGACCTCTCTTGCTGCGGCGCACAAGCTCCAGACGCGCAGGCTCAGTAGTTGTGGCGTACGGGCTAGTTGCTCTGCGGCATGTGGGATCTTCCCGGACCAGGGCTCAAACCCGTGTCACCTGCATTGGCAGGCAGATTCTCAACCACTGCGCCACCAGGGAAGCCCTGGGGAAGATTCTTTATTTGTGCAGAGCAGCAAGTTCCTGTAACCATATTTGAACAACTGCATGTCTCTGCTCAACTCCTTTTGAGTGGTACAGTAAGGTGGGAGGATCTCATTCTCTCTGGCTTTGGACGGTAAAAAGATGTACAATTTGGAGCCACAGTGAAAAGGGGGTTTACTGTTCAGTCATTCCATGGCTTCTACCACATAGGCTCTGTAAGGTGATTTGATTCATAATTAATTTAAAAACGAGAGACTTACTGTAATTTTGAAGTAGGAGTCAGAAATTCTAGCGATAGCATTGTATTCTGGTTTGTGTGTGTGTTTCTCACTTAAAATGCACTTATTGAGAACTTATGGTGTTTTCTTCTCCGGGGGAGGAATACAAAGATAAATAAGTTATCTCTTCCTCATAGGAACTAAATCCTCTGTAGGAGATGGAAAAGGACACAAACAATGGAAGGGAATAAACAAGTAGGGGAGGAAGAACGTCCTGAGACCCTCTATTCTGAATTGGGATTTATGTGTACGGGGTAGTAGTTTAAGGGAATAAAAAGGTCATGGACACTGGAGTGGGCCTGAATCCTGGCACTTGTATTAAATTACCCTGAGCGAGCCATTTGCCCTCTCTGAACCAGTTTTCTCATGCGAAAAAGGAGAATAATGCTTACCGCAGAAGATCGTTGTAAGGGTTAACTGAGATAAAGTACATCACGTGCCAAGTGCGATGCTAGGCTAATTATAGGTAATAAATATTAGCCATTATAAATATCATTATGATTAATACACCAATACATAGATACTATCTGAAAATCTTGTCAGCGTATAGGGCCAGTGGAAGGGGCTTAAATGAAAGAGATATTAACGCCCATCCCAGCAGCACAGTGGACGTGGAACATCTTCTCAGATATGCAAATGGGAAGTCCTTTCTGCTAAATATTTTCCACTCTTCTGAGACAGGTAATGACATCCTGTGGTCACTCCCCTCCCCTAGTGAACTATTAGATGGTGGTTTCACACACACCCCACCTAAAATGGCGGATTATCTGATGGTAACAGAGAAACAGGAAGATCAGTGGTTTCAATTGAGCAAAGAGACTATGTGTTTTACAGTAAATAACTGTTCCATTTCTATCAGTTCCTCGACCAAACACTTATGTGACGTGGAATGATAAGGAAGCCAAGACACAGCTTTGTAAAAGCCGGAAGTCTCCTTGATGTTAGAAGCGCATTCTGTTGTCCATAGCATGCTGAATGAGATGATGGCTGAAGACAGCTTCGTGGACAGGATAATTGCCCTAGCACACAGCCAGGTGAAGGAGGGGAGCCTGGCAGCGTACCTCTAAGTGCAGCTGCACCTTCCTCCATGAAGCTGCTGTCCTGCACTAGGATCTCTCATTCGGTTTGACCAAGTTAGGAAAGAGACCCAGATTTGATGAAAACAGAAACTGCATGGAAACTAACTTAGCTCGTTTATTATAAAACACCTTGATATATGGGAAACGGGGTTTCTAGGAGGAGAAAATGAGACAATCTGAGATATAATAGTTATTATTCATAAGAAATACCACTATGGTCTTTCTTCTGTTTCTAAAAGCAGTATTCTCATAAGGAAATTGTACCACCTAAGGGTTTAATTGGCATTAATTTGGTTGTATCTATGTTCATCATGATGATACTCATAAACAGTGGGTACCATTTTTGAGCTTCCAGCTTAGGTCATGGGGACCCCTGGGATTCAGTTAGAACTCTGTGACCCTTGGAGAGCTGCTTATCCTCAGACTTGAGGCTGTAAGCCCTATAAGGGTGGAGGTCTTTTCTGTCTTCTTCAGGACTGTGTCCTACTCAGAGCCAACACGTGATAGCTGTTCAATCAATACTTGTTGAAGTATTTAACTCAACATTCATATACTGACAACAACCCTGAAAGTTCAATATTATTAACTCTACTTGGTGAATAATAAAGTTGACCTGCTTGTTTCAAAGCTATCTACAGAGCTATGCATGTGATGGGGTGTTGCAGGGGTGGGAGAAGTTTGCTCTACGGTCACATGATCTCTGAGCTTAATATGGGAGAATCAAGGAGAGTAATATTGTGTATGTGAAGATTCTTTTCATATTTCCAGAGAGTGGGAGAGAGTAGCTCTGTTGGCCATTTGACTAGAGAAGGAGCTCGAAACCACGTGTATGGGTAAAGGTGGAATCGAGTGGTGATATATTGTCTGGAGAAGAGAGTGCTTGGGGACATTATAACCAGGCTCATGTAGCCCAGAGCCAACTCAGAGCAGAAGAAACTGTCTTGACCTGTGTAGGCTCAGAGGGCAGAATGCATTGTGAGTTTTAGGGAAACCGACTTCGGTTCAACACAGGGAAGAGAACTGTAACATCCCCTGCTGTTTAGAAATAGAATAGATCACCTCAGAGGCAAGAAATCCCCTGCTTGGATTGTGTCCAAGGAGTGACCACATGATCACTTGACAGGGATTCTGTAAAAGTCATTTGAACCTTGGCTCAGGGCTGAAAGGCATTGGAATATCTCCTTTATGTCTCTTAGTATCTATGATTCTATAATCCTGTATTTGAAGTTTGTAAACATGGTATCTAGAAATGAATATACTTAAAAGGAAACTAAGTAATAGGTTAGGTCAGATTCCATTAGCTTATAAGGTCCCCTAGGGCAGGATATCTGTCTCTGTGATATAGCATTGTGCTCCCAGCACCCATTACTGTGCTGACACATAGTACATCTTTATTAACACACATTAAGTGAATCTGTTGGAATCCTGAGTACCCTGGGGAAACTATCATGCTCTGAGCACTGACTCCTCAGGAAGTTAGGGAATGAAAATGGAACCAGATCAACTTTCCTGTTCCCCTTTTCTACGTAGATTATAAGTTTGGTCTAGAGGGAAACGTTTTCTCTTTAAATGTTGGACTCCTGTAGAGTCCTTTTCTTGGATGAAGTGCCTCAGCGTGTGTATTTTCTGTTGGCCTCACTGGCTCAGAAGCTATTTTGAGTAGAACACGCAGAAACCCACTTGTGGAATGCTGGAATGTGAAGACCGGCAGGGGCCTGTGAGATGCCCTACTCTGTCTGCCGTTGAGAATAGGCAGGAGCAAGACATAAATTAACAGGCAGAAAACCATAATCCAACATGGGGAGTCACCCCCAGAGGGAGACAATGATTGTGTCTAGCACTGTGTCTGGCACCTATTAGGGTCTCAATCCAGCAAAGTGAATGAATGAACAAATAGAGCCTTGTGATGTCCAGGGCAGTGCTGGACTTGGGACCAGGAAGCCTGGATTCTCTGCTGGATCTGTCACTGACTACCTGTGTGACACTTGCTAGCTGTCATCTTGGGGTTACCTGGCATTCAAACAACTGTCCTATTTGAGATTACCAGTTGTAGAGGCAGGAGACCATGCTTGTCTCAGCTAGTTGGTAGCAGTGGAAATGGAGAGAAGTGGATGGATTTGAGGGCCATTTTAAAGGAGTAAGTAGGGTGGCATGTGTAATTTGATGTGGGATGTGAAGGAGGGGAAGTGGTCAAGGATGACACCTAGATTTCTGACTTAGGCGTCTGGGTGGACGGCAGCAATGTTTGCAGAGAGAGGAGCTTGCCAGCAGAAGTGGGTTTGAGAGGAAGATGACGAACCACACCTGTGCTCTCAGAAGCCACACACTCATAGAGATCCTGACCCTTTGACTCTTCCCCTGCCTCCCTGACTGAGATGAGGCCTTTGTGTGAGGGGGTGCGCAGACCGGGTAGCTGCAAATGTGACAGGGCCCCCGGTTATGCTTCCTGGTGCTGCAGCGCTTCAGGGGCTAGTGTAACTCAGCCTCAAATCTTTACATCTATCTTTTCTCTTATTGCTAAGGCAGCTCCGGAAGGCAAGTTGGAGAGCTGGGACCTACAAACCTAAAATTATAAAGAAAAAGTAAAGAACCAGGGGAAGCTTCAAGACTAGAAGCTGGTTTCCTGCCGGCATTTTTCTTTGTTTAATGCGCTTGCCCACACTCTCCCTGGTTTCCAAAGACCAACTACAGGCTGGACTCCTGTAGCCTATGTCAGCAGCTCCAGACCTCAGTGCTGAATAAATGAAGCTAGAAGAAGGAAGAAAATGGAGCTCTCTGAGGACTGGGAGTGGCGGAGAGCAGCTAGCTGAGTGGCAGAGGGAATGGCAGGACAAAGATAGATGCATAATGGAGAGAAGAGAGCTCCCCACGGGCACTGAGCTGCAACTGATCTCAGCCTCGTTTAAGTCCTGCAGGCCTGGGTGCAGTGAGCTGAGCCCAGCAAAGCCCTGCAGGAGTCCAGAGAATAACCAGCATCCCATGGAGTCCTCTGAATATGGCTGTGGAGAAAGGACCCAAGCTTTACACAGTAGGAAGAGACATGAAAGGGACAAAGGTGGAGAAACAAATGTGAAAATAGAAATTATGGCTGTCCCTTTTAAAAAGAATGTTTTATTGTTTTTGTTTCTAATTACAAACACAATATATGCTCATGAAAATTTAAGAAATGTAGAAAAGTAAAACAAAGACTCAGCTGTAATCCCACTAACCACTCCTGCCGTTTGATGAATATTTACTGAATGCTGACTAGCTGAGGCACACTTTAAGGCCCACAACAACCCTGAGACTTAGGTAGGGTTGTTATTCCCTTTTAATCGATGAAGGAAGGAGCTGAGATCAGAGAGGTTGAGATTTGCCTGAAGACACACAGCTGGCAAGTGATGGAGCCTGGATTTGAACCTGGTTCTATATACCAATGTTCTCACAATACTCTGTCTTGATCCATGGGTATACCCGAGGTGATGCCCCTTCATCAAATAATCCCGATTTTCCCATGGGACATACTCCAAAGCAAAAAGATAACACATGAAGATGTTTCCAAAATGTGTTATCTTTCAAGTCATGTCACACTTTGTGTAATTCTGTAAACTCAGCCATTGCAAAGGTGGTGTTTTAATTCTTTGCCCCTTCGGCGACCAGAACAGAAAGCAGCTTTCCTCCCATCACTTGGCCTGAGGCTTCCTTCTGCTTCTGCCCAAGGCAGGCTGCAGTTAACACACACTGCTTAACCTCTTCCTCCTGCAAGTCACTCTTTGAAGCAGAATATTTTGTTTAGCCCGTTTTGACACCATGGACATCCTGTGACCCTAAATATCAACCAATCACTTTTTTTAAATGAGCAAACATGTTTAACAACCTTACCCCTTTTCTAAGCTTTACCATCTCCCATCACAGCTCTGATTCAGCCCCTTCCTTGAATCCCCCATCTGACCCTCACTTCATCCTGACATTAGACTGAGTTTCTTCTGCACAGAGTACATGATGCTCTTTTAAAAGTTGAAAACTGAATGCTTTACTCTTTATAGAAATGACTTAAGTGTGAATGTCAAAATATCCCTAGCATCAAAATGACCTCAACCAAACATCATATACCCAGTCCCCGATCCTGACTACCCAGCCTTGTCCCCAGCAAGTCTCTTACTGATGGCTTTAGACACTTGCTGTGTATCCTCCCCTGTGAACTAACTGGCCCTGACTCTTCCTGATAACTCTCCAGCGGCTCTTAATCTGGAGTTGTCATTCAGAGCAGGAACTTGGGAACCAAGCTGCCTCAGTCCTACCTTTACCACTCCTTGTGTGACCTTGGGCAAGTTATTTAACTTACCTGTGCCTCAGTTTTCTTGTTTGTTAAATGGAGAAAACAATATCTATTTTATAAGGTTGTTGTGAGAACAAATAGTTGTAACGCTAATGCTTGCAAAGGTCTTAGAACATGACCTGGCATGCTGGAAGCATGCTGTAAACGTTAGCTATTAAGACAACTGGACTTGTCTGTCCATCTTGTCAGCTTTACGACAAGTACTCAAGCTATATTTCTTTAAAATAATTTTAAATTTTAGTGGCTTTCCTGTTTTATTTATTGGAATTGTTGGGTAATTTGTTTTAATAGCAAACACAGTAGTTTATCTACAGTTACACAGTGAATAGACTTTTGTCAGCTTGCCTAGAAAACCAAATAACCACTCAACACTGTGTGTATATATACACATCTGTTTATCTATCTATCTACATGTATATATACACACATATAGGCACACATTTGCAGTGGATTTTTGGACAACAGTTTTTATGCAATATATCCAGTTTATTGTATAAACTAATTTTTCTTCTATTCATTTTTCATTTCCAAAGTTTGACTGATAAAGCATTGTCAAGACTCAACATGGTCTTGAATATACCCAGGATTTTGTATTTTATTCCCTGTGTGATGGGAGCTGCCCATGGCTTTGGAGGAGGAGAGTGGCATAGGCTTCAGAGGAGGAGGGTGTCACAGTTTAATTTGTGGTTTAGGAAGCAATGCAGAGGCTGGCCTGACTAGGGGATCTTGGAGTTTGGGAGATCAGTTAAGAGGCTGTTAGAATGACTCAGACAAGAGGGGATACATAAGAGAATGATTTGGGGATAGAATTAGGAAGCCTTGGGAATGAAGTGGTGAGACAAGTGGAGGAGATAATTCTAAAAGTTTTTATTTTGGGTGAATGGGAGGATGGTAAAGAAAGGCAGCCTTCGCTATTGTTTTCTAAATACAGAAGGGATTCAAATTTTTCAAGGAGAGGAAGAGATAGGCTGTGAAAAGTCAGAATATAATGCAAGCCTCTTCCTTAACTCAAAAAAACAAAACAAAACAAAACCTAGGGACTTCCCTGGTGGTCCAGTGGTTAAGAATCCGCCTTCCAATGCAGGGGCCCTGGGTTCATCCCTGGTCGGGGAACTAAGATCCCACAAGCCACGGGACAACTAAGCCCACGTACAGCGACTACAGAGCCCACGCACCACAGCTACAGAGCCTGCACGCCACAACCACTGAGCCTGTGCGTATGGAGCCTGTGTGCCACAACTAGAGAGAAGCCCACGCCGCGATGAAAGATCCTGCATGCCACAACTAAGACCCAACACTGCCATAAATAAATAAGTAAATAAATAAAATATTTTTTTAAATCTATGTGTACCTAGTAAATTTGACATCTGAACCTAAAACGAAACAAAAAAAACGGGGGGGACATCTGGGGTTGATAATGATTTTCACTGATGATCCACTTGACAATGATAATAAAGCACATTAAATGTTACATTCCAAGGAGGGTGGAGCAGATGCTAAGTCTGTGACATAGCATAGTCTTTCATCCCTGCAGATGTGGAAGTTTTCCTCTCCCAATAGAATAGCCAGAAACCTGTTTGGAAAGACCCAAACAAGGCCACAAGCACACAACTACATCCTTTCCAAGATGTTAGTACTTTCCACTTTCATCCAAGATTCCCAAAGTCTGTGTGTTCAGCGGACAAAAAACAAGACAGAGGGGCTGCCCTGGTCTGAGCCCACACGGGCAGCCAACCATGCAGAAGGGAGCGGCTGCAGCCTCCAGGCCAGAAAAAGTGTCTCCACAAAACCACATTCTCTTCCCACCTCCCTCCGAAACACACCAGCTGGTATAGGGGGTTTCTGAAAATGAGAATGAAGCTTTCTTATATTGTGTCTATGGGTTCTGTTACCATATTTTCTAAGTCAGAACTCCAGGTGCATGACAGATACAGTTGTACTAATGGCAACCAAGGGACAGGATATTTTAAAGATACTCTGAAAAAAATCTAGAGTACGTGTTTGCCCTGGTAAAAATACATCATTTAAAAGACTGATTCCACAAATATTTATTTGGCACCTACTAGGCGCCAGGCACTGGTGATAGAGGGGTGAACAAAACAGACAACATGTTACATAAGGGGAGTGGGCACCCCACTGGGCAGTGTGGGGAGGTTTAGGATCTGGACCATTAAGTTAGAGATAGCCGAAAAGAACACAGTTGGGTAGGTAATTACACTGCAGATCTTCTACTTGAATCCCCAAAGTTCAAAAGGACCAATTCTGGGGCTTTCCTGGTGGCGCAGTGGTTGAGAGTCCGCCTGCCGATGCAGGGGGCCCGGGTTCGTGCCCCGGTCCGGGAAGATCCCATATGCTGCGGAGCGGCTGGGCCCGTGAGCCATGGCCGCTGAGCCTGCGCGTCCGGAGCCTGTGCTCCGCAACGGGAGAGGCCACAACAGTGAGAGGCCCGCGTACCGCAAAAAAAAAAGAAGGACCAATTCTAACCCTGCCTGACTAATCAGGAAAATTATCCCTGAGCTCCCCTGAGCTGCTGAAAAGCCTTGGATCATTCTATCATATATATATATATATATATATATATATATATATATATATATATATATATATATATATGCCTGTCATCAGCCTTTGTAGACTTTTTCAAAGCAGGCTGCTTTTGCTTATCTTTCCAGATCCCTCTTCTGACACCGTCCTATTTCCCTCCCTTCTCCTTTCCAATTCACCTCATCCAACGTTCCTTCCATGCCAGACTTTTTGAGTCTCCCTGTGTGCACAGGCTCTTTCCAGCTCATGCCTTTGTGTACACAGTTCCCTCTGATAGAACACCCTTTCTGTTCTTTGACTTTGACTCTTTTGGGGAAGAATCAGCTTGGAAATTACTTCCTCTGTTAAGCCCTCCTAGACCCCTCTATCAATTGAGTAGTCATGACCCCCGACCCTTAACAGAGATAAGTATATCTCTGTTAGCTCACTTATCAGCCTGGTTTTTTTTTGTATTTCACTGTTTGTTTATGGGTCTACAAGGCCTGGGCAGAGTCCTCATTTTATCTAACTAGCTCTCTGGAGACCTTTGCCTCTCTGCACCTTTGCCTGGAAGAGGATGTCAGTGAAAGTGTGTTGAATAATTTACTTGCCTCCTAAACTGCCCTCCCATCTCCAAAAAACCAAAACAAAACAGGAACAAAGGAAGCAAAACAAAAACATGTGTCCTTGCTAGAAATATCCCTCAGTGCTCACTCCTTGGCTTAAAGGCACTGAGACCTTCATTAGAACCTAATTGATATGTAGTGGACAGAGCACTGGATGAAGAATCTGGAGACCTATATTCTAGCTCCAACTCACCCTGCAATTAGTTCTGTGACCTTGGCCAATTATATCATCTCTCTAGGTCTAGGTTTCTTCATTTCTAAGGTAGAAGTTGAACTCAGAAGAGTATATAGGTTTTTACCCTCCAGTGATAATTGAGTCCAATGGTCAATGAGAGTGACCTCCCAAAGAGCTTTGTTGAAGATAATGAAGCTCAGGTCAGGAAAGACACTCAGCTGGAAAGAATACATTGACAGTTTCTGTCCATTTAGCACAGAATTGGGAGGTGGGGCACATCTGCCTCTCATTTGGTGATGCTGAACCAGATAGGTCTTTGAGTTCCTGTTAGCTCCAACACTCCACATTTCGTGATCATGCATGATTATATGTAAAGTCAGTTCCATTTTGTTTGTATGAGGCATATGTCAATTATTTGCCACATGCTATGTACTTGAGGAGTGTGAGATAAAAAGAAGAATAAATAATGCGTGGTCGGGCTTCCCTGGTGACTCAGTGGTTAAGAATCCGCCTGCCAATGCAAGGGACATGAGTTCGATCCCTGGTCCAGGAAGATCCTACATGCTGCCGAGCAACTAAGCCTGTGAGCCACAACTACTGAGCCTGTGCTCTAGAGCCCGCAAACCACAACTACTGAGCCCATGTGCCACAACTACTGAAGCCCATGTGCCTAGAGTCTGTGCTCCACAAAGAGAAGCCACCACAATGAGAAGCCCGTGCACCGCAACGAAGAGTAACCCCCGCTCGCTGCAACTAGAGAAAGCCCACACACAGCAGTGAAGACCCAACACAGCCAAAAAAATAAAAATAATAATAATAATGCATGGTCTTTGCCTGTAAGGGATTCTGGGTGATTAGTGGAGGGAGATGATAAGTACTATCTCCATTTAGCAGATAATAGGAACTGAAGCTCCACCAATGAGTAGAGGAAGTGGGTCTCAAACTAAATTGATTCTAAGGGCTTTACCCTTTTCCACTCTACCTCTCCACTGGTTGTTTACAAGAGAAAGGGAAAGGAGATACTGAACTGAAAGCTTGAGTGTTTCCCATGCTGGTTGCCTCACAGTAGAGGCCCAGGATAAACAGTGGACAGTGTTAGAAACCTGGGGGAAGGGGTAGAAAAGGGAACAGAAGAGTCCAGAAGACAAATTTCACCTAATGTATGAGGGTTGGTCTTGGCTTCCATACAGGAAGGTTTCATCAGGCCCCAGTGACAGGCAAGCATGTGTCCTCCTGTCACAGGTGCCTCAATTCTAAGATTCTGTTCCCTTGACAATGGTGGGGTTAGAGAGAGGCATTGACCCTTCTAGGAGGAAACAGTGCAGGATAAAGATTTAAATCAAATCACATTAATGACACATCAGGCCTTAACTTTGCGTGAAGGTGTCCACCAAACACCACCTGAGGGCATGGCCCTGTGAGCTTGTGAGGTTTAGAGGAGGCCTTTGCAAGTAGTAAGTTCTTCTAAGTAGTGAAAATTTCTAAGAGCAGATGGCTAGTTTCTGGGCCTATCACACAGATGTATCTTGATGGAGGTGAAGGGGTGGCCATAAACCCAGAGTGTGGTCTCTGGACTCCACACAGTTGGATTCTTTTTTTTTTCAGATTCTCAATGGTGATCATGCCGTGAGAAAACTGTTTAGGTCACTAGACTCATACAAGACAAGCAGACTTGAAGAAAGGAAGTTATTGATTTATAATGAATTTTCACATTACATGCAATGCACATGCTACACACACAGACATCAGACGCTCCACTGAAGTTAGCTAGTGAGGGCATCCCTTTCACGATACTGACAGACCTGGGAAACCAACCAATATTCAGAAGGTCACTAAAGGAAATCGCCAAGTTGGGGAAAATAAGATTCAGTGAGCTAGATGTGATATATTGATTTTTGGCTACAGTAACTTTAATGTAAAATATAGAAGGTTGGAACCAGAAGGGACCAAGTTCACCTTAGGCAACTCTCTTTTCACAAAAGGGGAAATTGAGGCCCAGAAAAGGGAACTGAATATCCTAAACCCACAGCATTCATTCGTTTTCTCTTTCATCCTACAAATATTTATAGAGGGCCAACCAGGAGTGAAGCCTCATTCTAAGCAAAGTGGAGGCTTTCATAAGCTCAAAAGTCTAGCTTGGGAGATGGATGTGAACAGAACCAATTCTCATACAGTATGATTAGTGCTCTAAGATAAGGATTGGCAAAGGTTTTCTGTTAAGGGCTGAATAGTAAATATTTTAATCTCTGAGGGCTATGGAGTCTCTGTTGCAACTACCAAGTTCCATTGCTGTAGCACAAAAGCAACCATAAACAAAATGCAAATGATAAAAGTGGCTGCCGTAAAACTTCATTGCCATCGAAATTGAAATTTAATATTGTAGTCACATGGCATGAAATCTTCTTCTTCTTTTGATTCTTTTCAACCATTAAAAAACGTAATAACTATTCTTAACTCATGAGCTTACAAAAACAGGCAGCAGGCTGGATTTAGCCAATAGACAGCAGTTTGCTGACCCTAATCTTAGATGAACAGAGGTTCCAGATGATTTTTTTCACCATCCATGAAGGGCATGATCTAGTTGTTGATCCGATTCTTTTACCAAGATTAAAAGGGAAAAAAATATATATGCTTGTCAGTGTCACCGTGATAAGGCAGGGCCACAGAGGGGGTGACTTCACAAAGAACAGTACAAGATTGGTTAAGAAGAGGGCGGAAAGCCCTTAGTTCATCACCACCTCATCTCTATTTCCAGTTAAACTCCAAATCCCTCTATAATCTTGAGCCAACTTTAATTTATTACTTTTCACATTTCAGAGACTCTCAATTTTGTGCAGTTTAAAATGTAGATTCCTCTGCAGAAAAACTGGCCCTTCATTTCTAAAGTTTCCACGTAGCCATGTTTAGAAGGGAGTCAAATGGCTGTATGGGACTCAGACCCTCTAGGGTTTAGATAATTTTTTGACAGCATTAAGGTTCCCTGTGGGCGGCCTTAGGGGAGACTGACAACCTTCTCCTAATAGATATGAGCACACGGGCAGTGTCATTCATCTTCGTATGCCTTGCCCTTCAGAGCAGAGTTTGGTATTGTAGAGTCACTAGACTTTGTCATGGCCAGTTGACCTGATGAAAAGGCATGTGCTCTTTCCCCTTATAGGAGAATTCCCTGGGTCTCAGCTTCCTCACCTGTACAATGGACATAACAATATCACCTACATCACACGTTTTATGAGGTCACATGTATGATAGCACTCTGTAAACCATCAAACACTCTTATAAACTTCTACCACTTCCTTCCATTCTTACCATCCCTACACTCAACAAGCCCACTTTATCTTTCTGGGCCTCATTTTCCTTATCTCAAAAGCCAGGAGGGCGAATTCAGTGGTTCTTAGTTCCCTTCCATTTCTACCACTTTGGCCCTGTGCCTTGTTAGGAAAGGAATTTTTCACTATACGGGAAGCAGTTTTGCATTATGATTGAAGGTAGAGGGCAGGAACAAAGAGGCCAGATATGGGAAAATGACAAAAAAAAGAAGACTAGAAGGGAAACTTGGCCTTAGACAGGGAAGCCTTAGACCAAGGGCCTTCCTCATTTGGTGTTCAGGATAAAATGCTCCCTTAAAAAGCAAAAAGGTCATGTTCTTTGGCATAGTCTAGATTTGCTTTACACGTGGAAAGCTGAGTTTGAGAATCGCAACCTTTCTTTTCTCTCCTTCTCAGAATCAGTCAAGGCTTGGAAACGTTGATGAGGTTATCCATCCAGCAATTTTTAACGAGAGGCTCACTGCCTAGATACTTCAATGTGGAATACACAGGGCTATGTCATGCTTTTTTTTTTTTTTTAAACCTCTTCTGGAAGTGATGGCTTCCACAAAGCTGACTAAGTCATGTCAGGGTCCTACACAGATTTTTCCCACTTTTCTATTATTTCCACTTTCAAAAAGAAGTTGTGTGTAAGTCCATTGACCGGGTAGGTGAAATGCTATCTCCCTCTCTGAAGAAACCGACTTTGTTTTTATGGAGCCAGTGTGGGATGGGGGTGGGCACAGGGCTGGGCTGGGAAACAAGAGGCAGGTGAGGCAAGTGAGATTAGAGAAACCTGTTTCTCTCCCTCCTCCACACTCCTGGCTTGAGATGTTTAAGGAAGGACAAAGGGGATCCAAATCCAGGATCTATCCTGTGGCTCTAAGGGTTCTTTTCTACAAAGGAGAACGGGTCTTGGTAGGGCTGTCTGGGGTCTAAGAGATGGGTCTAGGCCTCTAACAATGGGCAAATTTGAAGCCCTGTGAATTCTCTTGGACCTACATATTATCAGCCAACAGCCTACATATTATCAGCCCCCATAAACTAATTTACAAAAGAATGTACAGTAGATCACAGTTTCCCACAACTACAGGGGCCTAAGAAACACTTTTCAAGAGATCCGTATCTTTAGTACATGGTATCAGAAACTAGGAAAATCCTAACTAAATATCTTGCATTAGACTGAATTTTCTCTGAAATGAACTAGTGCCCTTTGGATATACCCAAGCTTTCCCATCCCCCTTGGGCATATATTCAAATTATTCTCTCTACTTTAAAAACCCTTCCCTAGCAAACATTCCTCCTATTGTTAGGGGAACCACTGACCGAAACTGCCCGCCCTGGCCAGACACCATAGTAACCACTTGCATGAGTTATCTTACAACAGGAGGTCCTGGTAAGGAATGTGGAACTAACAAGCTACCAACAACCAGAAGAATTTGGGAAAGGTCAAAAGGAGAGAGGAGACGCCCGTCCATATGTCCTACCAGCCTCCCAGAACCCATCTTGACTGAGTGATGCACGCGCCACCAGGAAGGACCCTGAGTCAGAGTGATTGGCCAGAGACAACCCAGAAACTAACCCCATCACCATAAAACCTGAGACTGCAAGCCACGTAGCAGAGCAGTTCTCCCGGGTTCCCTTACCCTGCTGCTCTCCGCCCGGGAGCCCCTTCCCAATAAAGTCTTTTGCTTTGTCAGCGCATGTGTCTCCTCGGACAATTCATTTCCAAGTGTTAGACAAGAGCCCACTCTCAGGCCCTGGAAGGGGTCCCCCTTCCTGCAACACTATCACGGACCATTGCTGGTCCAAATCCAACCACAGTTCAAGTCCCATTTCAAGTACTGACTTCTTTATAAAGACTTCACTCATTTATCAGGATCTTGTTATAGTTACTTTTTCATGAGTTTATGTTTTTCCTCTCCAATGACAGTATATATTCCTTAAGTCCTCAAGCTAATCTTTATACTTCCTCACATTCAAAATGGTTCCCGGTTCAGATCCTTCAACAAAGTAGGCATTCCAAAAAAAAAAAAAAAATCTGTGTTGGTGGGAATGTAAATTGGTGCAGCCACTATGGAAAACAGTATGGAGGTTCCTCAAGAAACTAAAAATAGAGTTGCCTGCCACATGATCCAGCAATCCCACACCTGGGCATATATCTGGACAAAACTATAATTCAAAAAGATACACGCACCCTTATGTTCATAGCAGCACTATTCATGATAGCCAAGACAAGGAAACAATCTAAATGTCCATCAACAGATGAATGGATAAAGAAGATGTGGTATATATGCACAATGGAATACTACTCAGCCATGAAAAGAATGAAATAATGTCCTTTGCAGCAACATGGATGGACCTAGAGATTTTCATACTAAGTGAAGTAATTCAGAAAGAGAAAGACAAATACCATATGATATCACTTATATGTGGAATCTAAAATAGGACACAAGTGAACTTATCTATGAAACAGAAACAGACTAACAGACATAGAGAACAGCCCTGTGGTTGCTGAGATGGGGAGAGGGGGTGGGGGAGGGATGGAGTGGGAGTTTGGGATTAGCAGATACAAACTATTATATAAGAATGGATAAACAGGGAATTCCCTGGCAGTCCAGTGGTTAGGACTCCACACTCTCACTGCCAGGGGCCTGGGTTCAATCCCTGGTGGGGGGAACCAAGATCCCACAAGCTGGGCAGTGGGGAAAAATGTAGATCATATGTATGTATGTACATGTGTGTTTACAGAGAAAGAAAGAAGAAAAAAAGAAAGAATGGATACAAAAGGTCCTACTGTATAGCATAGGGAACTATATTCAATATCCTGTGACAAACCATAATGGAAAAGAAAAAAAAAATCTGTTGATCATTTGTTTAACCAGAACACAATATCCAAGATCCTCACCTATAAATAGAATGTTTGCGCTATTTAGAAGTCTGAACCACAAAGAAATTGTTAACAAAGATTTCAGTTCAAAACAAACAACAAAATTCTAGAAGATTTCCTGAGTTCAACATATTCAAACTAAGTTTTGCACCTTCTACATATTTATCCAGGCGGTTGAATAATTTGAATTCAAGTTCTGAGTAAAAAGCCCGAGATATGGCAAGATTTTCAATCATCAAGAAAGATTCAATTATATTCAGTGCGTGCTTTCCAAAGGAGGAACACAAACTAATATTTTGAAAAGATTCTCAACAAGAGGGTTAGAACTACAATGACTTCCTTTTTTTAATTTTAATTTTTAATATTTATTTATATATTTGTCTCCGCCAGGTCTTCGTTGCGGCATGGAGGATCTTTGTTGTGGCATGAGAGATCTAGTTCCCTGAACAGGGATGGAACCCAGGCCCCCTGCATTGAGAGCATGGAATCTTAACCACTGGACCACCAGGGAAGCCCCTACAATGATTTCTTTAATAAATATTACTTATACATAAGACGAAGCCACCACATGCCTCCCCCTCATCCTGGTTCATGAACCCTATGCTATAATTCTTTATCTCCCCAAATAATTAAGAGGGAGGGAGATGTGGAATATGAGATAGCATATGCTATGAACTGAATGTTTGTGTCTTCTCCAAATTCATATGTTGAAATCCTAACCCCCAATGTGATGATATTAGGAAGTAGGGCCTTTAGGAGGTGATTAGGTCATGAGGGTGCAGCCCTCATAATGGGACTTGTAAGAAGAGGCCAAGAACTTGCTAGTCTTTCTTCTGCCATCTGCAAATCAGGAAGTGGGTTCTCACCAGACACTGGATCTGCTGGCGCCTTGATCTTGGACTTCTCCACCTCCAAAACAGTGAGAAATAAATTTCTGTTGTTTAAGCCACCCAGTCTATGGTATTCTGTACTAGCAGCCTGAATGCACTAAGGCAGAATGTTTGTACCTACTATGGCTGTGATGCTTTATAGCTACAGTTTCAATCTGATCAGCCGCCCTGTGAGGCAGGTGTCATATACACTTGTCTTACAGACGACGAAACTGAGGCTGAGAGGGGTTAAGTAACCGCTCCAAGGTCACGGAGCTGAAAGTGGACCTAGATCAAAATCTAGGTCTCACTGGTTTCAAAATTTATACTTTTTTCACAGTACAATGTTGCCTTTTTGCAGTGTTTTCACAGCTATCCAAATAGACGAGAAAAATGAGTTGACGTTCACACATTTTTTTAAGTGGAAATGCCGTTTGCTGTAATGAAACAAAACAGGTGATAGAAGATGTGGCTCCCATTCTGCCATGGGCCACCAAGCTGTATGACCTCAGCCACTCCATCTCATAATCATAAAATCAGACTGTAAATGCTGAAAAATGCATCTTGAAGATCTTATCTCCACCCAATCTCCTCCCTTTGCAGAAGAGGAATTTGAGACCCAGATGAAGCCACCTGCCAACAGTCACCGAAGGGCAGAATTCAGGCTTATCAAACCCATCCAGGGCTCATTCCACTGGGTTGTGTCTCTCCTCTCTGGACCTTGGTCTCCTCATAAAACAAACCTCTGAGACCAAGTGTGTTGTCTTAGCCAGTGTGAGATGTTATAAGGCTATAGACTTACAACAAACTTTTATTTCTCACAGTTCTGGTGGCTAGAAGTCCAAGATCAAGGCCCTGGCAGATCTGACGTCTGGTGAGGACATTCTTCCTGGTTTGCAGATGGTTATTTTTCTCCTGGTATCCTCACATAGCTGAGAGAGACAGAAAGATCATCTTTCTTGGGACTTCCCTGGTGGCGCAGTGGTCAAGATTTTGCGCTCCCAATGCAGGGGGCCCAGGTTCAATCCCAGGTCAGGGAACTAGATCCCATATGCATGCTGCAATGAAGAAACCCACCTGCCGCAACTAAGACCAGGAGCAACTAAATAAATAAATAATTTTTTTAAAAAAAAGATCATCTTTCTTGTGTCTCTTCTTATAAGAGCACTAATCCCATTCATGAGGGCTCCACTCTCATGACCTAATTACCTCCCAAAGGCCCCACTTAATACCATCACATTGCGGGTTAGGATTTCAATATATGAATTTTACGGGGACACAAACATTCAGTTCATAACATATGTGGTTCACTCAGATTGTCGTATGCAAATAGAGAGAATTTTATTATGATCTTTCAGTGCATAACTAGAAAAATGAGAGGTCTCAGAGGTCCTATGAGAGAAAGAACATACATCCTCTGAGCCTACATGTATGTGGTATGTGTGTGGGGGTGTGTGTGTGAGAGAGAGAGAGACAGAGACAGACACACAGAGACAGAGACACAGAGAGACAGAGAGAGCACAAGAGACACAGAGACAGAGAGAAGAGGAGGGAAAATGTGTTGTAGAGAGAAATCTGTCCTTAGGGCTGCCTCGGATCCCAATAATATACCTGAGTGAGTTTCTACTCCTTATAACAAAAACAAAAGAAACTAACTAGAAAAAAGAGAAATATATCTTTTTCTAAATCAACTCTTTCCTTGGGAACTCCCTGGTTGGTCCAGTGGTTATGACTCCACGCTTTCAAATAACTCTTTCCAGAGCATCAAATTATACTCTGGTATAGTGTCTATAAATAGAAACACCGAAATGCTAGTATCCTGAAAAAAGTTATGTAATACACACTAAAAAAAAAAAAAAAAAAAGAGAGAGAGCATTTACTCCCTGGTGCTCTCCTCAGACTTTGAATCTCATTTCTCCACCAAAATAACTATTATTAATGTAAAAAGGCTAAAAACTGCAAGCATGTGGGGTTTGGCTCCCTGAAGTAACGGTGGAACAGTCCTCCTTTCCTTTCTACTGCCTTTGGCACCTGTGTGGTTCCTGTAGGTGTATTTTTTGGCCTAGATCATCAGGGAACTGTTTTGTTTAGGAACTGATGGGCTCTTATTGAAACACCTCTCTGCTTAGAGGGAGAAGAATGACCTATGTCACCTTAATCTATTTATGCCACGGTGGAGTGCCGCTAGAAGGGTTTGAAAAGTATTTCCCAAAAGGTTGTCCTTCGAACCTTAGGCCTGTGCAATGCTATGTGACAAAAGGTTCCAAGGTCAAATAAGTTTGGGAAACACTGCCTTTTGTATTACCTCTCATAGAGTCATTGATGCACATGTCTTCTCTGCTGGCTTCTCCTCTGTACGAGATTTCTAAATTTGAAGTGCCTCAGGGCTTGGCTGTGAGCCTTAACTCCTCTCTGAGCTCTCCCTAGGTGATCTCATCCAGTTCTAGGACTTTAAATGCCATCTGTATGCTAATGATTTCCCAATTTATATCTCAAACCTTCCTCCTAAGCTCCAGACTCATAGATATGTAAGACCTGTCTACTTGATAGCACCTCTTACATGTGTAATAGGTATCTTAAACTTACCTTGGGTAAAACAATCTCTTTATTTCCCTCATGCCTTTAAGCCTTTGCTTCTCTAGTCTTTTCCAGCTCAGTCAATATTACCAACATGTAATTAATTGCTCAAGCCCCAGAGCTGGAAGTTATTACCGTCTTCCTCTGGTCCCTCTGGTCCCTGTTACCCACATTAACCCATCAGGAAGCCTTGTTGTCTCTACTCAAAAGTGTGCTGAAGCCATCCACAATCTCTCTATCTGCACTGACAACCCCGTCATCATCTCAAGAGCCTACAAGAGCCTCCTAACTGGTTTCTGCTTGTAATCTTGGCCTCTAGATTCTATCCTCTTCCCAACAGCCAAGGAGAGGTTGTTTGTTTGTTGGTTTGTTTGTTTTTCTAAATTGTTAATTAGGTTGAACCAAGGTTTAAAACACTTCAAACTGCTTTCCATTGCATAACAATCAAACCTTACTTCTTACCGTGCTCTCTAAGATCATACCTCATCACGTGCAGTTTCTCAGCTCCAGCCACAGAGGCTCTTTTCTCTTCCTCCAACATGCTAGGTTTGTCCTTCCTTTGGTCTGCTTGGTCTGTGGACTCACTGTTCCCTCTGTCTGCCAGGTTCCCCACTTCTAGTCCTTCCCTATAACATCACCCGTTGAGGTCTTCACAGTCCTCGGCTGTGAAGATTATTCGAAATCTTATTTGTTTGTTCACTTTTCTTGGTGAACTCCACCTAGAGAGTGAATTCTATGAAGGCAAGGCAAGGATCTTACCTGTCCTATTCACTCTTCCCCAAGGTTTTCTCAGTACCTAGAGCAGTGCCTGGCACATAATAGGTGCTCAATAAATAGTTGTTGACTGCATGATGAGTTGAGAAATTATGCAGTGGAGAAAACTGCAAAATTTAATTTAACCCAACATTCCTCAAAAGTATTTGGCCACAGAACCCTACTTGCCATTGTAGAGAATATTCATTATCCCAGGGATCATTTCCTAGAATACACTTTGCTTTATGCTGGTTTAATATCAGTATTGAGAAGAGGTAATGTTTGAGACTCAGTGGATCTTCAACTTCAAAACTTGAAAATCTCTTGTAAGCAGGCATTTTGACTGGTCTTTGGGAGTCCAGGATATTTTTATTTGGAGAATGCTAATTCAAAAAGTAAGTTATTGGGTATTCTTTCTTTGAGATGTGGATTCAAAAAATCAGAATAGCAGCTCAAGATTGCAGGGCTCAGGGGCTGATGAAGTGTTGGAGGTGAGAGAGGAGTCCAGACAGGATATGGCAAAGTTAAGGGATGTGGTTGACTAAGGGCAAACTAGATTGAGGCCCACTAAAGCTTTCCTACTTCTAATGGAATTTTTAGAAACAGAAACCTGCAGTTGGAAATTTGGCTATTTTTATCCTGTGTATGTTTTCTGTCATTATTTCTTTTCTGTTCTCCCTCATGTTTAGTAAAGCTGTTCTTGAAAATACCAGCCTGTCTCAGTTATGGCAAGGGAAATAATTTTGTCCACATTGAAAATTTTAAAGGTGGACCCACACAGCCTTGGATGCGGCATGAACAGGTGATGTGGTGACACAGAGAATCAGGAAAAGAGACCCAAAGTAAAGATGAAAGTCAAGCCACAGAGTCAGGGGGAGATTTTCATCCCCTTCCAACCTGTAAACACTCTTTCAAGAGTCCTATTTGGTTCAGCTCTGATGTGTTTAAACTTTGGAGTGTTTTGTGTTAAGTCCTAATTAGACAAGGCTAATTCTGTACAAAGTCACACACATACAATATTAAACTATAAAAGACAGTTTGATAAAGGAATTGTCTAGTTGCATGAAAAACCTTAGATGAAATTAGATGAGGAGAACCTGAGAAAGTGCTCAGTGACTTGAAGCGTACACAAAGAATATGTGAGAAGTTTTGTGAACGTATCAAAGGGGCTGTAGGTTTGGACCTCAGTATTTCTCAATTCATGGGTGCACTAATATTGGCAGCTGGATTTTGTCTTCAGGGTAGGCTCTTGCTTTATTCTTGGAGAGACCAGTTGGGAGCATTTTTAGTCATAAAGATGACTAAAAAACCCAGGAGAATAACCCAGTTGTAAAGGCTTAAGATTAGAGGAGCTGGATATTGTATTTAGTAGGATAAAGGGCTGGCTTTGTGGCAGATAGGTTGTGAATGTGAAGGGATACTTATGTTATTTGTGAGTTTTCTTTATAGGTAACTCTTAGGGAGTGTATCAGGTAGGGTTCTCCAGAAAAACAGAACCAATGGTGTGTGTGTGTGTGTGTGTGTGTGTGTGTGTGTGTGAGTGTGTACATTCTACAGAGCCAGTGTTTGTGTCTTAAAGCTGGAAGCTGCTATAGAACCAGGAAGAGCTGACATTCCCATTCTAAGCCCATCAGACAGGAAAAGGCAGGGGAGGGCTAGCTTTGTGTTCTGTTGAGGTTTTCAACTGATTGGGTGGGACCCACCCACATTATGGAAAGCAACCTGCCTTACTCATAAGATTTAAATGTTAATATCATCCAAAAACACCCTCACAGAAACACTCAGAATAATATTCAACCAAATATCTGGGCACCCTGTGGTCCAGTCAATTTGACACATAAAATTAACCATCACAGGAAATGAGAGATGTGCATAATAGTATTTACACCTAGGATGATGAGCTGGGCCCAGAAACATGGTAGCAGATTGCACAGAAAGAGGGAGAGAATCAGACCCTGTAACATAGTCAATGGATTCCATGACAATGACACTTGAGATTCAGTTTAAGTTTTTCTTTTCTATG
This sequence comes from Stenella coeruleoalba, assembly GCF_951394435.1. Taxonomy (NCBI): domain Eukaryota; kingdom Metazoa; phylum Chordata; class Mammalia; order Artiodactyla; family Delphinidae; genus Stenella; species Stenella coeruleoalba. The sequence goes on along the minus strand of NC_137154.1, from coordinate 62,802,057 downwards.
CTGTACTCCCACGTATTACCTTCAAGACTTAGTGTTATGGGTTGAATTGTGTCCCCCACAAACTATAAAGAAAACTATAAAAAACTAAAACTATAAAGAAAAAGATATGTTGCAGTCCTAACATCTAGTACTTCAGAAGGTCACCTTATTTGGAGATACGGTCTCCACAGAGGAAATCAAGTTAAAATGTGATCATTAGGATGGACCCTAATCCAATACGATAGGTGACCTTATAAGAGGGGCAGTTTGGACACAACTAGGCATAAAGCATAAACAACGCTGAGACACAGGAAGAATAGAACCATCTACAAGTCAAGGAGAAAGGTCTCCAAACAGATTCTTCCCTCATAGCTCTCAGAAGGGACAACATTGTCAACACCTCAGTTTCAGATTTCTAGCTTCCAGAACTCTGAGACAATAAATTTTTATTGTGTAAGCCACTCCGTTTGTGGTACTTTTGTTATGGCAGCCCTAGGAAATGAATATGCTCAGTAAAATCTACCACACACCATAGCCTGTGTTAACTACACTTGGAAGAATGAAGGATAGATTTGATGTACATCTAAAGAATTAAGGCCCAGAGATTGGAGGAGCAGCAGCATGGAGAAGAGGTCATGAGATTACAGAGGCAATTGGGGGAGAAGCCTGGAGCTATGAGCAGTGGTCCAAGGAGAGTCTCAAAGAGGGACTGAGGATGATAGTACTTTAAATAATCTAAATATAGGTAGATATCATTATGACTGCTGACAATATCATCACCAAAAAAATGTACTGGCTCCCTGCTGAAAAAACTACTGATACAACTAGTGCATAGTGATCATTCCTGTGTTTGATCAGCTGAGAAGCATTAATGGAGTTTATATTAACTTTTAAAATGTTAAAAATTAAAAGGTTTGTATTAACATTGACAATGTCTAAAAGTAAATGGTATATAGTAACTTAGACAATGTTAAAAATTAAAGGGATAATCTTTACATCTTCATCAACAATCAAGGCACAGACATCTTGATAGAGGATGTATCGGAGCTCAAATGACTACAGACAGCATCATGCCTTGCAAATACATCTCTTTGTCTCGATGCTACTACGTGAACATGTTAGCACATTGTTTCCTGAGGTACACCTTCCACTGAAATATTGCCCTAGATATAGATAAGGAGCACCCTAAGGCCATAGGGAAGGAAGGAAAGAATGAAGGAAGGAAGAAGGAAGGATGGGAGGGAGGGAGGGAGCATGGAAAGAAGGAAGGGAAGAGAGGAGGAGGGACATAGGACCCTTTTAAATCACAGAGCCAAGTTCCAATCCACTTGAAATAACCAGGTTTGGTTTCAGATAATACAGGATATTTCTAAAGCAGATCTTTGGAATATTTGACAAACACTGTGGTTAAATTATTAATATGGGATAAAGATGTTATTTAATAGTAATCTGCAAAAATTAATGTTTCTTTACTGCCTTCAATTCATGGTTTACTTCTAAAATCTTTGAATCAACATCTAATTTCAGAAAATAGAATGAAGATTCCTTGGAGGTCTAGGAACTAGGTAGAAGGGAAAGAAATCCGATGACAGTATCTTGATATTTTTAATACTGTGTAATACTAATATGATAACAACAGCTACTCCTTTAGTCTAAGGATTTCCATTTTAAAGGTTTGCTGTTATTCATTTTCCTTGCGTCTTGTTGAGTATAATTTTTAGGGCTATGTGCCTGACTTGAATTCTATTAAATACCAAATGATTTCTTACATATCTAAGTTTGGAATCTGTCTCCTTTAATAGACAGAAATTACTCTCCCCCAGAAGAATGATACAGTAACAATGTCCAGGCAGTCAAAATGAATGTCATTGTCCTTCTTCCTTATTGATGAATAACTACTGATGATTCTATCCCAGGTCCAGCTAGGAAAGAAAACGATAATGCACAACTAGCAATAGCTTTCCTGGGGCAGAGTTGGGGGAATGGATTCAATGTCCTTCTACCTTAGGGATCTGTTAATATATGCGCAAGGGAAGCACTTTGATGTGGTTTCTGAGGAAATGTCTGATAGACTTTTCCTGGTCTGGGATGGTCCATTTATAGGATATACTGTCTATGTCTCTAAACATTGTGTGAAACAGTCTGATGTCCACTGTACTCTGTGAAGTCATTTTTGTAAAGAAGGTCCAAAGTGAAATGACTGGCTGGGGCAATGACTTTGAGAAGGTCTGAACCAGTTCTGATGTAATTTCTCTTCCAGGAAAATCCCAAGACTTTTAGGGGTGGTGCTTGTTTGTGGTTCCATTGTAAAATATGACAGTCTTGGGTAGACTTAATACAAGCAGACATGATTACGCAGCCCTGTTCCACATCATTAGTGAGAGTAAATGCCTCCGCCAGAATTCTGCCAACACTGTTTCTAGCCAGACATCCATTAGTAAACGTTGTAGTCTTAAAATATTGGATGGCTTCTGTGTCTGGCTTGTCTGCATAATGGAAACTAGGTCCAGATTTTTTCAATAATCAACATGGGTAAGTATAGAAATGCTGTTCTCCAAGAGAGGTGGTTAGAAATTTGGCGGATTCAGGACAGAATTTTGGTAAAGATCTGTTTCATGTTTTTGTGTTTGTTTGGTTTTTTTAGTTTAAAATGTTCTTAATTGAAAATATAAAAATATTTCTTGTTTTATGATAATGCCAATTAAGGAGATAACTCCCTAGATCTAACTCATCCATGCTCAGTATTGACACTTTACTTTCCTCACAGAGATCAGCATAAATTGAAACATCTCTCTTCAACCTGAGTGGCTGATCATTCTAAGTGGGTATTTCTAACAAATTGAGAGGATTTCGTTAAAGTGCACATTATAAATAAATGTAACATTTTACAAATTCTTAAACATAACAATGCTTTTAGTTAGTAAATACTTCACATGCCACCCTGTGCTCTCTCTTTTGATCCTTGATGGCCCTATGAGGTGGAAATGGAAGGCACTAAATATCTGCCTTCCACAAGTGAGAAAACAAGCTCAGAGAGATCAAAAACTCGGCCAAAGTCACAAGTAAATTAGGCTGCTTTCAAGATCAGTCTGAAGGTCTGTGATAGTGTTTTCTTAGTATTCCTTGTTGAAGGAGGAGAAACTGCCTGTTAGGTGGAAGGCTTCCAAACCCTGTAACTTGCACACAAGTCCTTTGATCTCATCTGGCTTTGGGCTCCCCAGTCTTTTGAGAACCCTGCGGTGACAGCTGCCTCTGTAACTTGTCTAGAATGAAAGGTATTTAACCTTAAAAGATTACTTTCCACGTGTAAGTAGTAAGAAATCACAAAGTCTTATCAGAAAGCCAGTGTGATAAGAAGTTTTTGAGGCTATTTGACAAACCAGTAGTACTTGACATGGTTACAAAAATAAATTATCTTGCCCTCTCAGTTGAGGAACAACAAATAAATAAGGACGGTAAATTGCGGAGACTGGCTTACAAGCAGTGACATACTTGGTAGGCATTTGTAAATAATACCATATTGAACTTGCTGAGTCTCGCTCCCTCAAGAACCCTGTGAACCTCCACATGTTCTTTTTTGCAGTCATCACAACATTCCCACTGAGGGTTGCCTAGACAGGAATTATCATCCCATTTTAACCTATGGAAAAGGTGAGGGTTCAGAGATCTGTGGACTGATCCAAGGTCAAGTAGTGAGTAGTCAGGAGAAACTAACCCCAGGGCTAATTTCTTCTTGATGATTTGATTGTCACAAGTAAGTGACTTGCTTGAGGTAATCAAAGAAAAATATTTGGAGAATGAGGATATTTATGGCACACTAATTAAATAAGCAGGTGACAAGGACAGAGTCCTAGTTCTAGCCCTACCCCTGAGTAGTTAAGAGATTTGGACAAGTTACTTAACCAGACTGGGCCTCAGTATCCTACTTGGAGAAATGAAACAGTTGACCTAGATCAGGGATTTTCAAACTTTCTCCTTTTTTAAGGAACGTCTTAATGTTTTAAACATTTATTCAAAGTACATGGTAATGTTATAAATTTAATTAATAAAAGCTGAGCTGTATACAATCCCACCTCCTGCTTGACTCTCCCCACCTCCTACCAGATTCCCTGGACACAGTCTAAAAACCACAGTATTAGGTAACCTGAAAGTTCCTTCCTGTTCTAAATTCAATGGTTTTATCACTGGAAGCATCTAGCTTTCTAATCTGCTAGCTGTTCGTGTCCTATATAACATCTTGTGGCACAAAAGACCTCCAGACTAGGGGTCAGAGAAGCCGTGTGTGGATCCCTGCTCCACCAACCAATTATCTATGTCACCTTAATCAAATTACTTCCCCTCTCTAAGTGTGTGTTTCCTCATCTACAAAATGAAGATAGTAACCCTTCTAAGGTAAGAGTGCTTTGTAAGCTGTAAAAGTTTGAATAAATATAAAATGTCATTAGTATTAGCTTCTGTGCACAACATCCTTCCATAGAGAGATGGCTTTATCCTCTGAATGATACGGAGTACCAACATGGAATGAGCTTCTCTTAGGCAAGGTTGCCAAAGAACAGAGACGGGATCTACCATATTTGGGGTTCATCTTCTCTGTGAGGGAAAGTCAAGTCAGTAGTGAGGGTGTGAGCTAACAGCATAACAAATAATAAAACCAAGGAGGCACCATTGTTAAGAATAAAGGGAGGAATTGTCCCTACAATCTGACCTTGATAATAATGATCCAGCTATACTTCCCCCTCCACACAGAGCCACGACCAATAATAATGACTGTCATTCACTGAGTGCTTACCACGTGCTAGGCACTGTTTTTACATGAGTTCTGTCATTCAAATTTCACAAGAACCTTCTGCAATGGGGTTAGTCTTATTTTATATGGAGAAGTGGCCAATAAAATAGGGTATTATTCCTGATTTGCAGCCTAGGAAGGCTAAGTAATTGGCTCAGGTTCATAAAATTGGCAAGTGGCAGAGCTTGAACTCTGAATTCAAACCTCTGAACCGCTCAGCTCTGCATCTCCTGGTTGGAAGAAAAGATTTTCCTCACTCAGCATGAGGGCCAAAAGCCTCCATTCCTCTTGATCTTTGCAGTGCCTTAGTCAGCTCCATCTTTCCATTTTTATTATATTTTTAAATTTCTTCCTCCATTCAAAAGTGCTTCACTCATCTTCATAAAACTCAGAGGTGGAAAGTGCCTGTTAGTCATTGATGTTCCCCCCTAGTCTCCCCCTTGTCCTCTGCAGCGTATTTTCTGCTCGGGAGTTGGAAAACGGAGCCACAGCTCTTCCCTTGCGGAATTAGTCCCATAACTAATTCCCCTCTGTCAGGAAGATTTTCCTCTTACACTTATCCTCCTCTTCAATTTTGCGTTTTACCCAATTCTTTCTCTCTGTGGGCTGCACACTTCAGCTCTTCAGATCACATGGCCTAAGCCTGCCCAGGCTCTCAGCAGTGATTTCACTGAGCTGCCTCTTCCCCTCATGCTATGGCCAGAGTAGCTTTCTTATTAGCACCTGGAAGATGCTTTCCCCAGCGGACAGAGGTAGAGGTGAGCTGCCGAGGGGATGCTGGAGGAACAGGGGTGAGCACGAGGCTTGAAACCTATTTGGTCAGCAAACCTTGAACCTAATTCAGCTTGGACATTTCACTTAGGTGGCCACATCCCCTGGCATCAGAAGCGTTTACTCTCCAGAAATCACAAAATAAATCTAATGAAGACAGTGCTGCAGTGGAACGCACATCAACTTTGGGATTTGAAAAATCTAATTTAAGTCATTGCTCTACTTTTTACATAGCTATGTGGCTTTGGCAAGTCATTTAACTCCCTGAGCTTCAGGTTACTCATTTGTAATATGGGGAAATAATACCTACCTGAGTTGTTTCTGTAAGGATTACAGGCCATGGCCTGGCACATAATAGGCATTCAGTCAATGAGAGCCTTATTTTTCAAAGCCCTAATTCTAAATCACTTGCCCTGATCTCTTCCTCAGAATTGTGTATTCATTCTGGAGTCTCTAGGCAGCTGCCTCTACCTCTTATTCTTCCATTTTCACTGTGCTGCAAACCAGCCTAGAGCATTCTCATGTTCTGGTTTCACTTCCAACATTAGCAGTTCTACCCAGTTCACCACTGCCTAGAAAGCAGAACTCAGAAATTAGCTATCAGATGCAAGTCAACATTAACTCTGCTTTTCAGTTTTTACTTTGATGTGAACCTCACCAATGACATGCTGAAATGGGTAAAGATATTTGCCATCTTTGTTTTAAGCTCTATCTGTATGTTGACAATTTCTCATTTGTATCATATTCCACATGAACGAGTATTGGCAATAGTATCTCTTTTTTTTAAAGAGATAAATGGGGATTCTTGTTTTTCTTTTTTTTTTTTTTTTTTTTTTTGCTTTACAATGGTGTGTTAGTTTCTGCTTTATAACAAAGTGAATCAGTTATACATATACATATGTTCCCATATCTCTTCCCTCTTGCATCTCCCTCCCTCCCACCCTCCCTATCCCACTCCTCTAGGTGGTCACAAACACCGAGCTGATCTCCCTGTGCTATGCGGCTGCTTCCCACTAGCTATCTATTTTATGTTTGGTAGTGTATATATGTCCATGCCTCTCTCTCGCTTTGTCACAGCTTACCCTTCCCCTTCCCCATATCCTTAAGTCCATTCTCTAGTAGGTCTGTGTCTTTATTCCTGCCTCACCCCTAGGTTCTTCATGACATTATTTTTTCTTAGATTTCATATATATGTGTTAGCATACGGTATTTGTTTTTCTCTTTCTGACTTACTTCACTCTGTATGACAGACTCTAGGTCTATCCACCTCATTACAAACAGCTCAATTTCGTTTCTTTTTATGGCTGAGTAATATTCCATTGTATATATGTGCCACATCTTCTTTATCCATTCATCCAATGATGGACACTTAGGTTGTTTCCATCTCCGGGCTATTGTAAAAAGAGCTGCAATGAACATTTTGGTACATGACTCTTTTTGAATTATGGTTTTCTCAGGGTATATGCCCAGTAGTGGGATTGCTGGGTCATATGGTAGTTCTATTTGTAGTTTTTTAAGGAACCTCCATACTGTTCTCCATAGTGGCTGAACCAATTCACATTCCCACCAGCAGTGCAAGAGGGTTCCCTTTTCTCCACATCCTCTCCAGCATTTATTGTTTCTAGATTTTTTGATGATGGCCATTCTGACTGGTGTGAGATGATATCTCATTGTAGTTTTGATTTGCATTTCTCTAATGATTAATGATGTTGAGCATTCTTTCATGTGTTTGTTGGCCATCTGTATATCTTCTTTGGAGAAATGTCTATTTAGGTCTTCTGCCCATTTTTGGATTGGGCTGTTTGTTTTTTTGTTATTGAGCTGCATGAGCTGCTTATAAATTTTGGAGATTAATCCTTTGTCAGTTGGTTCATTTGCAAATATTTTCTCCCATTCTGAGGGTTGTCTTTTGGTCTTGTTTATGGTTTCCTTTGCTGTGCAAAAGCTTTGAAGTTTCATTAGGTCCCATTTGTTTATTTTTGTTTTTATTCCCATTTCTCTAGGAGGTGGGTCAAAAAGGAGCTTGCTGTGATTTATGTCAAAGAGTGTTCTGCCCATGTTTTCCTTGAAGAGTTTTATAGTGTCTGGCCTTACATTTAGGTCTTTAATCCATTTTGAGGGTTTTTTTGTGTATGGTGTTAGGAAGTGTTCTAATTTCATTCTTTTACATGTACCTGTCCAGTTTTCCCAGCACCACTTATTGAAGAGGCTGTCCTTTCTCCACTGTACATTCCTGCCTCCTTTATCAAAGATAAGGTGACCATATGTGCGTGGGAAGAAGTAAAGCTGTCACTGTTTGCAGATGACATGATACTATACATAGAGAATCCTAAAGATGCCACCAGAAAACTACTAGAGCTAATCAATGAATTTGGTAAAGTCGCAGGATACAAAATTAATGCACAGAAATCTCTTGCATTCCTATACACTAATGATGAAAAATCTGAAAGTGAAATCAAGAAAACACTCCCATTTACCATAGCAACAAAAAGAATAAAATATCTAGGAATAAACCTACCTAAGGAGACAAAAGACCTGTATGCAGAAAATTATAAGACACTGATGAAAGAAATTAAAGATGATACAAATAGATGGAGAGGTATACCATGTTCTTGGATTTTTTAAGAAAAATATTTATTATTTATTTTGGCTGCTCCAGGCCTTAGCTGCAGCATGCCGGCTCTTCACTGCGGCATTCAGGAATCTTTAGTTGCGGCATGTGGACTCAGTTGTGGCATGCATGCAGGATCTAGTTCCCCGACTAGGGATCGAACCCTGGCCCCCTGCATTGGAAGCATGGCCTCTTACCAATGGACCACCAAGGATGTCCCTGGCAATAGTATCTTAACATGCAAACAGAACCCAACTTGAACAAAATATTTCATTAAAACATTCTTTTTAAATGAATGCATGTGACCATTCCCAGCCAAAAGGAAACTACCTTTCTCTTAGGCGACTGAAATCTATGCACTTAACAAATATTTATTGAGAGTCTACAATGTACAAAAGACCTTGTAGGTGCTGGGATACACTGGTTGATATGGCAGACATGGGGGTCATTGAAACAAATCCCCCTTCTCATGGAGCTTACATTATAGTGAGAAACCCACAATAAACAAGTAAACTCATAAATAAAAATATTAATTTGAGAAAATTATGATTATAATGAAGAAAACAAAACAAAGTCATATAATAGTGACTAGGGAGGCTATTTTATTTGTTTATATATTTATTTTTCCTTAATTTAAAAAATCAAAGTAATAGAGTTTTTAAATATAGCTTTAAAAAATAATATAGCTTTTAAAAAATCAAATCCCAAAATAAATCTAATGAATAGGGAGAGGAGAGGTGAAGAGGTGAAGATCACCTCTCTGTGGAGGTGATCCCTGAGCTGAGACCTGAATTATGAGGAGACAGCTATAAAAAGGTCCAGGAAAAGCATATCCGGCATAGAGAACAGTAACCCAAAGGCACCGAGTGCAACGGAGCTTGGTGTACAGGTTCCTGGGACAGAAGAAAAAGACAATTTAGTTGAGGTGAATTGAAGAAAAGGGTGAGAGGTAGGAGGTGAGACCATAGAGGTAGGCAGAGGCCAGATCATGTAGGATCTTATAGGGTTTGGTAAGACTATTGGCTATGTTTTATAGTGAAAGGCCATGGACAGGGTTAAATTAAACAAGGGAGAGATATGAACTGATCTGTGTTTTTTAAAGATGATTTTATTTTCTGGCTAGAGAATGGAGTATAGAGGAGCAACAGTGAAAACAGGAGGCTTTTATGGCAGTCCAGATGAGTGATGATGGTGGCTTAGAGTGGGATCATAAGAGTAATAATGGTGAAATTCAGGATTTATTTCAGAAGAATTTGTTCAGAATTTCCAGAATGTGTTGGTGAATTAGATTTGGGGAGTGAGGTAAAGCAGGAACTAGAATGAGTCCTAGGTTTGGACTTGAATTCCTGGGTGTATGGTGGTACCATTTACCAAGATAGGAAAGATTGCATGTAGAACACTTTGTGGGGATGTGGTTTGATTTGGATATGTTAAGTACGATAGACCTATGAGACAGTCATATGGAGATGTCTAAGAAACCAACTTGCTTGGCTATTACAGGATGCTTCTGTTCTCCCCTCTCACAATGCACAACCAATTGGTTGGCTAGATTAGACATCTGCAAGAAAAACGGGTGGACACTATGCCAGTCCCTGGTGCCTTTGTAATATATCTGTAATTTTTGTTAAGAGTTGATTCAGTGACTCAGAAGACCATGGTGGGTATTCCTTGGACACCTATACTACATTCTAAGATGTGACTGAATAGCCATGGTTGGTAAAGAAAGTAGTTTCCCAGAACAGAGTTATATTTGGCAAAAAAAAAAAAAAAAAAATTTCCAACTATATTTTCCACTTGGCATGTAGATAGTATATGACATGGCACAGAGAGATAATACAATCTAGTTGGAAAATGTTTCTTAGACATACTAATGAGAAAAGGCTTTATTTTTATTCCCCTTCAGATTCTGGTTCATAGATATATAGCTCTTAGAATTGGGAGGATCTCAAAGAACAATGCGTTTAACCCCTGATCTCAGGCACGCAAAGCATCAAGGCAGCAAATGCCTAGACAAATCACACCACTTTTTGTAGTAGTTTTCTGCATTTGAGAACTGGGCCTTTTCTTCGACATCCCTACTTTACACATTCAGGTCTTAAAAACCTATCTTCAGCTAAAAAATTAAGTGTAAATGAAATAAATTCAATATAGACAAAATAATAAAATTATTTATATTCACCAGGATGCTTCCTTATATGCAAACTGTGCTTTGAAAGTGAAAACCACAACACCCTGCCCTAGTGTTTAAACATCTCCCCTGGGATATTACTTTGCTTTTCTAACACAAAGTTCTTAGATTAATTTCTGATCTATATCAACTATATAAGAAGGGTGGGAATTAACAGGGTTTTTGATGTTGCTTTATAGCCAGGCCCTTTCAGCTTATCAGGCTCTTTATAATGGCTTTTTCACCTTCAGACGCATTCCTATAACTGTCCTTTTACAGGTTAATGGGTCTGTTACCTTTCTGGAAGCTCCCCTGAGCTAAGTTCATTACCATACTGTAGTCTCCCCTAAGCTATAAATCCCACCTGCATACTAGTCTATTTCCAAGACCACCGCCCCTAATTGTAAAGCAGAGATATTATGACACATTGAAACAGAGAAACCAAGGCAGTAGAATTTTTTGAAAGCCAAGGAAGCAGCCACATCCATAACAAAACTGAAAAATAATCACCATTGTCTGCATTCAGACCAATACCACCAACCCAAAGTGGGGCGGTGCTATTTCAATAATAACTTGCTGACATATTCCACCCTTTCTCGTCATGGGCTATCTGTCCCATTTCTGCACCAAAGGCCTGAAGGTTTTGCTTGCTGGGCCTTTCAGCGTAACATTAGAGCTTGCGTTCTGCGCAAAAACCAGCTCAACTCAGCTTGTGTTCTCTGAAAAAGTTAGCTCAACTCAGGTCTTGCATTTTTATAAAATAATCTGATTCTTATAACTAGGATTGCTTATCAAGAGACTTTGGAGAATTTCCTTTCTCAGCATCATTAATGCAGAACAAAGATCGGAGCTACAGACTGTGCATTACTTTTGCTTCATTCCTTCAGTCAAGATTAATGGTTGCAGCCATCGGAAAAGAATGTTCTCCTTATAGTTTAAATTGCCAACTTCAGAGAAACCATAAACCAGTTCCCCTCAAGCATCATAACCTAGTTATTCTTTCCTCTCCTTCCTCAAACAGAAGGGGCTCTCTACTTCCCAACAAAATAACAACTACCTGAACACTAATACAGAAATCAACTATCATCTTAGATCTATTTTACGACCATCTATTCCCTTTGGTCTTCCCCTGGAACTTCTACATGATTCTTTTTAACAATTTTACATTTCAGTTGGATAATTTTAAGGTGTATTTAACTTTTTGACTTAGTGTGTATATTCAATAATCTCTTGAAAAGCTAAAGTGCACTTACTGGAATTCTATTGCCTTCTTTTCCTCCTCTCTTCTTTCCTTTTCTGAGATGCAAGACTTCGCAATGTGCAGAAGAAAATACAGACTGATTGGGCATAGCTTTTGGAGACAGGTAGACCTGGCTTTGTATTCCTGTTCTGGTTATTCAACTTTTCTGTTGGTCTAGTTATTCAACCTTTCAAAATTTGATTCCCAAAAATGGTTACACTGTCTATCTTATGGAATGTTGTGGAGACCAAAAGAGAGGTGGAAAGCCCTGAGCCCAGTGTCTGACAGATTGATTATACAAGTAGAGTTTGTATGTTCCAAGTTCCCATGGGGTCTGGGAGTTGGATACCAGTTAACAGAAACTACTGTTTCCCAAATTTCCCTGATAATAAAAATTTCTTACAGTATTGGTTAAAATTACAATTTTCTTGGTCTCATCCCAGAACTAATGAATCAGAAACTCCAAGGCTTGGGAGCTAAGGAATTGTATTTTTAATAAATATTCCTTTGTAATTCATATCATTAGAAAAGTTATGGAAACACTGATATAGGCTATCAGTATCTGTTATGTTCTGTAATTATAAGCAAAATCAAAATAAAATAACTATTTTACAATATTGTAAATCAACTATACTTCAATAAATAAACAATAAAAAATAAAAGTACACCTGAAACTAACACAATATTGGAAATCAGCTGTACTCCAATAAATAAATACATACATACATAAATACATAAATTTTTTAAATAGCCACTTTAATAATTGATTTTATAATGTGTGAAGCTTCAATTAAATTACGCCGTTGAATATTTTTTTAAAACTTGCTCTTACTTTTTTAAATAATTAATTAATTATTTTTATTTTTGGCTGCGTTGGTTCTTCTTTGCTGCGCGTGGGCTTTCTCTAGTTGCGGCCAGCGGGGGCTATTGTTCATTGTGGTACGCGGGCTACTCTTTGCGGTGGCTTCTCTTGCTGCGGAGCACGGTCTCTAGGTGCACGGGCTTCAGTAGTTGTGGCACGTGGGCTCAGTAGTTGTGGCGCACACGCTTAGTTGCTCCACGGAATGTGGGATCACATTCCACATTGCTCCACGGAATGTGGGACCAGGGATCAAACCCGAGTCCTCTGCACTGGCAGGCAGATTCTTAACCACTGCACCACCAGGGGAGTCCCTACAGTTGAATATTTTAACTGTAATTTACACCAAATATTTAAACTTTTAGTCCATCTGTCTTTTTCTCTGTAAGTTCCACAAAACATTCAAACTTCATCGTCATTAGTGAATAAAAATGAAATGCTCTTGGCTTTAATTGATTTAGTATTAGCAGAATAAGAGCCAAGAATAGCGTAAAGCATTTGGTAACGTACAACACTACATAAGTGTTGATTATAATAATTATTAGCTGTTATAATTATAATAATAAAGATCTACACCTACAAGACTTGACTTGTGAGTTAACCAGCTAGCTGCATTTTAATGTGCTTTTAACAAGTCTCTCTAAGCCTTGTAGAGACAAAGCTTAAAACATTACGCATAAAAACAGCAGAAACATCCCTTCTTGCCTGAACCCAAATTACTTTTTATTCTTTCTTTCTTTCGAGGGGCCTCTAGCTAAACATACATTTTAGGTTATGTTTTGCAATGCACTTGAGATACTTTGGTAGTTTTAAGTGTTTGGCATCCAGGTAAACACTTCTGTGTTGCATTCAATGATAGCACTTTGAATGTGGATGGTGATTATTCTCTCTTTGTGTTTTATGTGGCAGGGAGACCCAGAGGAGTGAGAAAATAAGGAGGAAAGGGTGAGAGAAGAGTTGGATAGACCCATTAACGGCAGCAGCTCTTTCCAAATAAATGACTATTGAACAAGGAGCATTCACTGAGCTCCTCCTAGGAGCCAGCTACTGTCCTAACTGCCTGAACACAGCTACTAACTGCCCTTTTGGTTCCCTGGTCTCAGTTTTGCCTCCGAGCCCTGTGATCAGCCAGAGGCAAGGTAATTGTTGGGGAATGCTGGGTACTTTTCTGTTAAAAGGAGCCAGGCTGTTCTCAGCTGTCCTGGGAGGCAGCTACCACACAGTGGTTGATGCTGTATTTCAGAACTGCCTGTAAGTCTTCTATTTTATGACTACTCCTATCTCAGATCAATGCAACACACAAGAAAAGCTGATGGTTTATCTTGCTCTTATCCACTGGAGTTAGTTTGAGAGGAGCATGCTTTAGGGCTGTTCAAGCAGACATTAGACACTATCTAGAATCTAGATTATACCATCATGTATTTGTTTATAAGTTGCTTTCACAGTGTTTTTTAGTAGTCTCCTACTAAAATAATCTTTTTTCTTTAACTAGTTCCCTTCTACATTTTTTTTTTTTTTTGTATAACATAGAGCCTAGGATAACACTATACATGTGGAAAGTACTCAAATGTCAGTTGGAATGAATAAATTAATTGCACTGTAGCGTCTTCTTGGTGACCATTTCTCTGCATTTGACATTCAGTAAGTGATACTGATGAAAATTTCTATAACTTTAAAAAATTTGACATGTAGTGCTTTTAGAAAGTCCTAAACTATCAGCCATATGAAAGTCTAAAGGTGGTCACTAACAATGATCAATTACAGTCCAAATGCATTGGATTAGAGTATTTTTTCATTCCAGAAAAATTAGAAAATACTGAAATACATAAGAGTTTGAAATAAAGGATTTCTGTTACTTGTATGTACTGTATATTCTATGTACCTGTCAGGCAGTTTATATTTTCTTTGGAATTATTCTTTTTTTCATTGTTTACATTTTGATATGTAGTATTCCAAACCTACTTTTATGCATTTATATATTTTTTCCATAAAAATATGAGTGTACACATATTCTATTGTAATTGCATATTCTATTGTATAAGCATAATATCTCTTTTTATAAAGATGTTCATTTTTGACTGAAGAGATAATGGCTGATGAGGGCAAGAGGTAGACATGGGGAGCAATATCTACAGGGAGACATCTGATAAGAAACTTGGAATTATTCTTCAGTTTCATAAATAAGATGTCTCTGTTTTCCACTTCGATTAAAATCAATTTAAATGCATTCTAGGGGGCTTCCCTGGTGGCGCAGTGGTTGAGAGTCCGCCTGCCGATGCAGGGGACACGGGTTCGTGCCCCGGTCCGGGAAGATCCCACATGCCGCGGAGTGGCTGGGCCCGTGAGGCATGGCCGCTGAGCCTGCGCGTCCGGAGCCTGTGCTTCGCAACGGGAGAGGCCACAGCAGTGAGAGGCCCGCGTACTGAAAAAAAAAAATAATGCATTCTAGGGTATAGATCCTATCCTTCACATCGTTGTTCCTCAGACTTTGAAGAAGCTTGTTTAATTGTCTGAGAAAGTTGTTTAAAAAAATGTAGACAACTCCCAGCCTAACCCTCAGAGATTCTGATTTAATAGCTACCTAGTCATTTGTCAGTTTTGACTAACTGGCATTTAACTCCACTTCTCATTTTCTTTCTAATTTCTTTTTAGTGGAATCTCCCTTTGTGTAGTCTTCAGAAAAGTCCCCTGGGCCTGGGCTGCAGGCCCCATCATTTGGAGGCTCTTTTTCAGAACTTTCAGTCTAGAGCAGTGATGCGTTGACATTACAACTGGGGATAGTCGCAGCGTCAGCATGCAGACCACATCGTTCCTGCCTTATGATTTTTGTTGTGACTCCTCTAAAGCTTCCTTGTTTCCAATCTCTGGTAAATTCTGTGAACCTCTGACATCCTTTCAATCAGCTCCTTCTTTGCCTAAGGTAGCCTGAGTTGGTTTCTGTTGCTTGCAGAACTATAGGGTGCTATAACCAATATAAATGATTAATACTAGTGAAGTCTAGGAACTTAGGCTTTAGCAAGTTCTCCAAGTGATTCTGATGCAGGTGGATCCTCAAACTACATTTTGAGAAATACTATTCTGTGTCGTAAGTATTTCACATAGCTTCTGATGTCATGGTATTCATGAGGAAGGCACTCAATAAATGCTTGCTAGATGAATGAATGGACAATAGATGGATAGATGATGGATTCCTTGTAAGGCGCCTGACCTCAGGTCTACTAATGCTAGGCTTTTGCCAAATAAATGTAGGGATATTGTTTCCTAAAGTTTTCTTGTTTAGGTATATGTGTTGATTTTACTTTACTGTAGTTGAAAACCACAATGCAGTTTAGAAAAGACACAATAGGTAGGAACTGGC
This sequence comes from Stenella coeruleoalba, assembly GCF_951394435.1. NCBI lineage: Eukaryota > Metazoa > Chordata > Mammalia > Artiodactyla > Delphinidae > Stenella > Stenella coeruleoalba. The sequence continues at coordinate 62,786,286 of NC_137154.1, read as the reverse complement.
AAGAAAGAATTCATGTTAGCCTCTTACCAGTAATGAAGAAATGAGATTTTATAGGTGGGGCCATAGGTTTTTGTTTGGCTTTGTTTTTGTTTTTCTTTCTGGATGATGGCATAGGTCTTTGAAATCTCGTACATTTCTTCAGTATTTTACATACTAAAGAAAAATAATAAACCCATGAAAACAGCTGATTAAAGCCTCCTTTTCTGGGCTTCCCTGGTGGCGCAGTGGTTGAGAGTCCGCCTGCCAATGCAGGCGACACAGGTTCGTGCCCCAGTCCGGGATGATCCCACATGCCGTGGAGCGGCTGGGCCCGTGAGCCATGGCCACTGAGCCTGCGCATCTGGAGCCTGTGCTCTGCAATGGGAGAGGCCACAGCAGTGAGGGGCCCGCGTACAGCAAAAAAAAAAAAAAAAGTCTCCTTTTCTTGCTTAAGTAGGTTGAAAAGTAGGCCAGTAGTTAATGGAATTTTTCATGACTTTGACCTTGATGGCATCTTCTCCAAAAGTTGAGCAGAGGCCATGTTATCATTAGTTTTCTTTGTAGGACTTTCTCATTCGTGATTTCCTCAGTGTTCTAAGAAGTCCTTATAAATATTAGTGAGCGATCGTCATAAAAATTTTCTTTCATTTAAGGATAGAGCCCTCTTTATTACTCATAGGTCCTTAAGAAATGGGGATAAGTACCTGTGCACCCCAAAGACTGAGGCTTAGTTGACATTAATTTATCTTTGGATCATTTTGGCCATAGTTCCCCACTACTAATTTCTCAAGCTTTTTGATCTGAGAAGTAGTGTGTGAGGTGGTGGGACAGACACTGGCTTCAGAACTTGGACACAGAGTTTGAAACCTGGTTTTGCAACAATCTAACTGCAATTATGGATTTACTTGTCTTGTCTTTTCTCACCACTTGGACAGAGATTGTGTTTTACTTGCCTACTTATTCTTACCACCTGGCATATAGTTCGTACTCAGCTAATGTTTACTTAATGAAGCTTGAATGAATTCCTAATCTTGGGCAGCTCACAGTCTTTCTGGATTTCAGATTTGTCATTTGTAAAATAGACCAGTTGTTCTCTAGCATTATTTCCAGTTCTGACATTATGCGATTATATGATCTGTGTATTCTGAAGCCAACTTCCCTAAGCAAGCTCTCTTGTTTGGGGCATTGAGAAATGGTATTGCATTACTTGCTTTGTTATAAGTGGCTTCTTCATCTCTGAGTCATTCTTACTGAAAACAGTTTCAAAGAGCCTGCAGAATTGCTGTATATTTAGTGTAGAACAGCTTGGAGAATTGACCATTCAATATTTATTTTATGGTTTCAGGCAGAGCTCTCAGCTTCATGGGGACTGCTGAGATATTTCACGTAGCTTCTTCTTCTTTTTTTTAAAATTATTTATTTTATTTACTTTGGCTGTGTTGGGTCTTCGTTGCTGTGCGCAGGCTTTCTCTGGTTGTGGCGAGCGGGGGCTACTCTTTGTTGCGGTGCACGGGCTTCTCATTGCAGTGGCTTCTCTTGTTGCGGAGGACGGGCTCTAGGGCACATGGGCTGCAGCAGTTGCAGCACGCAGGCTCAGCAGTTGTGGCTCACGGGCTCTAGAGTGCAGGCTCAGTAGTTGTGGCACTCGGGCTTAATTGCTCCGTGGCACGTGGGATCTTCCTGGACCAGGGCTCGAACCTGTGTTTCCTGCATTGGCAGGTGGATTCATAACCACTGCGCCACCAGGGAAGCCCTCACGTAGCTTCTTAAAGACATCTTCTGTCTCGAGGAGTTTGGTAGTTATCTGGTTAAACGGATTTGGCTGTATTTCAGCAAATTTGTTGGCCAGCTAGTAGGAGTTCAGATGCCAAGGCATCTATCTGTCCATAACATACTACAGTTTTTCTTTACCCTTTTCAAGTAGACAGAGTTTGTATGAAGAATCATAGAAACATAAGGGCTGGAATCATAACATCAACAATGTAGATTAGAGTGGGAAGGATCTGAGTTTTGTTGAGAAGGCTTCAGGAGCTGCCCGAGCCGGGTATAGTGGGGGGAAAGTCTAATCAGACAGGATTCTGAGGTCTCCTCATTCCAGCTTCAACCATCTCAACTAAGAGCAAAACTGTTTCTGTCCTTTTTACACGCTGATCTTCTGAATACATTTATTTAAAATATTTTTCTGCAGCTGAATAGAAGTTTGACCTATTAGTCTAGTCTAACTCACCATTTATGATAAAGAGGCTGAAGAGGATAAGGGATTTGTTCTCGAAAGAGGTAACTGAAGGATTCAGACTCACTCTTAATTTTCAAAAAAAGATTTTCAGGAAAAGAAATATCAAGGTAGATCCGAAGGTATAGGCCAAAAAGCCTGCAGTAAGAGAATGCTGAACTTTTGTAATTTACAAAGCACTAACACATACACATCGTTGGATCTTCACAACAGACTTCTGAGCAAGCAGTGCAGGTGTTATTAACCCCAATTTAAAGATGAGGAAACTGACACTGGGCAAGGTCAAGCGGCTTGCACAAGGCCATGAAGTGTGAGAACCTGGCCGGGGGCTCAAGTCTTCTGACCTTGAACCCAGTGCTCTTTGTATTACACTACACTGCTGACTAAAAACAGACACATGACAAGTGTGTCAACATATCTTAGAGACATGAGTCGGTAGTGGGTAGAGGACTCACACATATTCTGGTGCCTGAGGATATGATTTGGCAATTGTGTGCATTTCCCCAACATCATGGTAAGTTGCCATTGCTCACAGACTGAATCATGCACATTGTTACCATTGGGGGCACATCTGAGCATATTTTTCCATGTGTTATTTTAACAACATGCATTCGCTAATAAGAAGACAAAATTATCTTATTAGATCCTAAGGCAACCTGCCTTTTGGTTTTGTCAGACTTCTTCTGTTCCTGCTGGTTAAAAATCTTTTGGTATTTCTTATTAGAATTTTCTTGGCCAAAATGTTTAATGTGCGCTTAGATAAGTTTTCTTTTGTGTTAAAGCCTAATTTTTTCATTTCATTTTCTTTTCTCCTCCCACCCCCCATGCTTATCTACCTCCTTAATAATTATTCACTATTCAAAACGTAAAATATCTTTTCAAGGGTAAAAAGAAAATTTAAAAGAAATGAATTTATAACCTTACAACATAAGACTCAATATATAATAATAGATTGAAAGATTTTAGAGATTAGATTATAAAAATGAGGGAACATTTGGAAAGAAATGCTAAGCTTTTAGGAGAAACAAGTGTGTGGTTCTTTTCAATGCTATATATAAACCAGGTTGAATTGCAAAGGAAAGTTCTACTAACATCTCACTGATGAGAATTTAGTTATATAGACATACCTAACTGCAAAAGAAACTTTGTTTTGTTTTGTTTTTTGAGCGCCTATAAACCCAGCTTAACTCAATTTTCCATCACCAAGTAAGGATGAAGGAGTGGTTATTTGGGATTACGTCTGACACAAGTCTTTTCTTCTGTCATCACCGTTTTGGTTAGCCACTCACTTGGGCTTATGCTGCTTGAGTCTGCTTGAAATCCCATTTTCCCAGTCTGGACTAAAGTGTAAATAAATAGCTGCTGCTTCTGGTCCAGTAGAAGAACTGGCAGCGGTTCATTTTTCTCCTCCTACTAATTGCTAGGAAATGCATTTTAGGATGTTGTTCAGTACTAGTTGCTGGTTGTTCCTTGTGGAACTCCAGAAGAACTGAAACTCAGAATAAAACTCTATAGAATCATCACTGTATCTGTAAATATACGAACTTAAATTTAAATGTTATTTAAAATGGCAGGCAAACAAATAATATCCCAAGCTGGTATGAACCTGTGTCTACCGTGAGATTTTTCTGAGAAAAATATAGCCACATGCAGTTCAAATCTAAATAAGGAAAACATCTCTCTAAACATCCTGTAATTTGTTTTCTAGCAAGGATCCTGAGAATAATAGTGGAAAGAAAAAATTTGAATGTTCCTAGTCTTCAAAAAGTTTCATGGCAAAGTCAAGGCCTACATGCCCTGGGTAAAACATGTCAAAACAAGAACTAAGGGTATAGAAATGACTGAACTTAAAAAATCATTATTTAATCATATAAAATTTTGTTACATGAAGCAGAGGTAGTACTGCAGTTAGCTCAGTGAATCTATTTTAGACTCTCAAATCACAAAATATTATGTTTGTTAATTTCCCTAGCCTGTTCTTGGCTCCAGATTAATCATCATTGGTTTGCTAACCCTATATATATACATAATTGAAGTGTAGTTGATTTACAATGTACACCAGTTTCTGGTGTGCAACAAAGTGACTCAGTTATACATATACATATATAAGCTTCTTCATATTCTTTTCCATTACAGGTTATTACAAGATATTGAATTTAGTTCCCTGTGCTATACAGTAGGACCTTGTTTTTTATTTTATATATAGTAGTTTGTATCTGCTAATCCCAAATTCCTAATTTGTCCCTCTCACCCCCAACCCCTGCCTTTTCCCTTTGGTCACCATAAATTTGTTTTCCATGTCCTTGAGTCTGTTTCTGGTTTGTAAATAAGTTCATTTGTATCATCTTTTAGATTCCACATATAAGTGACATCATATGACATTTGTCTTTTTCTAGTTTGACAAACATATTGCGTGTCAACTGTATTCCTGGTACTGTGCTAAGAGCTGAATAAAACAATCTCTGCCCTCAAGGAGCTCAAAGTTTGGTGATGACAAGTTACTCACAATTTTCATCCTTAAGAATAATAGTAACATTGTACCCGGTGAAGTTGGAATCTGGGATTAAGAGACATGGTTGATTCACCAAGAACAAAGTGAAAAAAATACAGGCTGAAGACTCAGAAAACATCTATTTGAAGCTCAGTCCAGTCACTTACTACCTGTGCCCTTGAGCAGATTAGTTAACTAGTCTTACTTTTAGCTTCTTCCTCTGAAAATTGAGAATAATGCCTATTCTCAGTGCTCTGAGAGTGTTCTGAGGCTCAAATGATATAATGTAAATGCTGTGCTTGGCACATAGAAGGCACTCAAAAACTAGTTGTAATTATTATAATTATTATTAATGATTGTGTTATTTCCAAGAATGAATTGGTTTAAAACATAGAATAATCATATATAGTAATAATGATATATCATGTAATTACTAATATATTGTATTAATCATTATATATTATATTAATATATAATTATATATATATAACTTGCTATAATCCATGTACTGTTCTCAACACTTTACTCAGTGAGACAGGTGTTTTTAAGCATGGCAACTGTCCTTCAAGGTAGTTATTGTTATTAGCACCCCCATTCTACAGATAAGAAAACTGAGATGTAGAAAGGTTAAGTGACTTGCCCAAAGTTACAAAACTAAGTAGCAAAGTTGGGATGTGAACCTAAGCACTATGTCTCCAGAGTCTGTGTGCTCTCACTATGATACTGTAACACTACAAATAACTTAAGTCATTAATCCATGAATCACATAAGGGACTAGAACGAACTTTCTGACTTTCAATGATTGACTTTTGGAGCAGTAGTGCAACCAACTCTGCTCCCAAGGTGGCCCTGCCTTAGACCCTGTGTTTTAGAAGGCCTCACTTATCATAAAAACACACACAAAATTTATTAAATAGCACATGGGCACCTCTGGCACTTGAGTTCTGTGCTCAGCATTGGCACGGTATGTCCTTAAACATTCACTTTCATGCTTAACAGCATTCAGGTCCCAGGGAAATGCTTCTTTATGATCCTTCTCCTATGTCCTTGAGTGAAAAGGCAACTGCGTCTAAATGTTTTGAAGTCCTGTGGATTATATCACCACCACACTTGGAGATGTACATCAGCAATTTGGGTATTAGATAGTAGAAACACCTAGGAAGAATAAAAGACTACCTTTTCAGATTCCTCCTCTCAGACAGTGTGAGCGCAAGAGATTTTTTCATAGTGTGGTATCACTTTCTAGCGTATCAAGCATCCATTTTCTTGCTTTTCTTCACGTTTTAATTTGTGTCTCCAGACGTACTTGTGAATTAGCATATTATTTACAGTAATTGAACATGATGGCTGAGGGACATTTTGCAACATAAAACAATTCATATTACTCTTACATGTGTGTACATGTAGGCTAACATAACATACACGAAGCGGTGATATCAGTTCCTCACGTTGGCCACTGGATGGTCAATGTGAGAATCAAGAATACTTTTATTTTAATTAAAATATTTAAATAATGCAAATAAACGTTCAAAAATTTTTTCTGTAATTTTGATTTAAAATTTTGATATTCAATAACTACAATTTATTTTTCCCTTTTCAATATTTAGGGAGAGAATTTTGAATTCTCTAGAAAAAAAGTTTTTTTTATACCCTGAGAAAACCATAATTCAAAAAGAGTCACAGTGTTCATTGCAGCACTATTTACAATAGCCAGGACATGGAAGCAACCTACGTGTCCAACGACAAATGAATGGATAAAGAAGATGTGGCACATATATACAATGGAATATTACTCAACCATAAAAAGAAATGAAATTGTTTCTTTTTTTGTGAGATGGATGGACCTAGAGTCTGTCATACAAAGTGAAGTAAGTCTGAAAGAGAAAAACAAATACCATATGCTAACACACATATATGGAATCTAAAAAAAAAGAAAAATGGTTCTGAAGAACCTAGGGGCAGAATAGAGATAAAGACACAGATGTAGAGAATGGACTTGAGGACACGGGGAGGGGGAAGGGTAAGGTGGGACAAAGTGAGAGAGTGGCATGGACATATAAACACTACCAAATGTAAAATAGATAGCTAGTGGGAAGCAGCCACATAGCACAGGGAGATCAGCTCAGTGCTTTGTAGCCAGCTAGAGGGGTGGAATAGGGAGGGTGAGAGGAAGACACAAGAGGGAGGAGATATGGGGATATATCTATACATATAGCTGATTCACTTTGTTATACAGCAGAAACTAACACACCACTGTAAAGCAATTATACTCCAATAAAGATGTTAAAAAAACATATAAAATATTGCCATTATTTCCAGTTTTATTGAGATACAATTTGCATATAACATTGTGTAAGCTTAAGGTGTACAACATAATAATTTGATACAGTCATCTCTGGATTGGTTCCAGGACCCCCTTGGATACCAGAATCCATGGATGCTCTAGTCCCCTATATAAAATGGTGTAGTATTTGCATATAACCTATGAACATCTTCCATATACTTTAAATCATTTGTGGCTTACATATAATACCTAATACCATATAAATGCTATGTAAATAGTTGCCTGTATGGAGCAAATTAAAGTTTTTCTATTTGAAACTTTCTGGAACTTTTTTTTTCTCAAATATTTTTGATCTATGGTTCGTTGAATCCATGATGCATAACCCGCTGATACAGAGGGCCAACTGTATGTATATATTGCAAAATGATTACCGCAATAAGCTTAGTTAACATCCATTAAATCACAGTCACAATTCTTTTCCCCTTGTGGTGAAAACTTTTATAATCTATTCTCTTAGCAACTTTCAAATATACAAGACAGTATTTTTAACTATAGCTGTCATGTTGTACTTTATATTCCCAGAACTTATTTATCTTATAACTGAAATTTTGCACTTTTTGACCACCTTAATCCAAAAATAATTGTAATTTTTCAGGTTGTTTTGTTTACTTTACATTTTTTTGATGGAAAATACATTCAAAGTTTGGACAGTTTGAATACAATTACATTTTGTTTTTCAGTCTTTTAAAGCATTAAGAGTGAGTACAAGTTCAGGCCAAGATAAAAATAGAAAAACGTAAATGTGAAATTCAGAAAAGAAAAGAGAAAATATGTCAAGTAGAAGTATAGGGTGTTCTTTTTCTCTAAAACTTTGAGAACTTGATATGTAACTTCTAAACATGTAGACATATGATATGTGGCCCTCTATGTACCGTTTGGTCTCACCTCCACATACGTTAGGGGTGTGCCTTTTGGGCAGAGTCCATACACAGCAAGCTCATTTTGGCCTAACTGGTATTTTGGCCTGTCTAAAATAATATAGTTAAATCAGTAGCCTCACAAGTAGAGTCAAAAATTAAGAAACCGGGAAAGCAAATTAACAGCAAAAAATTTAGCACATTTCTGAAATAGGAATACCTTAAAGAGGATTACAAAAGGGATTGAGGTGTTTTAAGTATTACACAGTTTTCTTGGGGAGAATAGTCCATGTGGAAAATCTCTGTACTATGTTCTAAAATAAAGAATGATTTCTGAGACAAAATGATCTTCATGGAGGAAAAGCATGATCAGTGGGTTTTTCTTGAAGAAGTGTTCCTATTAATTTGGTCAATCAATAAATGGGTAATGATGTTCATATAATGTGCCCCAACATAGTTGGCCAACATCGAGGGTTTAAAATTTAATTGAAGGGGTAAATGATGTATACTTGGAAAAATTAGAGAATAGTTACTAAGAACTGTGAACAGTGAGGTCCAAACAAGTATTATGGAGGATCAAAGTAGAGAAAGATTGGTGTGATCTTGAATCATCCGGCAGGGAGGATTTCACAGAGGGGCACTGGAGTGAGACCAATAATATAATCCCTGGAATGGAGTTAGGGCCTTATAGGTCCAGGGAAATCACATGAGCTGTAAACAATATTTTCAAACAAACGAAATGCCATCCCTCTGTCTCCTTCCTCTTCCATAACAATGCTATAAAGGCTCCTACTGTTACTTAGTTGTTTTTTTTTTTTATCCATGAGGGAACTGTGATGTGTGTGTGTGAATGTCATTAATAGCGCTCTTTTCCTCTACCTGACTGTGGAATCAGCTGAGAGACAGATATAGGAATCAGCTGAGAGACAGATATAGGATTCAGGTTAAAATAGTGAATAAATTCAGATTAAAATAACTGAAGATTAAAATAGCAGCTTTATTAGTGGTGAAAAGCTAAATGGGAAGATATGGCTTTGATATGTGACCAAATATCTTCCAATCTGATATACATTTCACCCCCAAATTGGGTAGACTTACTCATCTAGACATGGGTCCACTAGAGACACCAGGCCTCCCTAAGCAGGCCCAGGCCCCTTACCATTTAGCCGAGACAGACCAGACACGAGGCCTCTGCAGGCAGGCAGATCCAAACAGGTGAAGGCTATGCACAGGACTAGAGTGTGTAGGGTACAGAATTCAAAGAGGCCTGCATTCTCAGGCTCATGACCATGTCTGTCTCATGACCCTGAGTGTGAGCGCCTTCTTAAATTTTGTGCCCCAGATGCCTCCCTGGCCTCATACCATCCTGGCCCTAGCCAGTATGTCCATTTCTTTTTCCTGAACTCACCCATCAGGTAAATCCCTCCTCTTGCCCTAGGGAGAGTGATTGTGGAGGAAAAGAGAGGCCAGGGGGGTTACTCTAGTGGAGGTATCTGCACATGGAAGAAGGCTAGGGGAAAGGAGTTTCCCTCAAAAGAGATCATAGAGGGACTTCCCCGGTGGTCCAGTTGTTAAGGCTCCATGATTACCCTGCAGGGAGCACGGGTTCGATCCCCGGTTGGGGAACTAAGATATCACAGGCTGCGCGGCATGGCCAAAAAAAAAGAAAGGGAGATCATAGAAGTAAAGCTTTTTGCCAAGGCCATACAACCAGTGGTAGCTAGAACCCAGGATTCTTGTTCCTCTTCATAAAAACAAAAAGATGATATGATGCAGCTTTGAGAATTAAATCCATTCACTAGAGCACTCAATTAACCAGGTCTTCTATTATTACTATTATTATTACTGTTATTATCAATTTGCTTTCATGACTCTTTTAGGTGACTTAAGCAAATTATATATTAAATTATATGTAAACTCATATAACATGTAGTAGGTTGAATGGTGGCCCCCCCCCAGAGATATGTCCATATTCTCTGACATATGAATGTGATCTTATTTGAAAAAAAGGTCTTTGCAGATGTAATTATATTAAGGATCTGGATATGAAATCATCCTTGATTATCTGCGTAGGCTCTAAATCCAAGGGTCCTTGTAAGAGCCACACAAAGGGGAGACACACAGAGAAGAGGAGAAAGCCGTGTGAAAGTGGAGGCAGAATTAAGTTAACGCAGCCACAAGCCAAGGAACACATGGAGCCACCAGAAGCGGGAAGGGGCAAGGAAGGGTTCTCCCCTAGAGGCCTAGGAGGGAGTGCAGCCTTGCCAACACCTTGGTTTTGGACTTCTGGCCTCCAGAACTGTGAGAGAATAAATTTGTGTTGTTTTAAGCCACGAAATGTGTAGTAATTTATTACAGTCACCCTAGAAAACTAACACATAGGGCAGAGATATGTTTTTAAAGCCCTGTATTAGTTATCATTATCCCAAAACTTAGTGGCCTAAAACAATACCTCACACAGTTTCTGTGGATCAGGAATTTGGAAACAGCTTGGCTGGGTGATTCTGGCTCAGGGTCTCTCCTGGGGTTGCAATCAAGATGTTGGTCAGGGCTTCTGAAGACTTGGCTGTGGTGCCAGAGGATCTGCTTCCAAGATGGCCCACTCACAAGGCTGGCAAGTTCATGCAGGCTGGTGGCGGGAGGGCTGTGTTCTTTGCCACGTGCACCTCTCCGTTAGACTGAGTGTTCTCATAACATGGTGATGGACTTCTGACAGAGTGAGTGAGCCAAGAGAGAGCAAAGTGAAGGCTGCAATAGTTTTTATGATCAATCCTGAGAAGACACACGCCATCATTTCCTCAATGTTCCCACGTAGGCCATTCCTGTTCATTGTGAGAGGGGACCATACAGGGACATGAATACCATGAGGTGAGAATCACTGAAGTCCATCATGGAGGCTGGCTAGCACAGGTCCCAAATTTTTCAGGGTATTTAGGGAACCAGAATATTTCCTATATAGCCACTTGAACCATCTATATTTGAAGCCATAATGATAAAGTATACAAAATACTCTTTGGAGTGATGAACTTGAGTTACTACAAGTTATTTAAATATTCAGTTCAGTTCACTTTCCTACTTTAGGTTGAACCATATGAAATTTGTGATTTTTTATGGGTAAATAATTATCCAATATCAGCAATTTCATGTTTTCAACCCACTACTTATAAAGGTAGGACTATGAACTAAGATACCTTAGATCGATTTTTTAAGCAGTTATACATATAAAAACACTTTTCTTTCAAACAATTATTTAACCATCAGTTTAAATGAACTAGAATACACTATTCTTCAAACACTCTGGTTATTTGAAATGTTACTATAGAATTGATGTCCCCATAAAGTTTTCGGTCCATGAGCCAAAGGGTCTGTGAGGGCATTGTATCAGAGGGACTTCATAAAAAGTAATTTAACATCTCTGGGACCAATTTTCCTCATCCATAAATGAAAGAATTTGACTAGATGACATCTAGGCTGACTTTCTGTTAAGAAATGTTCAATAAGTCTTTGTATGCTATGCTTGAGCCACTACCAGTTCCTTTCTCAAACTCACAGTAAGACAAATTGCATATTTAATAGGGTTGCAGGAAAGTCTTTAACTAAATGTTTATTCATTAATATGTAATATTAATAGTTAAACTCAAGATCCCTAATTTTTTCAGAAGTCCAGAGAATCCTCCCTCCTCCTTTGTTCTCTAGAAAGCAGAGACTGCCCTTCAGTAAATCAATTTTCTTAATTTGACTTGCTATATTTGACAACATTTTTTGGGTTCACATATTTTCTCTTGTGCCAAGTGCTGCATTTTTCATTTCCCACAGAATCAGGACAAACTGTACATCCCCTGCTGTGTCCAGGGCAGATCTGGCTAAATGTCAACTATGTTAATTGGTATAGAGAAAACAGCAGCCCTATTTTTATCTGATTAAAAATCCCCACAAACATTCTCCGCTAAAGTAAAGCTATGTCAGTACAAAGTGATTTAGTTACAATGTCAAGTTTGGCAGATGTATCCCTCCTGTCTTCATTTTACTGTAGCAGGCAGAATGCTGCTGTTTCCTGAAAGCTTTCAGTATCTAAAATTTTAATCCTACTTTTGGAGGCTCAGAACTTGGTACTCAAAACTTTTGGTGGCCTGCCAATTGGAATAAAATATCTTCTCTTTACAGTGATACTTTTAAACAAAAAATTTATAGGACAATCTATAGATCGTAATTTAAAAGGCAGTTTAAAATATTTTATTGTACTTTTTAAAAGTCTCCACGTTAAAAGTTGCCCCAGGATGAGAAGATTATGTAATATAATTGCTTCAGTTAATTGGAGTGTGGGAGGTGTGGGTGTAAAAGAATAAAAGGTAATGAACTTTGATAAATTTATATGAGCTACAACAAAGTACCAGAGAAAATTTAATTTTATTGGAGGGTGGCTATATCTTCAGTGCTCCTTTAAAATTGTATGCTGCCTCTTTAATGTTGGAATCCCCTAGGACTTCATCTCACTCCTGGGAGCTCACTCCTAGGTAGACTTCATACACTCCGTGATTTCACCAACTGCACAACTTGTACACTCATATCGTTTGGGCCTGTATCTCCAGCTTACTGAAAGCCACATTACTATCCCTTGGTATATTTTGGGTGTCTCATGAGCACTTCAAAATCCCCTCTTCTGGTTTCTGGTCCCAAATATAAGGAGCTTAGAAGTCAGCACACTGTCACAACAACAGGTAAAAAGCTGAACAAACTGAAAAATGAACTCTTCATACATTTGTCAGAGAAGTGAGGTCACAGAGCAAACTGCCCCTAAAATTGGAGAGACACACAGGTGAACACAGTGAATCACAATTTGCAGGAGCAGAAACCCACAAGCAGAAACCTCCACGGGAACCAGTACCAGCGTAGGGAAACCTAAACTATAATTGACAAATTGCTGGTGGCTCAACACACCTTTCTCAATGGTGAAAAACTGAAACCATTTCCTCTAAGATCAGGAACAAGACAAGGTTGCACACTCTGACCACTATTATTCAATGTTGTTTTGGAAGTTTTAGCCACAGCAATCAGAGAGGAAAAAGAAATAAAAGGAATCCAAATCAGAAAAGAAGAAGTAAAGCTGTCACTGTTTGCAGATGACATGATACTACACATAGAGAATCCTAAATATGCTACCAGAAAACTACTAAATATAATCAATGAATTTGGTAGAGTAGCAGGATACACAATTAATGCACAGAAATCTCTTGTATTCCTATACACTAATGATGAAAAACCTGAAAGGGAAATTAAGGAAACACTCCCATTTACCATTGCAACAAAAAGAATAAAATACCTAGGAATAAACCTACCTAAGGAGACAAAAGACCTGTATGGAGAAAACTATAAGACACTGATGAAAGAAATTAAAGATGACACAAACAGACACAAACAGCTATACCATGTTCTTGGATTGGAAGAATCAACATTGTGAAAATGACTCTACTACCCAAAGCAATCTACAGATTCAATGCAATCCCTATCAAACTACCACTGGCATATTTCACAGAACTAGAACAAAAAATTTCACAATTTGTATGGAAACACAAAAGACTCCAAAGAGCCAAAGCAATCTTGAGAAAGAAAAATGGAGCTGGAGGAATCAGGCTCCCTGACTTCAGACTATACTACAAACCTACAGTAATCAAGACAGTATGATACTGGCACAAAAACAGAAATATAGATCATTGGAACAGGATAGAAAGCCCAGAGATAAATCCACGCACCTATGGTCACCTTATTTTTGATAAAGGAGGCAAGAATATATAATGGAGAAAAGACAGCCTCTTCAATAAGTGGTGCTGGGAAAACTGGACAGCTACATGTAAAAGAATGAAATTACAACACTCCCTAACACCATACACAAAAATAAACTTGAAATGGATTAGAGACCTAAATGTAAGGCCAGAAACTATCAAACTCTTAGAGGAAAACATAGGCAGAACACTCTATGACATACATCACAGCAAGATCCTTTTTGACCCACCTCCTAGAGAAATGGAAATAAAAACAAAAATAAACAAATGGAACTTAATGAAACTTAAAAGCTTTTGCACAGCAAAGGAAACCATAAAGAAGATGAAAAGACAACCCTCAGAATGGGAGAAAATATTTGCAATGAAGCAACTGACAAAGGATTAATCTCCAAAATTTACAAGCAGCTCATGCAGCTCAATATCAAAAAAACAAACAACCCAATCCAAAAATGGGTCGAAGACCTAAATAGACATTTCTCCAAAGAAGGTATAGAGATTGCCAATAAACACATGCAAGGATGTTCAACATCACTAATCATTAGAGAAATGCAAATCAAAACCACAATGAGGGGCTTCCCTGGTGGCGCAGTGGTTGAGAGTCCGCCTGCCGATGCAGGGGACACGGGTTCGTGCCCCGGTCCGGGAAGATCCCACATGCCGCGGAGCGGCTGGTCCCGTGAGACATGGCCGCTGAGCCTGCGCGTCCGGAGCCTGTGCTCTGCAACGGGAGAAGCCACAGCAGTGAGAGGCCCGCGTACCAAAAAAAAAAACAAAAACTATCTAATGAAGGAAGACAAGAAAAGGAATTAAAAGATATACAGACTGGAAAGGAAGAAATAAAAATATTTTTGTTTGCAGATGACACAATTGTCTATATAGAAAATCTGAAAGAATCAACAAGAGCAAAAACCTTCTGGATCTAATAAGTGATTATAGTAAGTCTGTAGAATACAAGGCCAATAAACAAAAGTCAGCTACTTTCCTACATTCCAGCAACAGAGAAGCAGAATTTGATATTGAAAACACATTATCATTTACATTAGCACTCAGAAAAGTGAAATACTTAGGTACAGATCTAACAAAATATGTATAATGTTGATATGAGGAAAACCACAAAACTCTAGTGAAAGATATTTTTTTAAAAACCTGAATAAATAGATAGTCCATATTCATAAATAGGAAGACTCAGTATTGTCAAGATTTCAGTTTTTCCTAACTTGATCTATAGATTCCTTTCAATCCCAATCCAAATCCCAGCAATTTAGTTTGTGGACAATGACAAACTGATTCTAAAGTTTATATGGAGAAGTAAAAAACCCAGAAAGTCAACTCAATATAGAAGGAGAAGAACAAAGATGGAGAACTGACACTACCCAACTTCAAGACTTACTATAATACTACAGTCATCAAGACAGTGTGGTATTGGCTAAAGAATAGTCAGATAGGTCAATGGAACAGAATGGTGGGCCCAGAAATACAGCCACATAAACATAGTTAACTGATCTTTGACAAAGGCACAAAAGCAATACAATGGAGCAAAAATAGTCTTCGTATAAATGGTACTAGAATACATCCACATGCAAAAACAAAAAGACCTAGACACAGACCTTACACCTGCCACAAAAATTAACTCAAAATGAATCATAGCCCTGAATGTAAAACGCAAAACTATAAAACTCATAGGAGATAACATAGGAGGAAACCTAGATAACCTTGGGTATGGCAATGACTTTTTAGATACAACACCAAAGGCATCATCGACGAGAGAAAAAAAATTGATAAGCTGGAATTAATTAAGTAAAAAACTTATGCTCTGCAAAAGACAATGTCAAGAGAAAGAAGTCAAGCCACAGGTTGGGAGAAAATATTTGCAAAAGACACATCTGATTAAAGGACTTATTCAAAGTATACAAAAAACTTTAAAAACTGAACGATAAGAAATCAAACAATCCACTTAAAAAATGGGCAAAACACCAGAACAGGTACATCATCAAAGAAGATACACAGATAGCAAGTAAGCATATGAAAAGATGTTAAACATCATATGTCATTAGGGAATTACAAGTTAAAACAACAAAGAGATACCTCTATACACCTATTATAATGGCCATAATTCGGAACAATGAAAACACTAAATGCTGGTGAGGATGTAGAGTAACAGGAACTCTCATTCATTGCTGGTGGGAATGGTACAGCCACTTTGGAAGACAATTTGGCAGTTTCTTACAAAACTAACCATACTAATACCATACAATCCAGCAATCGTGCTCCTTGGTATTTACCCAAATGAATTGAAAATTTATGTCTATACAAAATACAAAAACCAGTATACAGATGTTTATAGAGCTTTATTTATAATTACCAAAACTTGGAAACAACCAAGATGTCCTTCAGTAGGTGAATGAAAAAGTAACTTGTGGTACATCTAGACCATGGGATATTACTCAGCACCAAAAAAGCAGAGCTATCAAGCCATGAAAAGACATAGAGGAACCTTAAATGCATACCACTAAGTGAAAGAAGCAACTCTGAAAAGGCTACATACCGTATGATGCCGACTATATGGCATTCTGGAAAAGGCAAAACTACAGTAAAAAGATCAGTGGTTGACAGAGGTTGGGGGTGGGGAGGAAGGGATAAAAAGGGAGAGCACAAAAACGTTTAGGGCAGAAACTTCTCTTTATGATACTACAGTGGTAGATACTTGTTATTATACAGTTGTCCAAACCTATAGAATGTACACCGCCAAGAGTGAACACTAAAGTAGACTTCAGACTTGGGATAATAATGATGTGTCAGCGTAGGCTCATTGGTTGTAACAGATGTACCGCTGTGGACGTCAATAGTGGGGGAGTTTGTGCATGTGTGGGGACAGAGGTGTACGGGGACTGTCTGTACTCTCTACTCCGTTTTGCTGTGAACCTAAAACTGCTCTTAAAATATCAATTTTATTAGTTAAAAAATAAATTATATCCAAATTGAATGCATCATTCTCTCCCTGCCATCTTCCCAACTTCTTCTCCCTCTAGGTTCCTCCTTTTCAGTAACTGGAATCATGATGTATCCAGATGAACCCCATCAGAAACCTAGGAATCAACCTTTACTTTGTGTTCTCCCTTGCATATTTCATACAATCTCTTTATCAAGTTCTATGCATTTCCCCTCATATCTCTAGAATCTATCTCCTTCTTCCCCTCTCTAATGCCACTGCTACAATGCCCTCTACCCACCAACCAGTTTTCCCTTGATCTACCCTTGCGCTAATTGTTATGAACAAGTACAACTATTTTTATAAGCTTTTTGTTTTCTAATCTATCAGACTTCTGTAAATCAGGCCCAGTGCAGACCATAAAATGCAAAGCTTAGCTGTTCAGAACTTTCTTGATAACTTTTCTCATACCAAGGCTTCAATTAAATTAAAAACCAAAGGATTACACAGGTAGAGAATGAGAAAAGAGATGGAATAATGGTTTATGGCTTTGGGACATCTTTTACTGTATTAATCGAACTAAGAAAATGAAAGGGACACAAAGGTCAGTTAGACCTCCATCCAATTCCTGTGATTAGAATATTTCAATGCATTCCCTTTGCCTTCAGGACAATATCCAGATTCCTAAACACAGCAAGGTTCTTCATGACCTGCCTACTATCTTCATTCCAGCTTCATCTGCCCCTATTCTGCATTCACCCACTTGTTCAGGCCAAAATTTAGAAGTCATCCTTGTATAATCTCTTTCCCTTGAGTCACTGTCCTCAGAGTCTCTCTCCACCATTTGAGCCACCAGCAAATTCTGTTGATTCTACATTAAAAATATACCTAAATCTATCTACTGTTCATTCCATGCCTTCCACTCTAATCCAAGTCACTGTCACTGACTGCTCTTCTTGTCTAAAGCAATTCCTTCCTACTTTCCCTGCTTCTACCTTGCTCTAAATTCCGTTCTCCACACAGCAAGAATGTACATAAAAAAATATATATATATATATATATATTTTTTGAGATCCATCTGATGACTTCTCATCTCACTTAGAATAAAATCCAAATTCCTGCCAAAGTTCTCTGCATTAGTTTCCTATTGCTACTGTAACAAAATTACCACAAACTCAGTGACTTGCATAATAGAAATTTATTCTGTTGTCTTATTTTAGATCTGTAACCTCCAGAATTCACTTCAAGGTGACAATAGGGCTGGTTCCTTATAGAGGCTCGAGAGACAACCCATTCCTTGTTTCTTGCAGCTTCTAGAGGTGACTGGCATTCCTTGGCTTGTGGTCACATCACTCCAATTTCTGTTTCTCCTGTCACATAGCCTTCTTCTCCCTCTGACCTCCTCTTTCCCTCTATAAGGACCCTTTACATCAGGCCCACCCAGATAATAATCTCTCCATCCTCAATCTTATCTGCTACATCCTTTTTACCATGTAAGATAACAAATTCACAGGTTCTGGGAATTAGGACATGGACACCTCTGTGGGGCATATGATTTAGTCTGCCACATTCCATACAAAGATCATGAGAAAAATATTTCATCATAAAAACATGGATTTGTTAAAGTTGTTAATAAGGGGAAGCATCACAGTAATAGAGTCTCAATAACGTCTCAAAAGGGGGTGGTAAGGGAAAGATATTTATAGGATTAACCATAGGCTGCCTTTGAGGTGGATATTAGTAGCCTAGGCAGGAATTGGTTAGAATTTGTAAAGTAATTGAATTACCAGAACCTATGAATCTATGCAGAGTTACAGTTAAATCAGTTTATTTGTGGTCTTATATTGTCACAAATGGGCCTAAATAAGCTGGTGTTAAAACAATAAGAGCTTAAATAGTTTTTATTACATATCATGGAATGGTACAGGGGATCATTTCAGTTTTTGCTTCATTTCATTTTGCAAATCATTAGTTTTTGCTTCATTTCTCAGTCCCCATTCTTTTGGTCAATCTGCAGCGTAAGTCGAAAGAAAGACGATTATTTTCCTGCGGAGGTGATCAATCCAGATCTGCACTGCTATTTAGTAAGTTGCAATTACGTATTGAATTTTTCATGGTAGTCATATTGACCTCTATAAGTATCAGGCTTTCTTGTTCTTTTGGTTGGATGATCATTTGTAAATCATCTAGTGTTAGCAGTGGCTGTGCAGCAGCATTTAAGACTCTGAAGATCATATATCTGGTAACTGCTATGCAGACAGACACTAAGACAAAAATTATTAGAGTTTGAAAGGCATTTGAAAGCCATATTCTTAGATTTTGAAAACTGAACAATGAAAGCATGTGACAATCTATTTAGACTTTCCTTATGTAATCAAGTTTCTTTTGCCCTTTAATTTGGGTAGGGTTTAATCAACCTTACTAGTGTACGAGGAATACAGGTCTTGGGGATACCATGAGTAAAGGACACAGATAGCCATTAGCTATCTTGGACCTTAATCCTGAAGTGGGGGAAGAAAATAGCTGAGAAGATAAAGATGCAAACCCAAGGGGATACAGGTACAAAGAAGAACATGGCAACAAATGGGGTCTTGTTCCAGCTGTCTTGGTTGGAAACAGCCTACTTCATGCAGTCTTTAGTTGTTCCAAGGACTTAGGGCTGTCTCTTCTCATGGGACATCTACCTCTAGATGTTACCTAGATTCCTCAACATGCCTTATAAAGCCCTTCATAATCTGGTCATATCTCTGGGATCATTTCCTGAATCTTTTTCTCTTCACTCTCTCTTTGGTGGCCACACTGTCCTTACTGTTCCACAAACAAGTTAACCTTGTTCCTGTCTGAGAGACACTGTACTCATTGTTCCCTTTATGCAAAATGATCTCCCCAATATTTGCACCGCTGACTCCCACAATCCACTCAGGTCACATGTCACCTTCTTAGAAAGGCTTTCCCTTGTCATCATCCAATTTAAAGTCCTCTTGATTCTTTTACCTTGCTTAATTTTTCTTCATAGCACTCTTCTCTCCCTGCATCTGTTTCATATTTATTTGTTATATGCCCCACTTGAATATACACACCATTCAAGAAGGCAGAAAACTTTTCTATTTCGTTCACTGATGTGTTTTCAGGACCTAGAACACTATTCAGCATACGTAGGTGCTCAATAACTACTCGCTGATTGACTGAATAAACAAAAACGTCACATACACTATGTTTCAGCCGTATATAACAATTTGCAGTCCCCAAATGGCTCCTTCTTTTGCAGATGTGGTTTTCCTCTGCCTGCAATAACTTCTCTTTGATTCCTTCACAATTCCTAATCATCCTTCAAGAGTCTGTTTATGTGTCACTGTCCCTGATAAACCTTCCTTGATCCCATCAGGAAGAACTAGGTGTCATCTCTCTTTGTTCTAATAGTACTCTAGGCATACCTCTATCATATTACTTAATACAGTTGACCCTTGAACTAGGCAAGAGTTAGCCCCCATCTCCCATCCCACTGTCAAGTCGAAAATCCATGCATAGCTTTACAGTCCTACCTCTGCATCTGCAGATTCAACCACCAGGGATCATGTAGCACTATAGTATGTATTTATTGAAAAAAATCTACGTATAAGTGGACCTGTGCAGTTGAAATCCATGTTGTTCAAGGGTTAATTGTACATTGCATTAACATTTTGTCTAATCTATGTCTGTATCCTGAGACTCTAGTAGAGGGCTTTGCCCATAGTAAATTCTGAGCAAATGTTTGTTGAATGGTTTTATTCATTGAGTGACAACTGTGTGTCAAGCACTGTACTAGTTTTTATGCACATTATTTTATTTTTTTAATTTTTATTGGGGTATAGTTGATTTACAATGTTGTTTTAGTTTCAGATGTACAGCACAGTGAATCAGTTATACATATACATATATCCACTCTTTTGTAGATTCTTTTCCCATTGTAGGCCATTACAGAGTGTTGAGTAGAGTTCCCTGTGCTATACAGTAGGTCCTTATTAGTTATCTATTTTATAGTAGTATGTGTCAATCCCAATCTTCCAATCTATCCCTCCCCCACTCCTTACCCCCAGTAACCATAAGTTTATTTTCTACATCTGTAACTCTATTTCCATTTTGTAGATAAGTTCATTTGTACATAAATACAATGGAATATTACTCAGCCATAATAAAGGATGAAATAATGCCATTAGCGACAACACGTATGGACCTAGAGATTGTCATACTGAGTGAAGTAAGACAAAGACAAATATCACATGATATCGCTTATACGTGGAATCTAAATAAAGGCTACAAATGTACATTATCTTAATCCTGACAAGAAATCTGTAAGATATATGCTACTACCCCTGTTTTACATACGACGAAACTGAATAACTTGCCCAGAGTTTCGAACCTAAGTGTGTCTGACTCCAAACTGGTATTTCTCCCATTGCCTCAAATGAATTAATAAATCTCCTTAATTTTAGTGATACTTACTGGTCAAAATTTAATATCTTAATTTTACCATTAACATTGAAACTCTGATCTTTTAGTTCAGTGTTGCATGCTCGAATACATTTTTACTTGATTCAGCCTCTTTATATGACAGAGAAGAATGGACCCCAGGTACCTTAACAGCACAGGTATCCTACTTTTATTCTGCTTCATAATTAGAGAGTTTTTGATGATGATTCAGGGTCAAGGTTTGGTTAGTCTTTCCTTTTAAGAGAAGGATTATATTTAAGAGCTAGTCCACATGTCATCTTTCAAGAGGTATAAAAGGCCCAAATACATTGAAAGTCATATTGAAATTATAGAATTAATATACCTGGAAGAAAGGAAAATGTGGCAGGAATGAGTTAAAGATAGTAAGATAGTCTCACATATGGGAGAGAACTTGGTGGTTACCCTGATTTCTGTCTTTTCTGCATGCTAGGTGAAGCAGTGTGTATTAAAATTTTAATAAAGTTTTTAGAAGTACATAAAATAGTATCACAAGGATCTCAAGCAGTGAGAGCCCAAGCTCTAAAGTCAGACAGACCTGAGATCTAATCCTTGCTCCCCTACCTAATAGCTGAGCAAATTTAAGCAAGTTACTTAACTTTTCTTAAGCCTCAATTTCTTCATCAGTAAAATGGAGAGAAAAGAAGGGCATTAGGTAGGGTAGCTAATTACTACTATAACACACAGCATTAAAATTTTAGAGGCATAATTTAATAAAACAAGTAAAATCCAATACAGGTGTTCCTAGTCATGCAGTTCTCTGGGGCAGGATTCCTTCAAGGACTAATTTGGCGCCCCATGCTTCTTCTATTTTGCAGTTTTGACTTCCTCTAGATTCTTTGAAATCTTCATTCAGCTGGTAGGTAGGGAAAGAAAGAGAATATGGCGCATGTGTAGGAGGTTTTAGAGGTTTTGTGGGCCAAAACTTAAACAGCTTTCACTGTTTCTGTCCACAGTCTATTGTGTATTGACCCCAAGTAATCACAGGAGAGGCTGGGAAACATAGTATGTGTGCTCAGGAGAAAAGGAAACAGACTTTGGGGAATTCAGAGGTGTCTCTGCCACTTCAGGTCATGAGGTGGTCTTAGGGTTTAACTGAGATAATGCATGTAACGTGCTTAGCATAGGGTAAGTAATCAACATAGTTGCATGTAATTATTATTATCACAAGGGTGTATGCTGCGAGTCTGAATAAGGAAGTAAAGTCCTTGCTTGGAGGTTCTAGCAAGAGAGCTCAGCTACATTCAAAGAAAAGTCCTTACCTTTGTGTAAGGTTATATAAGATTATGATCTTTAACTGATTTGGCAGCATCAGGAAACATAAACATTGAAAGGTGAGGGATGAAGGGGTTGCCAAGTTGTTCATGTCAGCTTAGCTAACAGAATGTCAAAAGATTATAATTTAGATAACCTTAATGTCTAAGAAGAGTGGGTGTAGGGAACTGGTAGACTCTTTGGATTTGGGAATGGGCTTAACTGAAATAATAAAGGGTAAAAATTCTGATCAATCCCCTCTTTCATATTCTTTTTCTCCCTCATTTTCTTAAAGTTACAGACATCATAAAGATTCTTCAGGTGCAGCATATTTTCTTCTCCCCACTTATTTTTCTCCTCTGTTGCCGTTTAAAATAGTGTAAGAACTCTGAGAACAGAGACCATGTTTGCATCACACATTATTACATCAGCACCTAGCAATGCCTAGCACAGGGTATGCAGGCAAGAAATATTTGTTGAATGAATTTAATATATATGGTAGTTGCTTCAAGTCTTGTCTAAAGAATCTAGATAAAGTAATGGAAAGACAATGAGTTTTTAAATCTTGCTTCTATCACTTGAGTATTTGTGGGATTCTGGGACTTCTAAGAATTTTTTTTTTAAGCAATAGAGAAAATTATATAAGCATTTAATCTCTAAGACTTTTTTCTTCCCTTTATTAAGTGGCACAATACTTTTTAGAGTTATAGTAATGAGAACTAAATGAAAAAATTCATGTAGTGTTCCTAGCACATAGAAAGCATTCAAAAAACGGTTGTTCCCTCCCCGTACCTCGCACCTCTCTACAATATACTTTTTAATTTAGGGGACCCTAACAATTAATTGACACTAATTGTTTACATATTTAGAAACTTCTAAAATACACCCTTGAAAAAAAGTACAGTGATATTTCTAACAGAAGCTAGTTTATTTATAAGGTGAACATGTCTACAGTTATTTGAATAATGGTGGTTTGTAAGAATCTCTTTGGTAAAAGTAATGGTGAAATACCTTCCTAGAATGACATTCATAGTAGTGCAAAAAATACACGTTGCCTTCTGTGTGTTTAGGAATAACTTTTACATTTTCCCTAAAGATGAAATATTTAGCTACTGATTTAGCTCCTGTTTACCTCAGCAGGGGTCTACCAATGCAGAGGCTCAGGCCACTCGGTAACTTATTAAGTGGAACCCACAGAAGAATAGTAAGGAGGTCTTAAGAATTGGGTAACTCCACGGCCCAATGGACACAGGGCAGCAAACTGGGCACCAAACTGCAGATGGATTGCAGATGCACTGAAGGAAGTCATTACAGTTTTGAGAAATTTGGGGCTGGCTTGACACAGATGAAGCCTGCTGGTTTAAGCACTTTATGTTCTTGGCAAAAGCATGGTGTTGCAAATTTTCACCAGCCATAGTGAAAAAAAAAGGGGGGGAAAGGGAATGGGAGGAGACCACAAAATTCATGATGATACATAAAATGTTAACCATTAGCTTTGCATCTTTTGAGAGTCACCAGATTGAAGCACAGTATTTTGGACTTGGCTAGCAGATGGTGTACACAGACTTTCTGAGTATGTTAGCATTTCATTTGAAACTAGCAAGATTACATAGGACTATCATGGTAATTTAACATTCATGGAGATTTTAAAATTTATCCTTAAACTTGTGTTGAAAGTGGGGCATTTTAACATTTTAAAAGACTTTGTGAAATAGATCTGGATCTCATAGAATAGATTCACAGGATATAATAATTCCTCTAAAATGCCCACAGGACAGTTTCAAGTGTCTTCTTTCCCTGAAAATCTGGCTTACGCAAGAGAAAAAGAGGCCAAAGAGAACAAAGACTAAACCAGGGGAGATGGCAGGTAGTGATGTCTGGATTCTCTGAATGGGACTTCTCCACTTACTACCTTCTCACTTCCTTCTATGGTCTGGACCTTTAATCACCACAGCAGTCAGCCTTGTAGGGTCAGCTAATCTCTGTTGACATCATCGTACTACTTCCCTTTTCAAATTCCAGTGAAGCTATGTGTTTCCTGTCCTATTTGACACCCTAGAGAAAAAAATACTGGTCCATTAGTATCCAAATTTAGACTGGCAGCAATGTGTCAAGTTTTCAGGGAAGAGATAAACAAAAACAGGTGACATTTCCAAGCCTCTCAAGAAAAGGGGAAAAAACCCCCAACCCTTCTGGGGTAAGTAAGCAGGGAGAGCTTCAATACCCACTGTAGGGAGAGGTCTGCTGACAGCCTCCGAGAATGGGCCGACGGAAGCCTTTTCCTTTTCATTAAAGCCAGGAGGATGGTTTTGGGGGCCTCCCTAAACACATTCTTGATTCTGCTAGGAAAGCCCAAGCAGCTCTGACACCCCCTTGCTCAGGGGTAGCTGTGAAGGTAGCTGCACCTCCTCTGTGGGGAGCCGTTGGTTTCAATCACAGACACTAGGACACCCTTGTGCGGGGAGAAGGGAGAAGCCATACGTCCCTCGCCCCGCCTCCCACCTCCCCCCCCCGTGACCCCAGCGAGCCCAGCCTCGGGCGACCTGTTAGCAGGGAGCGTCACGTGACGCGGCGGGCCGCGCACTGCCCCCGCGGGGGAGCCTCCTGTTGCGCCCGCCGGGCGGGTTCCATCACGTAACGCGCGGGCGCCGCCCCGCTCTTCCCTCGCCGAGCGAGGGAGGGCCTGCGTCGAAGAGGAAAGAGAAGGGAAAAGGGGCGGGAGACGGAGAAGGAGGGGCGGTGCCCGAGTCACGTGACCCGGGGCAGCCCGGAAAGCTCCGAGGAGGAGCCTGGCGCCGCCATTTTCCTGCAGCTGCCTGTCCCTTTTGCCCTGCCCGGCTTCAGCTGACCAGGGAGGGGGTGGGCTGAGCTGAGGCGGGGGCAGGGGAGTGCCCGATATCGTGCCTGACCCCGCGGGTGACAAGAGCCGGTTCTTTCCGGGCTGGGTGGCAGCGCGCGGCCCTGAGCCCCGCCCCAGGCCGGCAGGCGGAGAAGGAGCCGGTGGGGGTAGGGGGGGTGGGGGTCCTCCGGCGCTTGGGGGTCCCAGTCCCCGCCGGCTGCCGAGCGGGAGGGGTGGCGGAGGAGCCGCAGAGATGTCCGGCCAGAGCTTGACGGACCGAATCACCGCCGCCCAACACAGTGTCACCGGCTCCGCCGTGTCCAAGACAGTATGCAAGGCCACGACCCACGAGATCATGGGGCCCAAGAAAAAGCACCTGGACTGTGAGTGAAGCCGACCGCTGCCCCCGCGACCCGCGTCCTTCTCCCTATCTCTCTTCTTCCCCGCTTCAGCTGCCTCTTCCCTCCCTGCGTCTTCTCTGGCGCGGCGGGTCCTGTGCTCATCCGAGCTGTGTTCTTTCTGCTTCCATCACACCTGCCTTCACGGCTTCCGTTCCCTGTCTAAAAATCCCTGACAAGCCACTCCCCTCCAGGTTCCTAGGGGACCCTGGCTTCTCTGCCCGGTGCTCCGCGATACACATTACAGCCGGCCAACTTGCCTCTCCACCTAGCCCCTCACCTCCCGGCCTCCTCTGTCTGCTGCAGCCTTCTACTCTTTCTTCCCATCTGTCCCGTGCTGCCTAGCCGCCCTCTCCTGAGCGTCTCCCCGCTTGCTCCCGGCCTCACCGCCCTATTGTTTCCCCACTAGCCTTCTTCGGGTTTCCGTAAACGCCTGGTTCCGTGGGCCCGGATCCCTGTTTCTCCGCAACCCTGAGGGCCGCCTCCCTTGAAGTGATTCTCACTTCCTTTGCTCCACTGGCCTCTTCTGTCCCTTCCTTTCCCGGTTTTCTCGTCCACCTTCCCCCCCCTCACCCCGCCCTTTGGGTTACCTTTCTTTGCCTCTGTATCTTCACTTAAGTTCCTTCGTCTCATTGTAAATATCATACTCAATATCCGACTTTTTTCCTCTGACTACTTTCTTCGTGGGCGTGAAAGTAAAGGGATTCTGTTGGTGTGGGGAAAGCTTTGTGGAACGCCGGGAGTTTTAATCACCTCTGGTGGGGTTTAATCATTGTATTTTCATGCTTTTGACTGGGATAATTTGTGAATGTCAGTCACCTCCCCCCCCTTTTCTTTTTTCTAATGGGGATATGGAAAAGGGTTTGCTGATTTTGGTATCAGTTCCTAGAGCTGTTAAGCCTGGCGGTTTGAGTTCTGAAGCTTGAGTGAAGCGTAGACTATTGGAATTCAAAATAGATTAATAATCAAATCTACAAATAACATACATCCTTTAAAAAACTGGTAAAAAGATATTTGGTGATGCTTGAGTTTGGACTCCGTTTTAATTTATGCTGGTTATCTTTTGAGGAACTAGTTTTTCTTACACGCATGATATTACACCATTCACTAACTTAGCTACAATTACTAGAGCTAACTCCTCCCAACTTTTTCCAAACCTGGAAGCCACCTGTAATATCCTCCTTTTTTATTCCACTCCTTTACCTCAAGGTACAAAGATCAGTGGATTACTCAAGCTTTGACTCAATGGAGCTTTGACCTGAAACTTTTCAGGGAAACATAGTGAAAAAGGCATTGTAATAGATAAGTTCCTTTTTTAAATGGCTACTGGACACATAAGCCTGACTGACTTCATCCTACGTGAAAGTTACTTTGCTTTACTGTATGAAGCAAGAGTGAGCATGTCCTGAAAGGGAATTCACTGACGGGAGTCCTGTTTTGAGTTCTTGTTTGGACTTTGGCCGTAAGGTTTGCGCTTTTTAAAAAAATGTACAAAATGTGAATTCTTCCAAGATACTTTGCTCATGAAGTACTGTTAGAACAAGTTACTGCTACAGACAAACCCATTATTCACTGTGACTTATTCCTTCCTTGTGGAAAAGTTTAAAAAGGCATCATTATTGCTTGGTTCTTCTTTTGACGTGCGGTTCATGGAGGCTACTTGTTAACTATCAATCCTTGACTGTTTTAAAGAATTCAGAATATATTTAAATGGTGACATATTTATAAATGGACAATTCTTTTAAATACATTATGAAGCTGTTAAGTACCTCTTTTGATTGTCTGATATTTGGAGTAGACATTTCTACTGTTTACTTCTCTTCAAATGACTACTTGGCTTGCTCTACCCAATCTATGGTTTGCCCTAACACTGTTAATTCTTTTGTTAGGTTGGTTTTGTTGGTTGTTTGTTTTTGGCGTTGAAGAAACTACTTGTGACTTTGTGAACTGTTATCCTCATCTCTCCCTTCAAAATGATAAATTATAACACGAATAGATACCACTTCTAAAAGTCTTTTTAAAGGTTCTTGTCTTATTTCAAATGTTGCAGTTCTAACACATTGTGGAAAAGGTCAGAAAATAGGCTAGGTAAATTTAGGAGAGTGAGACTTGCTTGTGGTTTTATGAATGTTAGCCTTTTCTCTTGTAATGGAAGCTGCTGCAGATAAGAACTGGGATTAAGTTTGGTATATGGATAATCTCACATTTGTAGTCTTTTTCTCTACCACTGCTGTGTTTATAAATTCCCACTTTAGAACCTGAATATTCCTGGTAATGTTTGATTTTTTTAAAAAATCTGTATGAATAAGGAGCCACTTACTCTGTGAGGTTTTTAAAATACTATTTTTAAAATACAATTTTTTAAAAATACTATTTTCTTTATATTGTTGTTTAAAACACCCTTATAACCAGTTCCACTAATGGAATAAATTTAAGTCTGACCAATGAGTGGTTTTTGTAAACACCTTCTTCCCCCACACACTTTAACATACTTTGAGGAAATTGAAAAGGCTTTCACAAACAGTTCTGGGTTTTGACATCATGGACTTTTAAGTCTTTAATGTAGATACAATTTTTCCTCTTTTAGGAATTTTTCTTTCTAGTGAAGGCTTAGTTCTCTTGTGCCTTTTAATATACTGAGAAACTGTTGCCTAATTAGTTGACCCTAATGAAAATGATTTTATTTTTTAAATATTAGTATTTAACAAAAATATGCTTAAGACTGCTTTTTCCTATAAGCCTTTAGAGTGTGGAGGTGGTTTCTGTGTACTTCGCCAAAATCTGTCTATATTAGGAAATGATGATTGTAATCCATGAATTATGGCTTAATTCATACTACATTGTATACTTGTTTAAGAAAGAGCTTTTGCTTTGCTTATAGGGGTCAGTAGATAATAATGTTAAGTAGTGTCCCTAATATGAAAAGAGTTGTCAAACCTGAAGCATATTTTTAAAACTAAACATGGTTTGCATTTAATTTCAGGCCTCTAATGGCCATAATCAAGATAGAAGAATAGCAGCCTTGTATTTGAAGGACTTCAGTTTGCCAGGCACTTATTAACCATTATCTAATTTAATCCTTTCTCATAGCTATGGGAGAGGCAAGTCATATGCATAGAAGATCATCTGTAACTAAATTTAAAGAG
The DNA here is from genome assembly GCF_951394435.1 of Stenella coeruleoalba. Taxonomy (NCBI): domain Eukaryota; kingdom Metazoa; phylum Chordata; class Mammalia; order Artiodactyla; family Delphinidae; genus Stenella; species Stenella coeruleoalba. The sequence continues at coordinate 62,757,548 of NC_137154.1, read as the reverse complement.
GTATAGAATACTTAAAACATTATTGGTTGAAGTACAGACAGAACAGAGGTTTTGTTTGTTTGTTTGTTTTTTGTTTTTTTGTGGTTTTTTTTGCGGTACGCAGGCCTCTCACTGTTGCGGCCTCTCCCATTGCAGAGCACAGGCTCCGGACGCACAGGCTCAGCGGCCATGGCTCACGGGCCCAGCCGCTCCGCGGCATGTGGGATCCTCCCAGACCGGGGCTCGAACCTGCGTCGGCAGGCGGACTCTGAACCACTGTGCCACCAGGGAAGCCCAGAAAAGAGTTTTAAAATTTATAAATTCTTGAAGTAAAAACATTCTTACCTGATTTCACAACCTTTACTCTTGTTTTTTTGACAAGAACACTTTTTTCTATACTTGTTTACTTTCCTTGGACATTTATGTTGGGGCATGTTTCACTGAGATGAAATATTATGTTAATGGCTCTAATGTTTTCACTTTTATATCCATATTTTTTACAGTTAATTTCAAGGGACACTTCATTCCAGCCACCATCTGCTTTACATTCTGTATAACAAAATCAAGATCATGTTCTTATTAAGTATCCGTTATAAGCATACCTCTAAAGTAGATACAGTGTGGGTATTTGTGTGTTGTGTAATGGCTCTAGACTCTGCCTAATTTTAATTGTGGAAACATATTTTTTTTTAAGTAAGAATTTGTGAATGTTTTGAATATGTAGAGGGTAGAATTTGTATTTGGGTAAGTGGTTTGTATAACCATTGAAAATACATATAAAATATTGACATGCACCCAAAATAATTATCTTTCTAAGCAAATTATTGATTTTTAATGTCTTAGTTAATGATATCGAATGGGTCCTTAGTTTGCGTATTGTCAAGAATATATCTGGTAACTGGGATCTGATTTGAAAGAAGGTACCTGTGAGGAAGATAGTAAGTAGAAGATCTGCCCCTAGATGGCGCTTGTTTAGAAATAAGGTAACTGGGGCTTTCCAAATGGACAATTATTTCATAGTTATGTTTGAGCTTACTGTTCTTTCCCATAAGAATTAATCGTATGATTTATATTTTCATTTTCATTATTTGACCTATTCTGTCCCTTACTACTTTAATAGTTCTGAAATACAAAAAAAATGGTAATTGAGTCATCAAAGTGGTAATAGCAAGATTTGACTACTTATGTCAATTGTAGGAGATGTATAGTAGAACTCCACAAATATAAGTTTTTCCTCCTTGACATATTTAGTTATGTTTCTGAATAGTATGTATTTTAAAAGAGCAACCTGAAGAGAATTTTACCTGTAGCCATTTCGGTAGCTGCCTTATTTGTAACTAGCAAATTAATTCTAAAATTTCTTTGTAAAGTAATTAGGCTTCACTGGTGGACTTGTTACTTTAAGAAATACTGTTTAGACTTTATTCATCTATTTTTTATCCTTGTAGCAGTGCTTTTTTTGTTTATATATTTTATATGTCTGAATAATTTTTAAAGATGTCTTAGAATTTAATTTCAGTGGAAAAGAAGTGAAGCATCATTATGAAGTGACATGCTTTTTTCCCTCTCATTTGAGTTGTAAAGCACTTGTATGATATTTAATTAGATGTTTTATTTTTTTAACTTTTTTAAGCTCTTCCACTTTACTTTTTAAATTTAAAAAATATTTATTTATTATTTATTTTTGTCTGTGTTGGGTCTTCATTGCTGTGTGCGGGCTTTTCTCTAGTTGCAGTGAGTGGGGGCTGCTCTTCGTTGTGGTGTGTGGGCTTCTCGTTGTGCTGGCTTGTCTTGTTGAGGAGCATGGGCTCTAGGCATGCGGGATTCAGTAGTTGCAGCACCTGGGCTCAGTAGTTGTGGCTTGCGGGCTCTAGAGCACAGGCTCAGTAGTTGTGGCACATGAGCCCAGCTGCTCTGCGGCATGTGGGATCTTCCCGGACCAGGGCTCGAACCCGTGTTCCCTGCATTGGCAGGTGGATTCTTAACCACTGCACCACCAGGGAAGTCCCTATTTTTTTTTTTTTTTGGCCGTGCCGCACAGCTTGAGGGATCTTAGTTTCCTGATCAGGGATTGAACCCGTGCCTCCTTTAGTGGAAGCGTGGAGTCCTAACCATTGGACCGCCAGGGAATTACCTAGATTTTTTTTTTTTAATTTATTTATTTTTATTTTTGGCTGTGTTGGGTCTTCATTTCTGTGCAAGGGCTTTCTCTAGTTGTGGCAAGCGGGGGCTACTCTTCATTGCGGTGCGCGGGCCTCTCACTGTTGTGGCCTCTCTTGTTGCAGAGCACAGGCTCCAGACGCGCAGGCTCAGAACTTGTGGCTCACGGGCCCAGTTGCTCCGCGGCATGTGGGATCCTCCCAGACCAGGGCTCGAACCCGTGTCCCCTGTTAGCAGGCAGACTTTCAACCACTGCGCCACCAGGGAAGCCCCCCCCCAGATGTTTTAAAAATACATTGTTTAATTTATTTTAACTAATCAGAATTGGTTTAATTTAAATAATGTGAAAGTTCACCAATTTGTTTAAAATAATTGATTTTAATTAGTCATCAGAATTGCTTTAATTTGAATAAAATACTTTATTTTGACTCTGATTATCATTTAGAATATTTAATGTGAAAGTTCACCCTAATACATAGAAAGTCTTTTCTGTTTTCTTCAGTTTCAAAGTGCTTAGTTCCGTGATTTTGCCCTTAAAGTCAAAGAAGCAAGTAAAATAAACTTAAAGACTTCTTGGCAAGAGGTTAGCGCCCTACCAAGAAGAAGTAGGGTTAGATTTTCAAAGTAAAGGCTTAATATTTGCTTTTCCTGTTCTTTTGGTGGCTGAAGTGGCATTTCCGTTACTTTGTGTTCTGTCTCAGTATGTTCCCAGTTAAATGGCTTTATATATTTCTCTAGAGAATTGAAATTTTTGGATTTGATGTTTCAGAATTTTGTGTATTCACTGTGTATATGGTTCTTTTCATGGAGAATTGTTTGTAGGCAGTTACAATTTACTAATGATATTCCTTTAAAAGGGAATTTTAATGAACTTAAACCTTTGTATTAAAAATTATGTTCAGAATTGTAATTTGCCGGGTTATCAGAATATTAAGGATTTCTCAAGTTACATTAGAATATAGTGGCAATACTCACAGCTAGACATGTTTTTTGTGTTTATGCCTAGGTTGTGTTTATATTTATTTAACAAATGTTTATGCTTACTTTGTGCTGGGCACTCACATTACTGAACACTTTGCATTTATAAACTTGTTTATTCCTTTCAACAACTTTGTGAGAGATTTTATTATTATTATTTTTAAAGTTATTTATTTATTTTTGGCTGCGTTGGATCTTCGTTGCTGCGCGCAGACTTTCTCTAGTTGCAGCGAGTGGGGGCTACACTCTGTTGCAGTACGTGGGCTTCTCATTGCAGTGGCTTCTCTTGTTGCAGAGCATGGGCTCTAGGTGTGCGGGCTGCGGCTCACGAGCTCTAGAGCACAGGCTCGGTAGTAGTTGCTCCGCAGCATGTGGAATCTTCCTGGACCAGGACTCGAACCTGTGTCCCCTACATTGGCAGGCGGATTCTTAACCACTGTGCCACCAGCGAAGTCCAAGAGATTTTATTATTATCACCATTTTACTGAAGAGGAAACTAAGGCACTGAGTTTAGTAATTTGCCCAAGGTCACATTGCCAGGAAGAAGAGAACTGGGATTTGAACCCAGGTAGTCTAGCATCAGGTCTGGCTTTCACTTTAGTGTAACTTTTTATGTAATGATTTTCTATTCTAGAGAATGAATAGACCATGTTTATCTATTCATGGCTGTTTCTTAAAGTGTGGTCCAGGGATTCCTGGGAGTCCCCAAGACCCCTTCAGCGTATTTGTGAAATCGAAATTATATTCATATGCTGAGACATTATTTTCCTTTTCCATTTTCATTCTTCCACTATTGTACAGTGGAGTTTTCCAGAGGCTATGTGGTACTGCAACAAATTGAATGTAGTAGCAGATATGAAAATCTAACTGTTTTCTATTAAGCCAGATAGTAAAGAGTTTTGGAAAAAAATGTGAAACAATGCCGCTGTTCTAAATTTTGGTTTTGGAAAATACAGTTATTTTTTATGAATGATGCTAACATATGATGGACTTTATTATTTTAAAATGAATTAATATTTAAAAATTTCTCAGTTTTAATTTCTAACACAGTAAATACCAATAGAGAAAAACCACATAAGCAAAAGCTCTTTGGGGTCTTCAATTTTTAAGATTGTAAAGGTTCTGAGACTAAAAAATGCAACTCTAAGGAATGGTGTTTAGAAGAGGGGAGAAAAGAATACTTAGAGAGAAACTAGATGTAAGTGGTCCTTTAAATTCTCAGAGTAATTTTGATTTGATTTGATGGGTAACAGTGGTCCAATCATTGTAGGACTGAGCAAGAGATGTGACGTGATCTTTCGATTATGTCATGCGGTTGAGTAGATTGGAAAGAATGTGCTGTGTGACTTGGAAAGGAGACTTCTGGGGGGCAAAAAGAGTCTCTAACAGTAATAATGTAAGTTTTCCTAAAAGGCCTTGATAGAGTCCATCATTAATTGAGACTCTTTTTTTTTTTTTTTTTGCAGTACGCGGGCCTCTCACCATGTGTCCTCTCCCGTTGCGGAGCACAGGCTCCGGACACACAGGCTCAGCGGCCATGGCTCACGGGCCCGGCCGCTCCGCGGCACGTGGGATCTTCCCGGACCGGGGCATGAAATTGAGACTCTTGATCTATTTTTCCTCACTTGTTTTGTTTTAAATATATCTAAGCTATTTCTTTTCAGTCAAGCAGGTTAGGTACCAGTTGAACCAAAATAAATTCTTGACCCTCAAACTATTAGCCAGCCTTTGCAAATCCCATTCCTTGGACACAAAAATATCTTCACCTCTCTGTCAGTACAGATGCATCCTTCCTTTTAAACCTTCTTTAAACTGACTTGCTTTTGTTAACATTCACCTTTAAAGTAACCACTTTCCTAAAGACGTTACTGAATAACTCCCCCTGGTTCTGTCAGTCCAACATTATTATCACCATTTAAAGTTTACATATATATATATTTTTTTTATTAAACTGTACTCAGTATTATGCTTTTATGTATATATTGGGTTCATGTGTGTTTTCTCTGTGAATAGGAACTGTTCTTTTTTGTACTGTTCTATGTCTCTTCTCAAAGTAACTAATCAGTGGCCCTTTGGGTGCCCAGTAAGTACTGAATGATTACACATAATCTCCCGTCACAGCTCAGGCTATTCCATGAACAATGTATGGTGGACACACCGTAGAGATCTATTCCAGTAGATATTTTAATAATGTTTTTGTGGGCATTATCTTAGTTGCAGTGAATGGTAATCACCTGATTACAAAATTATATATGAAGTCATTCAGTAGCATTGATAAAAAAAAAGATTGTAACAAATTGCTATGGCACCTATGAGGCATTGAGGTTTAGTTTTGTTTAGGTATTATGTGGTTTTTCCAAAGTATTGTTATAGCAAAGAAAAAAAGTTTCTTGGTTACAGCTACTCAGTTTGAAAACTATATTCAAATGCATGGTTTTTGAGGATATGGTCTTAAAAGTAGAAATTAATTTTAAGAATTAAACAGGGTACCAGAATTAGATTTGAAATGTTTATCAGAGCTGCTTCCTTGTACAGCTCTAGGAGGTGCTGATCACATTATAATCTATGTGCAGGGTGCCTCCAGTATATAACTGTGTGGCAGCCTCACTTTAGGATAAAGTACACTTAATAGATAATGTCAAAATGCAAAAGAAAAGAAATGACTTTTAGAATTAAGCCTTGTGAGGTATGAAGCAAAGGTTGGAGTAGTAGTAGTGATGGCCTAAAGTACACGTAGTAGGTAACGTCAAGATGCAAAAGAAAACAAATGACGGTTTTAGAACGAAGCCTTGTAGGGTAAGCAAAGGTTGGAGTGCTAAGTAGTGATGGCCATGATAGTAAGACCACTAAATCCAGATCATCAGTTCATTCCAGGGGCTGGTAGGAGTTGCTGCAAGTCTTCTCTGAATGCTTGGAATTCCAGCAGTGATTTCTGAAACGGTGCTGGTATTTATAGTCATAAACTTAGTACTTGAAAGCTTGCTAGGGGCCCTGATTTTACTCAAGGGACATTTCTTTCAAGTAGTGGTTGAGGAAGCTAGATATGCTTTGCAAACGTCTTCCCTCACTAAAGATTGCAGGTATACTTTACAAGTGACTTCATAGGGTATACTCAGTTGCTGTATTTTAATGTACATGTTTCTGCTGATTATAGATCTCCTCATGTGATTTATAAGCTCTGAGAACAAGGGTCATGGTGTGTGTGTGTGTATGTATGTTAAAATTTTTATGTGCTGGTAATAGAGTTAGTTATCCTGTGGAAGCTTGAGAAATACAAATGTAACATTTTAAATACATCTAATATGCAAAAATCTTATCGTAATTCAAGTATATACCAAAAAGTAAATAGGGTGGTATTCACACCAGAGAGGATTTGCAGACCTTTTTGGTGTATTAGAAACAGTTGTTTGCAGAAATTTATTATCATGCATGGTATTGACTGATTTGAGATATTGTCATTTAATCCAAAGCTAATGTGAAAAGGGGGATTGTGAGGCAAAGTGATTTTTTTAATGCAATTTTTAAATTGAGATGTAGTTCACATAACAAAATATATTCACAGTGTTGTGTGCAACCATCTCCAGTATCTAATAACAGAACGTTTCCCCCCACCCCCAAAAGAAACCACCTATCTGTTAGCAATCACTCCCCCCATCTCTCCACCCTCATTCCCTGGCAACCAGTAATCTACTTTCTGTCTATGGATTTTCCTATTCTGGACATTTCATATGAGTAGAATCATACAATACATGGCCTTTCATGTCTGGCTTCTTTCACTTAGCATAATGTTTTCAAGGTTTATTTATGTTGTAGCATGTAACAACACTTCATTCTTTTTATAACCTAATAATATTCCCTTGTATGGATATACCACATTTTGCTCATTCATCCATTGATGGACACTTGGGTTGTTTATCCCTTTAAATCCAGGAAGAATAGTATTGCTATGAACATCTGTATAGAAGTGTTTGTGTTAACATGTGTTTTCAGTTCTCTTGGGTATGTACAAAGGAGAAGAATTTCTGGGTCATATGGTGGTTATATGTTAACTTTTTGAGGAATTACTAGACTGTTTTCCACAGCAGCTGCACCATTTTACATTCCCAACAACAATGTATAAAGGTTTCAGTTTCTCCGTATTTTTGCTAACACTTGTTATTTTCAGGGTATTTAAAAATTTTTTTTCATCGTAGTCATCCTAGTTAAATATATATATATATAGTATATATCATGATTTTGGTTTGCATTTCCCTAATGACTAATGATGTTAAACATCTTGTTAATGATGTTGAGCTTATTGACCCTTTGTATATCTTTGAAAAAATGTCTATTCAGATCCTTTGCCCATTTTAAATTTGGTTCTTTATTATTTGGAATGCTAGAAGAGTTCTTTACATATTCTGGATACTAGATCCTTATATGACTTGAAAATATTTTTCCCATCCTGTGTCTTGTCTTTCCACTTTTTTGATAGTGTTCCCCCTCCCCTTTTAAAAAGCAAAGTATAGTTGATTTACAATATTATATTAGTTCCACGTATACAACATAGTGATTCATAATTTTTTAAATAAATGATAGTGTCCTTTGATGCACAAAAGTTTTTAATTTTGAAGTTCAGTTTGTCTATATTTTCTTTGAATATTTGTGCTTTTGGTATAATATCTTAAGAAACCATTGGCTAATCCAAGGTTACGCAGATTTACACCTTACCTACTCTTAAGAGTTTTAGCTCTTTTAGGTTTGATCAGCTTTGAGTTAATTTTTATATATGGTGTGTGGACACAAGATGACGTTAAGGAAAATGAAGGATATTTGAGTTTTTCCCCTTCTTTTGAGGTTTACATGGGGTACAACTCTGCTACCTCTGTGTAATGTGGAAATAGAGATTAGTGAGGGAGAAAAAATTTTCCTTGATGGCATTCTCCAGTACTGGTAATAGTTCATTGACTATGGAAAATTCAAGTCAAACATTTTTCAACTGAATGGACTAATTAATCTAATCCAACAACCTTTTTTTTTTTTTTTTTAGGTTCTTGGGATAGTTTAAATGTGTGAAGAGATAATACATAGTTGCATGAGTGTCCATAAGCAGTAATTTTTGTCTATACAGAATGGTGTGTATGTTTCCATAGTATCTTGTACTTCTCCATAATGACTTGTACTACTACTTTTTTTTATTGGAGTAAAATTGCTTTACAATGTTGTATTAGTTTTTGCTGTACAATGAAGTGAATCAGCTATATGTATACCTATATCCCCCCTCCTGGACCTCCCTCCCACCCCACCATCCCACCCATCTAGGTCGTTAACAGAGCATGGAGCTGAGCTCGCTGTGCTCTACAGCAGGTTCCCACTAGCTATCTATTTTACACTTGGTAATGTATTTATGTCAAACCTAATCTCCCAATTCATCCCACCCTCCACTTCCAACCCTGTGTCCACATGTCTGTTCTCTATGTCTGCATCTCTATTCCTGCCCTACAAATAGGTTCATCTGTACCATTTTTCTAGATTCCACATATATACGTTAATATACGATATTTGTTTTTCTCCTTCTGGCTTACTTCACTCTGTATGACAGACTCTAGGTCCATCTACATCTCTACAAATGACCCAGTTTCATTTCTTTTTATGGCTGAGTAATATTCCATTGTATATATGTACCACATCTTCTTTATCCATTCATCTGTTGTTGGACATTTAGGTTGTTTCCATGTCCTGGCTATTGTAAGTAGTGCTGCAGTGGACATTGGGGTACGTATAGCTTCTATAATTATAAGTATTTACAGAAAACCCTTGTGTGTCCTCTTTACTGTGCTAAATAGAGCATATAGCAAGTATGTAATAAAAAGATGCTGGAAGAATGAAGAAGGGATGAAATTTCCATGAGGGGTTTCTAATGTGTTATCAAAGAACGTTTTAGGATTTTTTCCATAAAGGAAGAGAAAGATTACTGTAGGGCTAATGCCTTTGCTATAAGTAGTAGTTGTTTGTTTAAACTTCTTTCTGTTTCCATGATGAAGTAAATTTTTATTCTTTATTGGTTGAAAATGTGAGGAATTATGGAAGTTAAGAAGTAAATTTCCAGAGTTAGATTATATAAAATTAGGGTAGTTTGACACACTTAAAATATTATTTATTCCAGGACCTACTTAATATTGGTATATTTGATTTCAAATGTTTCTTCTGTTTTTGTTTTCTTTTTTCCCCTGTTATTATGAGTATTATTTGCTAATGTATGGTTGTTGTAAGTGAATTCCAGGCAGTCTTTGATTTTAGACTTTGTGTTACCTGTGATAGTTCACACCTGATAGCAGAATGCTATAGGCCTTATTTGCTAAATGCTTGTGTTTTTTGTTATAAGATATTGGCAAAACTTGTAAAGTAAGATAGAAATGAAGTATATGTCTTTAATAGGCTATAATGAACTGGATGTTGACCTTGATTGGCTTCTTTCTACTACCTACTTCACCTATGCCCTTTTTGTCCTAGTCTTAGGGCTCTGTGGTGAATTGCTTATGGAAATCCAAATTAATTTTTTTTGAATGTGTAATGTAGATAAATCTTAATTCATTTGTGTACCTACAGACTCAAGAGTTTATTTTGTGTGACTTTATATTTCTTGGAGAAGACCTGAGTGGAAAAAAGAATTATAAGAGCAAATCTTTTTTTAAAATTTCATGTTATTTTAGTAAAATTATCTAGGAAACTGTATTAAAATCTTTTACTTGTTCTATGAGCAAGAATATGGGGTGAAAGTTCTGAGATTGAGTTCTGTTGAATTGAACAGTGCTGGCAAAACCCCTGGTTAGAAGCATTAAATGGGGTGCTGAGGAAAAGTGATCAAGGCCTAGAAAGTAATGTAAAAATGAATGGCACTTAATTGTTACTCTAAAAGGAACATGAGATCTGATGTTGAAAATGTGTAAACAAATAATTGTAATAATTGAGATAAATGCGTAATATTATTTACATAAAGTATCAAAGTAGGGGCTGGAGTAATTTTGAAGGAGTTAATGACAGCTTTGTAGAGGAGGTAACAAGAATTTTAAGAATGAACAGTGATTTGCCAGATGGACAAAGGGATTCCTCCTAAATAGGTTAGCACATTTAGGGACACAGAGGCAAGAAAGCATTTTGATGTGTTTGGGGAAAACTTTAAGTAGTGCTGTATGGTGGAATGTAAAGTGTTGATGAGAGTAAGAGGGAGATGAGGTTGGAGAGAGAGCCCTTAAATGTCTTGTAAGGACAGGAGTTATCTTGATAGACTCTGGTCTCTCCTCCCCAGATCCTGATTTTAGGATCCCCTTTCCTCCCATTTATTAGCTGCTTTCCTAGCTTTAGATGCCAGTGTTATGGAACTGGAGGAACTGCTTTCCTTTTTCCTGGTAATTTGTGGCAGAGTTATTGAAAGGGAAGGAAGATAGGAATCTACAATCCTGTTGCCTTTTGTGCAGGGGGCTAGATGAGCTTTGGCACCTGAAGTTGTACTTCTGAATGTTGTTATACATGGTGGTTTGGCTCACTGAGTAAATAAAATCAGGTACACTGATCTCATGGCTTTTGTGGGCTTGGATGCAAGTGAAGTGTTTTTGAGTTCCAAATTTATGAATGAACTTAAACACAAACTATCTTATCATCTGACGATGGTCAGCGTGAAGAGGAAAAGTTTGATAAGATTCTTGGGGGCATGTTTGATTTATGTGGTTTAACAATTGATATCAATTTATTTACAAAGGATACATTAATTATTAGTTTCTTTAGGTTTTTAAAGCCTGATTTCTACCAAACAAGACTTTATTAGTCTAGTGGAAATTAATATACTCATTAGCAATTGCATATTGAGTGTCTATTATATAAACAAGTTACCATGTTGAGATTATTGAGAAATCTAAAACTGAAATTGCTGATCATGTCCTCAGTCTAGTAAGGAAGATGACATATACAGATAGTTGTATTACCAGGCAGTGTGAGATAAGCTCAGATCAGACGTCATTGAAAATTAGAGAAGAGAGAGAGATAACTGCTTTCGATGAGGGGGAGAAATGGACCTTAAATGATAATTAGGGAGGAGCAGTAGGCATTTCAGCTGGAGGAAAGAGCATTGAGCAAACATTTGTAGGTAGGAAAGCTGGAACTGTGCTTGGGGAACAAAGCAATCTGTTTAACTTGAGATGGTAAATGGGGTGCTTTGAGGCCAGAGGAAGGACAGGTTAGGCGTAAGGAGAGAGATAGTTGGAGCAATTGTCTGAGGTGAGATTGTGGAGGGAGTATGGATTTTAATCATATGACCTTTAGATATATCTCATCTCCTGGTAGCTTTTGGCTGCTGTAGGTAAAGTTGAACCATAGTTAGAGCTGATTTTCAAAGTTGCACTATGTTTTCTGCTGCCAGTGTTAAAATAGGGAAGGCAAGAAGTTTTGCTGATCTTGAAGCTGAGAATGAGATTTTATATCTCATATTAACTTGGTTATAGACTGTATTAATAGTGGCAATATCTAAGGCTTTGGGGATTTCTGAGTATATAGATTGCACAGGAATGAATTATTGAAGAAGTCTTCTAAACAGTAATAATATACTCCTAATTTTGATCTGAAGATAGAGATTTTATTAAAGTTTAAGGAAACTCAGTCTTCAGTGTTGCACAAAATCTGATCAGATCAGTTTTTTTTTTAAGGACACAACCTGCATGGTGGGGATAATAGCTCAGATTTAAAGAATCCTTTCTGTCTTAAGCACTTGACATGCATGAACACAGTTAATCTTCATAAAAAAACCTATTGAATATGTAGTCTTATTAGCTCTATTATACAGATACATAAAGGAAACATTATTAATAAAAGGAAATAGAGAATAAATTTAGCACTTAAATGGCAATGAAGAACCTTGAGTGGAAGTCAGGCAATCTGGGGAATCTCTTAGCTCACAGAGAACTTTTAGGGAATGGGATATAGTTAGGAGAAAGCCTTTCTTTGAGAAATATAATTTCTGTAAATATGTAAGATTACATTTGGAAACAGCAACTTCTTATGCTTCTTATGCTTTTAGAGGAATAAGCCTGAACCGGAATGTGGTGTGCTGGCCCCAGCTCCATATGACCTTAGGAAAATCCCTTACTCACTTAAATTGCTCATTTTCTAAATTGCCTCCCTGCTCTGTTGTTCTGTGATGCTATATTTGTGCCCCTTTAGCTTTTTTGTTCTTGGCTTGGTGCTTTGGAAACTAAGATTAAGGATGGTTTCTTTATGAGCTTTTGCTTCATTCTCCATTAATTAGAGTAGCTCACCTACCAATATATCATCTTTCCTTGAAAAACAATTTTAACTTAAATATTTTACTGTCATTGTGAGGGAGGGGTAGCATTGTTTTCTGTGACTTTGTTTTAGGAGAAAATGGCCAACAAAAATGTGAATTTTCTTCTATCTTATTAAAAATATGTGAATTATGTAAAATATTAACATACTTGATAATAAAATACTTCCTATTAGCCTTTCCAACCATGTTTCAAATGCTTTCTTTTCTGAATTTTTCACTTAAGTCAGCCAGGTTGACCACAGGATGTTTATCTTCCTTTCATGTTTGCCCCCTTGGGGCACTTATGTTTGAGTTGGATGCCCTTATTTGGTGAGGGAGAACAGGACCCTTCTCCCCTCTTCCCCCTTCCCTGGTTGGTCAGATGAGCCATATCTGTCAAGCCTTCAGTAGCAGTTGTAATCAAATTGCTCCTCTATCCCTCTGCAGAGGCTTTCTTTTTTCTGTTTTCTTTTTCGTCGTCGTCTTTTTCTTTCTTTCTTTTTTTTTTTTTAACTCAGAGCATCTTGAGCCTGTTTATTTCTCCTGAAAACAGGGACTGTTTTGTCTCGGTATCCCCAATACCCAGAATATAATGAATGCCTGGTGCATAATTATATCTTAGTAAATATTTAATAAATCTTTGATGAAGATAATGGACTTAATATACTGGGCTGGTTAATGAACTATTTAGTCAACAGTTTTTTGTTTTATTTTTTAAATGTGAATTTCCTGGACAGAATCTTTATTGCAAATATTCAGATATGATCTTGGTCTTTAGCTAGTTGGTTCACCTGATAAGTTCATAGTGTTCATGCTAGGATTATGAATTTGATACCTGAAAAGCGGTGATGGTGGTGGTCCCTTAACTACTGCCACAGACTAAATGATGTACGCTGGTGATTATCTTGCTTTTGTTGGCTGTTGGTTATAATGGGAGATCAGTTGACTGTATATAATGGAGCATCACTAATCCATCCCCTTGTGTTCATTTGCACAGTAATTTAAAATTATTTGGTTAAGTGATGAATTTGTGAATTAAAGCCTTATACCTTATTTTTATCACTTATTTTATTTCATAGAACCATAGAAATTAAGCGTTATTTTTGTTTCAAAGATTATTTATTTGTTGGGGAGACTGTTTCTTGAATTATATGTATACTATGGATATTTATTGTGGATGGGGGTTGCATATGTCTACTTATTAAGGCTGGAACTTGTAATAGACCAACACTGCATCCGTTTCTCCAAGTATAGCTGCCTACTCTTTTTTGGCCTGCAACCTTTTGTGTTCTTAGGGCCACCACTAAGAGAAGATGAGGGAATTCCCTGGCGGTCCAGGTTTAGGACTCCACGCTCTCACTGGTGAGGGCCCGGATTCAGTCAGGGAGCTAAAATCCCACAAGCCGTTCAGTGCAGCCAAAAAAAAAAAAAAAAAAAGTTTTACTTGCAGGTACATGTATGTGTAGTTAGTTTTGAGTTAACTTGTCAAATACAGTGTGAGCTGTCTTTCTTTTTGGCAGTCTTTTTACCTTTTTTAACTTTAAGTAAGTAACTTATTGATACCATTTAGAATAATCTTTAGTTGTATACAATATGAATTATACCTAGGAAACTTGTTTTAATATGTGTTGGTATCTTTTTTAACTGCTAAGTTTGTCTTCAGGTAGCATTTTTGGGGAGGGAGGGGCAAGATTTTGGAAATGTGTAGCATTTATATTAGGTGAGTAGAAAACAAAACATCTCACTAATTGCAGTTACTAGCTTTATTTCAGATGAGATGTTGTGGGGAAATGGGTCTAGTTTTGATTTATAAGGCCAGTGTGAAGATTAATTGGTATAAATACCAATTAATTGAATGGATTCAATTGAATGGATTGCTCAATTCAATTCAATTGAATGAAATTGAATGGATTGCTCTACAGTGAATTTGTTTTTAAGAACTGCATATCCAAGAGGGTTACAGGATAGCTGCGTTTGATCTCTTGGTATGAAACTCAAGGAGGCAAGATCTGGTTTGTTCTTTACATGATCACGTTGTCTTCAGTTTTCAGATCTGGAAGATATAACCACATTATCCTTATTCCCATTTGTACATTTCTTTTTAGAAGTAACACCAGCTTTTCAATGACTGAGAAGTTAAGGTTTAGCAGGCAGTATTTCCTTTTTTATTTTTCTTTTCTCAGCATTAACTTTTGTAACTTTTCACAGAACTATGTAATTGTGTATTAGTTATCAGGTTTGGAATTTGTGTTAGGTATTAATTCAGTATGAGATTTTAGACATGGTATGGTATAAACCCTCCTTTATTTTTTATTTATTTATGTATTTATTTTTGCGGTACACGGGCCTCTCGCTGTTGTGGCCTCTCCTGCTGCAGAGCACAGGCTCCGGATGCGCAGGCTCAGCCGCCATGCCTCATGGGCCCAGCTGCTCCGTGGCATGTGGGATCTTCCCAGACCGGGGCACGAACCCGTGTCCCCTGCATCGGCAGGCGGACTCTCAACCACTGTGCCACCAGGGAAGCCCAACCCTCCTTTATTTTTGTTCTTCATATTCTTGCAAAATGTTTTGAATTGGCAACCTAGAGTGGACCAAGGCATTATTTGCAGGTGATTTCTGTAGCACATCCCAGAAACACTGCATAAACATAGCTGAGTGGCAGTAAACAACAACCATAAGTACTGACTTAAAAATCAGTTACAGAAAAAGAAATTAGTTACAGAGTTACAACTGGCAGCTAAGTTAGAAAGCTATTGATATTTATAAAGCAGCTGAGGAGGCTGAGACACTCCTTGCTTAACTGCTGGGAGAAAGCTGTTTCTTCCGATCAGGAGCTGGAAAACTTTTTAAGACAAGCTTAAGCTGCTTCCTGTCCTTGGGCTTGTAGACTTAACCTAGAAGTGCCTTTTCTTTGACTTTCTTCATCAGAGTTAGGTTTTCCTAACTTAGCCAGTGACCAACCAGAAGGTATGGTAGTTTTTGAGGCCCTTTTAAACATAGTTTACCTCTTCTCCTATTACTTAGAATTGGGAATGATAACATCTCTGGCAGATGACTGGAAAACTGCCTTATGTGTTCCTCTCATGTAAAATCATGTAAGCCCTACTCACCTAAAATCTGGTGAGTTGACTTTGTTTTGTAATATTCTTGGCTTTTTAAACCTTGCTTATAAATTAAGGCTTGCAGTTTCTGAGTCACTTGGAGATGGGGATGCCAAAACTCTTTAAACCCATTCCTTGTGAACTTTAGTTGAATGATATGGTTCCTTCCTTACACCCTGTCAACTTCAGTTTATTGTAGTCAGAATGAAAACGAGGATGCTAATGAGCAGAATATACTATACTAGTTAAGAGGTGGTTACTGTCTGTACTAGTAATTAGATTTGTGACGGCGAAAAAGAAATGTGTGAATTTTAGAATAATTAGAGAAGGTGAAGACAAGACTCGAACCATGTGAAATGAAGAGAGAGAGAATTGAGAGGAAAATATGTATATATCTTCATCCATTCCTCTAGTGGAAAATACTCTTAAAGACTCTAATTCCAGCACAGCTACTAGTTTGTGTTACTTTAGGTAGGCAAGGTAAGCAAGTATTTAAATCTTTACAATGGAAATAACAAAGCATCCCTTGCCTTGTCACAAGGCTATTGTAATACAAAATCAAAAGACTGAGGATGTGAAAGAACTTTGTTATAAAGTATGAAGAAATCCCTATGTATAAAGATTTTGCCCCTCTTACAATCCAGTGCGAGTAACTGGTTAACACTTCTCAGTGGAAGAAGTTGGGCTTTATAAACATTCTGAAGAAGGTTTTGCAGATGTCCTTGAGTTTGAGGTGGTTTCATAGTACTGTATTGGAAAAGTGATAGAGGAATATAGTCTACTAAAATGAGGGAAAACTCACCAGTAAAATATGATACTAAGTAAAATGAATGATATCTAATATTTAATCGTGCTTTAAAGTTTGTAAAGTACTCTAAATATGTTGTCTTACAGTTTATATTGTTGTGAAAATTAATTACTGCTATCCCTGTTTTTAAAATGGCGAAATTGAAACTGAGTGGCTAATTAACATGCTTGAAGTCATAATGGTAAAATAGTGAATCTAGAATTTGGTTCTGGATCCTTTGGTTATTCTGATGTCACTTCATCCTGTTACAGTACAGTCCTAGCACATGGAAGTGGATTCAGCCATGCATGGGAGTGTTGGAAGGAGAGCCTAGAGCAGAATTTTAGCGATTGGTGGAATTAGCATCCCCATCATTACTGTTCGATGCATTTTGGAAATGAATAGCACTTAGGATAGACTGTCAAATAAGTGGAGTCAGAGAAGAGCTCTAATAGGGAGAAATGAACTTTAAAGGAATAGAAAGAACTAAAAACAGACGTTCCTTCTCCTCACTGGCCAATCCCAGTCATTCTGGAAGGTATCCAATATAGCAGGGTCCTCCTGGTCTAGCAGGACGCCGGCGGCACAGCAGGAAGTGAGTGGTGGAAGAGCAAGCAAAGCTTCATCTGCCGCTCCCCATCACTCGCATTACCGCCTGAACCATCCACCCCCCCACCCCCCCACACCCCCGCCTTCAGTGGGAAAAATTGTCTTTTGGCAAGGATCGTAGCCTAAAAATAGTAGTCTTCAAAGTAGTAGCATTTTAGTTGGGTAGAAGGCTACTTGGGGAGCCTTTGTCACTGCAGCAAAAGGGAAATTGGTGTAAGGGTGGTATTGTAAATTGAAGGGAGAAAGGTGGTTAAATTTTCCCTGCTACTTGTCTGGACCATTTAAGATTTGTGTTACCTTACCATAACAAATCAAGTGAAAGATACATTCTTTCAAATTTGAGGAACTCTTCAGATATCCATCCACAGACAGAATGTGGATTTTGAAAATATATGTGATATTATCTATCTACCTAAATATAGATACTTACATGAAAGAATCAACTGTTTTTCTTAGTCTTTTATTATTAGCGTTATTGAAGTTGGTACATAAAAGCAGAACTAAATTAAAACCCACTGTAAGTACTATGTACAATATATGTTGTGTTAAATTGATTGTTTCCAAATTCTGTAGCAGCAGAGATCTGTTTATCAAAATGTCTTGTATTGAGAAATACTTAAAGCCTATATTTAGGGGAAATAAATCTGTAACTAACTGTGTAGAATAAGTTGTGATCCTGTCAACTTTTAATAGAAGAGCTAATCGGTTGATGACTTTTAAACAGCTCAAATAACTTTATTTTAGAATTTAAATAAATGTACCAAGTTCCTTCCCTATTCTCCTGCATAGTTCTGAAAAAGTGTTGTTTTCAGATCAACAAACAATTTTTAATGGCCAAAGCTTGGATTTTTAGATTCAAACTGGTGTTTTTTTCTTTAATATTATTGCATAATTTACATGGAATTTTTAAGTTAAAAAAAGTAATATCTTCAATTTTGACATCTTATAAAGCAGATTTTTATCTCAGAAGCTATTACGCCTTTCAAGAAAGTCATTTGTCATGAAAGTTTCAGCTTTTTTTTCTTTTATGCTGAGAAATAGGCTAACATGAGTTATAGTGAATTTTATAAGAACAGTTGTATGGTTACGAAATGTGTGAGAATGGAGATCTTTTGGCTGAAATACTCCGAGTGATTATTTTTTCCTGTAGAAACTTAAAGGCTCAAGTTTAAACTTACTAGGAAAAATACTTTGGCTTTAGTTTATTGGGATTTGTTAATAATATATTGATTACTCACATTTTTCACTTAGCATTATTTCAAAATTTAAAGCCATGTAGGTGGGTTATTGTTTGGTGCTTACTATTTTTGGTTTTATCTGTCATTACTGTTTACATCAGTTTGAAAAAAGGTTTTCAGAAATGGCATTCACTTTGTTACCCACTAGCTTTGAGGGGTCTCTTGATGCCTACTTCATGAACTGTAGTAGATGGCTGGTACCATTTTGACTCACTGAAGGTGAACGTATTGCTTTGATTTAATTGTGAAATGTGTGAATAAATGAGATTTCCACTGTCTCTACTTAACTACATAAAACTAGAGGCTTTGCAGAATCAACAAGATTGCTGTTCAGCATAACTTTGGTTTGGTAAGGGTGAAGCACACATAGGTGATGTAGAATGAATGGAATGCCTCCGTACTTCCCTACTATGTGGAAGATGGTAATTAATCATGGTGGTCAGTTCCATAGGCCTCCAAGCCACTGGTGACACCCTACCATTGTTGCTGTTAATTTTTAGAAGTCTGTTTATGCAAGACTCCTGATTATCATGTATAAATAGCAACCTCCCCCAAGCACCTGCCCCATTCTTCTTAAGGCCTAACAAATCCTTAGCACTTCTCACCATCTGACATGTTTTTGTTCATTTGTTTATTGATTGTCTCTCCCACTAGTATATAAGCTTCATGATGGCAGGAACTTTGTCCACTATTGTATATTTCTAACTCGTCAGACTGTTTGGCATATTATAGTATGCAGTGAGTATTGTAGAAGAAATGGGATTTCTGTTTGTTTGTACTGAAGTTTGCAAAGTTGTGGGAAGATGGAATATAAAGATTCTATTGTTCTAATTGCATTGGGGACATGAAATTTGTGCTTTCTGGGTGAGTAGACTTTGGCACAGAGGCTAACTGCAATTTGTTATTCCCTCTGTCTAGCCAGATTTAAACTCTTAAGAGAAGCCATTAAAATTCTTTTGGATTCCTACTTTTTAGACGTGGGGTTGGCTGTTACTGAATAACATTAACCTAGCTATGGGGAGGACTTTCTGTCTCTTATTCTCTCTTCTTCCCTCTGGATCTTAGAGTGGAGAAATGGACTTTTGTTTCACCTATAACTCTACAAGTATTTATACCATCATATCAACACATGTACAAGGAATCATGCCACACGTTGTGGAAGATAAAAGGAAACAAAAGATTCCTGAATTTATTTTAAAAAAGCAAAGAATGAATCTTGATCACTTAAAACAAAAATGGTGGGACAGTCAGGTTACAGTTAAGATTATGTTCCTGTTTTTTAAGCAGAAGATATTTTTGGACATAGAGGTGAAAATTTCTAGTATTTCCAATTCCCCAGAGAAGAAACTTGAGAATCATTTGCCTAGAGGTTTTTGTTGGGGATGAGAGGACAAAATAGAATGGTATAGCCCTCAGAGAAAGAAAAATGCAAAATATACTAGGAGTAGATGGTGATTGTCTATTAATTCCGTAGCTACATGTAGACTTTTATTAGGTCACTTATAACTAGAGTGACATATGGTTTATATTCCAAACTGGGTCACTTTCAAGAGTGAAAGTATATGCTATCTGAAGTATATGCTATCTGAATGGAACACTGGGACAACAGGTGTAAACCAGGACTGTTCCAGGAAAATCAGGGCACTGATCGCCCCTTACTAATAACATACTTTCCTACAGACTTAGTCCCAGTTCTTTGAACCTCTCCACATAATTTTTTTCTCCTTTAGAGAACTCTGATCTGCACTCATAGAATCTCAAGCTTTGGTTCCTTTTTCCTGGTCTCAGTGGAATGAAAAGAATTCGTTCCATATTTTCTGGAGCCCTGGACTGTTCTGGTTTACAGCATTGGTGGAGGTAAGTACAGAACTTGTAATGTATTGTTAGTTGACCTTTTATTTTGCTTAGGAAATCAGGTTTTGTGTGTTTCTGATCCAGTGTTCGATTGTTTTTGAGAATCCTGGTTATATCTCCTTAACTGGGCTGATGAACTATTACTAAGTTCCTAGAATGTAGTACAAAGAGAATTTGTAATTTTGGCATTTACTCTTAAATTACTCAATCTGTACTTTGTTTTCTTTTCTACAGGTGGGATTGTAATTCTGAAACTTCAGATCTTCAAAGAAGGGAAGGAGAATGCCTTGTGCTTGTACCATAGACATGTGATTTTTTTTTTTAAGTTGGAACACTGTAATGTTTTTATTTTGTTTAAATAAATTTAAATAAATTTTTTTATTCTTATATTAAGCGATGTGTTTTTATTCTATTAAGTAACTTTTTATTGTTACCTTACATTATCTGGTAAATTAAACATTAATACAGAAGTAATAGTTACCTCTGAGGTAGTGCTTACCAAAATGTGATTCTCCTCACCTCTAAGATCTTATTTGGAATCTGGGTTGGGACTAAACTTGTCTAGGTTTGGAAATTACGTGGAATCCTAAGCAGTCTCAAAATTAAGGGGTCTGTTTATAGGTAAGCTTGAACCCTTGTCTGGTCTTGCCAGTCCTGTTGTTTCTCTGTACAGTCTCCCATCTAGTGGTAGGAATGCAGAATACACCACAACACTGTGGAGAAAGCTTTAGGTTTTCAGACTTTTTCATATTAAGAATGCTTTTACATAGTAGGCTAAAACATTTTGGTAGTGGCGGGGGGTGGAAAACGACCATTTCACTTGAGAAAGAAGGTAGTGGCAGTGAATTCTGAGAGTATTCCAGGAGTATATGTTTCTCTGTGTAGTGCTTTCATGACTTAAACTTTCTTCTGCTCTTGTTGTAAGACTTTTATGTATGACAGATTGCGATGAATAAATAATAATAGATAATTTTAAGAGACAGGTTGAGCTGATTTGAAGAAGATGCTTGGTGTGTGATTAAAATTTTACGGCAACTACGTGATGATTCCATTAACTAAAACAATTTATTTTGAACTTTTAAAATTAAAGTATGGACGACTCAGCAAACTTGGCTTGTGTTAATCTGTGACAGAAGAGCTAAATTTCAGTGAAATATTAATGTAGAGTACCTTAGGGTTGGCTTTGTTTACCTAGTTCCATCTGAATTCTTTCTTCTCTTAGGAATTCCCTTTTTTTTTTTTTTTTTTTGCGGTACGTGGGCCTCTCACTGTTGTGGCCTCTCCCGTTGCGGAGCACAGGCTCTGGACGCGCAGGCTCAGCGGCCATGGCTCACGGGCCCAGCCGCTTCGCGGCATGTGGGATCTTCCCGGACCAGGGCACGAACCCGCGTCCCCTGCATCGGCAGGCGGACTCTCAACCACTGCGCCACCAGGGAAGCCCAGGAATTCCGTTTTTAGTTCTTCTTCTTTCTTCTGCTACAGATGTAAAGGAGGTCAATCCTTTCTCTTCTATTGGTTTTTAAAGTGTTCTGAAGGCACTGAACACTTCCTAAATCTGTTGTTTTAATTCCTCTTACTAAAAAAATTGATTTCTTTTGGTGGCCTCCATAAGCACCTGAAATTAGCACTGATGGAGGTGTTTTCAGGTTAATATCTTCTTCAAAAAAACTTTGTTTAAAATAAACAAAACCAGGTAATGAGAGAATTTGTGATGATTTATAGCAGCTTTTCTGTTGAATAGTTTCTAAGGGGGAAAAAAACCTCTCCTTTTACATGGTGATTAAAAAAAAAACAGTTAAAGAAAAACTTACCACTCAATAACCAGGTTAAAAATAACTATACTATCATACTATTAATATAACTATACTAATATATGATTATCAAATTGTAGAGTTATCTTTACATTTCTTAGTTTTCACGTGTGAATTCTTAGTCCATTCATTTTGCAGAAAACACGGTGACAGAAATAGCATATCTAGTTGTGCTAACAGATTGATTTTTCCTACAGCTGCAACTTGTTTCTTTTTAGTAAGATGGGAGTTTGCCTTACTTTCTTTATGGGTTCTGGAGATTCCTCAAGACTCACCTACCATGGTGAGAGATTGAGCTTGTATTCAAAATATTGGCCTACCTCTGCAAGAGTGGCTGCCGAATTTCCAGCTGTTATACCATGCAACGCTTGTACTTTTACCACCTCTTCCTCATATTCTTGAGGAAATAAAGGGACATGTCAGTGCTGTCCTTTCAACCATTGATCATAATATGCTCCAAAGGGTCTGGAATGAATTACAGTACAGGATTGGTGTTGGCTGTGTGACATGAGAGGTGCTTACTGAAATTTGTGAAATTATGGAAATAACAGTGATATAGTTCTGTTACATATTGGTTTTAACTACATGTTCATATATAACTTAATTGCTGAGTAATTTTGAAAGTGTTCAGTTCTTTTTGCATCATCCCATATTTGGGCAAATACACTATATATCGGAAAATATAGTATATCTATGATTTTAAAAATGGAATCTTACTCTGCATTGTTCTTTAACATTTTTTTTTTTAAATAAATCTATCTATTTATTTATTTATTTTTGGCCACGTTGGGTCTTTGTTACTGTGCACGGGCTTTCTCTAGTTGAGGCAAGTTGTGGCTACACTTTGTTGCGGTGCGCGGGCTTCTCCTTGCGGTGGCTTCTCTTGTTGCAGAGCACAGGCTCTAGGCGCGGGGTCTTCAGTAGTTGTGGCATGTGGGCTTAGTTGATCTGCGGCATGTGGGATCTTCCTGGGCCAGGGCTTGAACCCGTGTCCCCTGCATTGGCAGGCGGATTCTTAACCACTGTGCCAACAGGGAAGTCCCTTTAACATGGTTTTGATATAATATACTGTGAGCGTTTTCCCCACTCAGCTTTTCTTGCCATGTATTTGTTGGCCTCATAGTATTTCACTGTCAGACTGCTGCCATTTAATGAGCTATTGCTCCATTATTGGACGTGCCCACCCACATTGTGATTTAGGTATCCTAGCGTCATAGTACTTTTATCAAAGCCTTTTAGATACCTTTGTCATTTCTTTTTAGTACTTTGGATGCTCCTTTCTCTCCTCTTTTCAAATTAATTCAATCCTTATTACTTGTACTGAGCATTCTATATTTTGTGTCTTTCCCTAGTTTTAATTTTAACATCCAACTAAAATGTTGGTTAGATTTATTCCTTAAGGTATAAATCAGTCTGTGAAGACTGTATTTTTGAGTGAATTCTAATGGAAGTTATGTTAAAGTGTAACATGTTTCTCACAGAGGATCCCACAAACTTTAAAGATAAAATTATAACAGTTACATCTTAATTTGGACCGTGTTTTGTGACCCCTTACACAAAAAATTGAATGGAGTAAGGTATAAGACTGTTCATTTTGTTTCCCAGACATCTTTTGGCTGAGGTCTGATTTCAGCTTGCATGTTTTCTAAATACTTTCACACTTTTGCTAAGTGAAAAAAATTGTGCCAATACTTTATAGCAAAAGTTCAGAAACTGTTTTCTTTATCCTCTAGTTACTGGATATTTGGTGAATATTTTTTCTTTTTATTTGTACTCCTACCCAGGAAAAATTTCAGAGATCTGATCAGTGAAGGAACATTTGATGAACCACTTAATTTGCCTTCCAAACTGAGTGTCTCCAGTTTTCTGGATGGTTGACGAAATCAGTCTTATGTTACTAAAATCACTTATGAAAGCAGTTGCAAAAAGAGTATCTTTCGAAGTGACCCTTTTGAAAGAGACAATGATATGTGGCTAAATGATTTTATATATATATATATATATATAATTTTTTTTATCTTAAAGACAAGTTTTAGGCAAGCTCATTTATTAGAAAATCTACCTGGGTGTCAGCATAGTTTTGATATAGCCTAGAGAGTGCCTGTTTAGATGGGAACTTGAGGCCTCTACATTCTGCTAATGGTGCATGCCACTGGCTGGATTGCCTGACTTGCTGTGGAAGTCAGCCCCAAGTCCTGTAAGTTTCTAAAGTTGGTGAACTTTGCCTGGGGAGGTCTATACAGATGTGTGGCACGTTCTATGAATACGGCTGTAAGATTAATGAAACCATCTGGTAACTAGTTACTTCCGAAGTTTTGTACTTTGCTGAACATTTTCCCTTGAATACAAAATTTTTTTTTTGCATTTCACTACTTTTTCTGTTTTTTTGTTTTTAGTTAGCTAGAAATTTAGAACTTGCATTAAATTGGCTGGTTGGGTATTCACTTCGTATATGTTTCCAAGCACCCTTATCTTTTACAAAAATTTAATTCTATTAATAAATCTGTTATATTTAGTAGTGAGCTCCTGTGACCTTACCTATGGGTAAGCACCTAACCTGTGTTAATACAATTAACATTTATTTTATCTACCCCAGACCTTGTTTGTTGGAGAGGCATATTAAATAATAAAAGTGAGAACATTTTTTTAATATAGTAGGGATTGATTCTTTCTGCTGTCTCTGTATGGAAAAATGCTCTTCATTTCCATAGTGGGCCTGTTTTCTCCCTGCCCTTAAATACTAGAAATCCTCATGAATTCTCACCTACCTAAAGCAGAGAATCTATATGTCATATAGTAGTTACTTTTTGAGTGTAGGGTTTAGGATTTGTTACTAATGTAATATTAAAGAAGGTTTTACAGTTTTTAATATTCTTAAGGTAAATAGCTAAAAAAAAAATATGAGTTTCTAGTTTGGAAGCCTTTTGATTGGTAAAGGAGGTTTAATACCAAGTTTGTGCTTTTTAAGAAATGAAATCTGGATTGAGAATGAGAAAAGCAGTAGCTATCAAGATTTCCATGATGTGCTTGACTTTTGTTTGAAACAATTTGCTTTTGGTTAGTCAGAGGTGGGGAAAACATCTTCCTTCCTGAGTTGTTGGAGGTCAGATTTAAAAGCATTTTCAGGTTACTACTATAGTAGAAACATTGTTCAGAGGAAAAGTTACCCCTGGAGAAAATGACTGGTTGAGTTAAAGTACTATGGGGAAGTGTGTTCTGCAGAGTTTGTATAACCCGTGCAGTATTTTTTCTCCCAGTAATGTTTGTATATCTTTGGTTTTGCTTTTGGTCTACTCTGAATTCATGCATGAACTCATCTCATTTTTCCTGTTTTATGTGAAGTGTTACATTTTAGTTTCTGGAGTTTTCCTTCAGTTTTTATGTGGTCATTTCTAAAGCATACTATATAGTTTTCATAGCATTACGATAAACCATTATTTGTTAGATCCTCTTTAACTTGAAATTGAAAATTTTCACATGCGATGGGCTCAGGTTTGTTTTTCAACTTTTTGGGAACAGCAGGTTGTGCAGAGAGTTGTGGATCGTTGGTTTAGTCTACGTAAAAAAAAACCATTTTGGATGGTCCTGTTACGACTGTCCTTGTGCATACTAAAATAAGTGTATTTATTCAAAAAGTATGGGTGACCACTGTATGTGTTGCACTATTCTAGGCCTTTGGGGATACAGCAGAGAACGTAATAGAGCCCTACCTACATGGAATTTATACTTTAATTGGGAGAGAAAGACATTAAACAAATTAAAATGAGTTAGGTGATGATAAGTGCTTTGGAGAGAAATAAAGCAGAGTAAGAGGGTATAGTGAGGGTATGGAGGTAGAGGAGTGCCCTTAAGGCTTTACTACTTTTTATAAATATTGAGAGATGTTCTTCTGATGGATGGCATTTGAGCAAAGATCTATAGTAATAAAGCCAGGGAGTAAGAGAAGTGTGGATATCTGGGAGAAGAGTATTCTAGGCACAAGGAACAGAAGTACTGAGCTCCTGAGGTAAGGGTACTTGACTCATGGGAGGTATTGCAAAGGAGACATTAGTGTAACTGAAGCAAAGCGCTGCAGAGAGGAGAGCTGATCACAAAGGGAACATAGCATAGATAGAATATATATATTCTAATATATAAAATACTGTAGTTGTTGAAACTGAAATCTATACTTTTGGCTTCATTTAGGATCAGGCTCTATCTGACTAATCTAGCAGTTTACTTACCTCCCTGATTAAGAGTATGGAAATTACTAACAAAAGTGTTTGCAGGTTCCTTCTAAAATCTCTCATTGTAGAAGAAGAGAATGATGTGGAAGTAAATAATGAAAATGTAGAATTATGTACCAGCTTTAGTGTCTGTTTGGTGGGTACCTTAGTCTGTGGAGGAGAAGATTTCACAAAGGAAAAGACGTCATTCATTTTGAAGAATGAGCAAGAATGGAAGGATTCGGTTGTGTAACAGCAAAAGGTAACATTACAGAACGCTGGAAGGTGGTTCTGTGTTGGAAGCTAAGGTTCAAGAAGGAGGATATGGACAAAGATGAAATGTATGCCAATCCTGTAAGCATTTGGGACATCATTGAGCTTAGGCAGTGACAGTCAGTGTTGCGTTATAGGTCAGTTTATGGCCAGTTTAGAGAATGTTTGGAAGTGTGGCGTGGGTAAGACCCCAAATTAGGTATCGTTAGAAGTGAAGAGACCAGTCAGTCCAGCATTTTCTCAGTGGGGACAGTTTTGGGTGGGGTAATTTTTAATTGTGGAGTGTTAATTGTGCATTGCATGACAGTCTCCCTCATCCTTGACATTAAGTGCCAGTAAAACTCAGAGAGCGTGATAATCACTCTCCCCAATTTCTGAATGCTCCCGGAAGTGGTGACCTCTAGTTAAGGAAAAATGGGATCCGAACTCTGGCTTTGGCAGTGATAACGGGATGGAGAGGAGAAGGTGGGATTGCTAGAGGTTTAAGAGACTTGGTTACCTATTGGCTCTAGGGAGTGTTTATAAACACACACACACAGGTAGGAGCACCTTTGGGCAAGTATTGCGACAAGAAATTTTGTGACAGATTCAATTTTGGAAACTAAAATAAGATTCTGAGGAGTAAAATGACTATTGATGTCATTGTGAGAAAGTAACTGTTATATTTAAGAACTGAATAGCTTATCAAGATAGTTTCTAGAAGGATATAGAAAAATATATAAGGATAAATCCATGGGAAAAAAGGAAGCTAGAAATATAACTTCTTATAAAGTTCAGAACTTGACCACTGTGCTTGAAGTTTTAAAGGATTCAGAATGAGCAAGACATGGATAGGCCTTGCCCCCAGTAAATTATATTTTGAGAGAGAGACAGAAAATTTATCTTCGGGAATAAGGCAAGTACAGTATATTCAGTACCATAGGACTGGTATAAAGTACTATTCAAGAAGTTTTCAGAGAAGGCAGAGGTCAAATTATAAAATACCAGAAGTGAAATATCAGAAGCTGAGCCATACAAACCAAGTTGAATGTACTATTTAATTTTTGTTGCAGGTAGTCTCAATTGTGAAAACCTTGTGTCGTTCTCCTGTTCCATGGGCATTCTGTTTGACTGTTTTGTGCTTTGTTCTTCAGGCATTGGGGGCCAGGGTAACTGCTTCTCTAAAATGCATTTGCTTATCAAATGTTACTTTGTATAGTAATTAGACCTGTTAGAACAAACATTTTTGAAAGATTATAAGCAGATAAACGGTCATAGTTAACATTGATGTTTCTTACTAGCAATCACGGCCAAGTTAGGTCGCTTGAATTCATATTTAATCATTAGGTACTAAAGGTTAAAAGTGGACAAAACTGCTGATGAGGCACAGATAACTAATTTTTTCCCCTTTATGGTAGTTATAATGGAGGTATTTATACACTTTGTTTTATGCATACTTTAAAAATAAAACAACTCATTTCTTGGTCTTCCTCTTCATTAAGTCTCTAAATTGGACCATATTTTGTATTTTCTTCATTGAATTTGCCAGTAATATCTCTGAAGCAGATTGGAGGTGAAACTCTGAGGTATATTAACTTTTTTTTTCAGTTTTGGTGCTAAAACAATTGTGTATTAGATGATTTTATGGCAATACTTTCCAATTATTTATATTTTAAAATATAAAATTAGAACTTACATTGTTTTAACTGTTCAGAGTAATAATCAAGTAGAATTCCTGGATCACTTCTTTGGAAATTTATTGCATTGAGAAACTTTCAGTTCATTTTCAGTTTTGTTTGTCAGTGTTAGCTAGTTGATATCAAGTGAAAACTGAGCTAACTCAGTAGAACTGAAGGGAGAAAAGAATGAGAATTATTTTATTTAAACAAACTGAGAATCCTATCCACTCACAGACCACATATCTGCTCTTTCTATTAGTGCAAACACAGCATTCTAGGGGGGGATATTAATAAAGTGTTTGAACTTAAGCTTGTTTATGCTTCCATATGTATGAATTTTTAAAGTTCTTTTTTAAATGTAGGGATGTATAATATTAGTATTGTAACTAAAGGTTTGTGAGTAGTAAGAGAACTGAAAGTGTTACTCAAGGCCTTGAAACAGTTCCTTTTGAGATACATAAAATACTTCAGGATGAAAGGAGTTTGATTTACTTTCTGGTATTACTGATCAATTGTGTGATATTAATCAATGTGCTGTTTACTTCTCAGGTGGAAGTACTGTCTCAATTGTTCTCTTGAGAGATCTTTAACAACTTCTGCAAACTGTCCATTGTTGCTCCACTCTTTTTAGATCTTTACCCTATTAGTATGCAGATCTAGCATTAAAAATAAATGAAAGCCAGAGTAAATTAATCTTTTTTTTTTTTTTTTGCAGACTTAATTCAGTGCACAAATGAGATGAATGTGAACATCCCGCAGTTGGCAGACAGTTTATTTGAAAGAACTACTAACAGTAGTTGGGTGGTGGTCTTCAAATCTCTCATTACAACTCATCATTTGATGGTGTATGGAAATGAGGTAAGCAGTATTTTTAGTTAACAAGTATACTGGGGAGTTGACTGATTCAGCTTGTTTCTCTCACTGACACTTCAGAAATGGCTATAGCAACTGAATAATATAGGTAAAAAGGGCAAGGTGCTTATACAGAAATATAACTGTAGACCCTACACTTTGAGGAAAGATGGCCTTTAAGTCAGAAAGCAGAAAATGGGTCAGAGCACAGGGCACTTTCAGTAATGGGATCAGGAAGCAAAGATTAATGCCTAGAGATGGGTTCTATAAGCATCACTGATTTTTTGCAGGCCTTTGTGTATAGATTGTATGTTCGTCTATTTTCATTTACTTTTTTATCGTAGCCCAATCAGATTTCTGTCTGATCTGATGTAGTTGTCTATAGACGCTCTTTGCCTAGTTCAAGGCTGTGATATTAAGGACTAAGATGGCATTTTGCTGAGGAGACTGACTGAAGAACGCCTTCTTCAGCAAAGAGTTGTGTCTAAAGCCTTTGTTTCCCAAAAAAGGGTAACAGATAAGATGCATGAGCTTTTGCAATTAACTGTTTGGAGAGAATCATCTTGTTTTCCATGATAGCTAATTTTTGAGTTCTTACCTTAGGTGATTTTCCCAGCCTAGCATACTTACTTGTAAAATTGTGTCAAAAGGAGTATTTTAAATTGTGTTAAAAGAAAATTTGAATGGAACTAGATAAATCTGGTACCTTGGTATGTGCCTTAGAAAAATGCAGACCACTGGTTGCTGGGAGATAGCTCCCATAGAGATGGGGAGGGACTTTATTCATTTGTATCAGATTTATAAACATGACTTTCTGACATCATCACTTTACTCATTATTTTGGGTTTTTCAGTCATGAGACTCTGCTGTTATCTTTTTTTTTTTTTTTTGCGGTACGCGGGCCTCACTGTTGTGGCCTCTCCCGTCGCGGAGCACAGGCTCTGGACGCGCAGGCTCAGCGGCCATGGCCCATGGGCCCAGCTGCTCCGTGGCATGTGGGATCTTCCTGGACCGGGGCATGAACCTGTGTCCCCTTGCATCGGCAGGCGGACTCTCAACGACTGCGCCACCAGGGAAGCCCCTGCTGTTATCTTTGACAGATACCAAAGAGAACATCATTAGAGTTCAGAATTAAAGCAGAAATTTACCCATAACTCTTACATTGCAACAGATCTGTTTGCATATTTTGATGTTCCTTTCTGGTCTTTTTTATAGCTATAATAATTTATATAAAATATTATATTTAACTTTTTTATATATCACAGCATAAGAAGCATCTCCATATTCTGTGTTCTTTCTATTTATCATCTTTAATGACTACATAATTGATCATATGGTCCATCATTTTCTTAATTCTTCTCTTTCCTGGAAATTTAGTTTTCCGATTATTCACCGTTACAGTACCACATTGAATGATTTTATTTGTAGTTCTTAAGTTTTAAAAATTAGTTCCAGAAGCGTTACCTGAAATATGATTACTTGGGTAACAGACGTGACCATTTTTAGGACATATGTTACTCAGTTGCTTTCTCATTCATTATAAGCAGTATATAGAGTCAATAGAAAAATTTGGATATACTAGCCTCCGTGTAACTTGAAACGTTTTGATCTTAACTAGGATATTAGTTTCTGTTTTCATCAGGAATGTGTTTGTCTAAGATCATGATCATTTATTCAGAAGAATTTCAGGCTTGTATGTATTTTTTACCTTTCTAAAAAATATATATAGTTTATTCTTTAAAAAGAAATATATAGTTTATTCTTTAAAAAGAAAAAGCCACAAATATAACCAACTACAATGCTGGATAAGGAGGCACACTATCAGTGGTGACTTTCAGAGGTAAATAAGGTGATGATACCAGAAGCAAAAACTTTATAAAGGCAAAAAACCCAGAAAGTTGACTGTCATTCCTTACAGTTGACTGACAGAAAGAGAAAGGTAGCATTTCAGTAGTGGTTTTCAGATGAACTCTAGTTTCCCTTCAGCAGCTAAGAGAAATCCAATGCTCTGCTCTTTTTTTGGTGCTAGTTTGTACAACCCTCAGGTTTTTGCATTGGCAGGTGTTATTAGTCCGTGAGAGAGTATGCATAGGATTTCACTATGCTATGGTGTTGGAAATTACATAGAACAGTAGTTCTCAAATAGGGCAAGGGCGGAGAGTGATTTTCATCCCCAAGGGACATTGCTCATAACTGGAGGGGATGCTACTGGCATGTAGTAGGTAGAGGCTACTGGCGTGCTAAACATCTTATAATGCACAGGACAGGCCCCCACAAAAATGATCAGAATGATCAAAACTTATAAAAAAATCATAGAGTGTAATATTTTCTTAGGATATTTTAACACCTTTTTAAACAGGTTGTTTTAGGATAAATGATGAAACAGGAGTCTTCGATTTACAAATTGTTTTTCAAAATCCTGGTTTGTTTGGGGTGATCGCTGATGAACAAGATTGAGTCAGAGAAGTGATGGTGTACATAAAATTGATAATAATCCTCTGCATACATTTACAAAAAAGTAATCCTTTTAAAGGAAATCGAAAGGAGTTTCTTTAGCTATTTTAGAGGTTGTATGTAAAGGGAAGCTAAGGTAGTGTTCTGTGGTAAGCACTTTGGAGAGGGTTTTGACAGTATTTTGAGAAAATGAACTTTCATACGCATACCGACCCAACAGTTCAACCCTAAGTATATATCATGAGAAACTCTTGTATGTTTGCAGGTGGGAGACCAGTACAAAGATGTCAGTGAAACATTGTTAATAATAGTGAAATTGCAAAGAATTTAAATATCCGTATAGAAATGGATACATAATGATATAGTAGTTCATTTAAATGCTCAAACGTTGTTTAAAATGAATGAACTAGATGTACATGTATTAAATGGATAATTCTTGGGAAGAAGTTGTTAAAAATCACATTGGAAAAGAATAAGTACAGTATGGTATTTCTGTAAATTTAAAATAGAAAACAAAACTATGTACAGTTTATAGATACTTATATATGTAGTAAAATTGTAAAAACATTTGTGGGAATGATGTAAACCTACTTCAGAAAAGCCATTGCCTCTGAAGAGGGAGGGAGGGAAGGGAATGGTTTTGAAGGTGTGTGTCTTCAATAGTCTGTAATTTGATTCTGTAAGGGGTCTGAAGTGATTATGGTAATGTGTTTAATCTGGACAGTGGGTAAGAGGATGTCTGTAATATTATACTCCAGTATGATTACAGGTATTTTGCTTTTTAAAAAAAAAGTCATAAAAATTTTTGAGTCACCAGGTATCCGTGTAAAATAAGGGCACCATCTGAGTATGATTAACTATAGCCATAATATGCTATAGTAAAGCCAAAAATTACTGCTTCTAGTTTAAAAGTGCCTGTTTCCTTTTATTTTAACTTTAATACCATAGCTGTGGGCATTAGACTTTAATAAATTCCTGCATGCTAGTGAAAAATATATTTTATGTTTTTAGGGGGATTGAGGATGATAAATTTAAACTAGATAAGATTAATGGAATGTGTTAACCACCACTTTCTCCCTTAATTCTCAAATTAGAGTTTCTTAGATGGCAGTACTATTTGACATAATTATTTGTTTGTTTGTTTTTTTTCCCCAGCGTTTTATTCAGTATTTGGCTTCAAGAAACACGTTGTTTAACTTAAGCAATTTTTTGGATAAAAGTGGATTGCAAGGTAAAAAACAACTTATTCATTATAGAAAATCAAGAGTGACCCCATTTGAGGATTACTGCAGAGTTGAACTCTTTCCTTTAGAACATGTGCTATGGAGGAACCTCATGTTTTAGTGAGGGTTGTAGGGAAGGAAAAACTGTATTTTCATGTGAAGATAAAGATGGACTTCACTACTTGACACCCAGAGCTTTTTGAAAAGTAGCATAAGGTAGCAGTTTGAGAGCATGGGTTCTGGAACTGGACGGACTGCATTCAAATCCCATCTGTAACACTTACCAACTGCATAAACTTGAGCAAGTTACTTCACCTCTCTGCATCTGTAAAATCAGGAATAATGATAGCACCCACCCTGTAGGATTATCATGAGGCTTAACCTAGTTATACATGTAAAGTGCCTAGAATGATGCCTGGCAAATAGGAAACACTATGTAAGTATCTGCTTTCATTGTTGTTCTTATTATTTTATGCTTTATTCCAAGAAATGTAGTTGGGAATATCATATATTTTAGTAGCAAAGGTAAGCATTATGTGTTATTCAGATGAATTGTTCATTGATACTTACCTGTTACTTATTTTACTTTTAATTCAGTAAGTGGAAATTGCTGTAATCTGGTATTCTCACCCTCCATGTACATTCTGTCTTAATGGGATCTGTTATACTTAGTTCCAGAACTAGGCTGTTAGCATTATAGAATGTTAACTCTAGGAAGAGCCTCATAAAGGACATACTAAGACCATACTAAGACAAACTAAAGGAATACTCAGCAATAAGGTTCAACTGGGAAGTATCTTTAGAGATCTGTGAGATGTGTGCTGCGCTTTGAAAGATGGATGAGAACATGAGTTGGCTTAAGCAGAGGTACACAGATGGACGTGGATGTGAAAGAGAAAGGGTGTTTAAGATTTATAGAGCAAATGAATGTGAATAGAATGTAGGTGGAGGTATTAGAGAACATGTAGTGACAGATAGCCCTCAAGAAGCTGTCTGGGGCCAAAATCATGCACAAAAGATTTTGATATAGTTGGGATTTTGTAATGCAGTGAGAAACCATCAAACTTTTTTGAGTTGAGGGAGGAGGACAGAGGGAGTGTGTGTTATAAAGAAAGCACCATAGCACAGTGCAGGTTGGATTCGAGTGAATAAAGTCTTAAAGACCTTGAGACTGCTCTGGTCATTATTTTGGTCATCTGGTAGAGAGTTAATGAGGGCCTGAATTGTGGTTTTTACGGCAATAAAAATCAATGGAATTTAGTGACTAACTGTGTTTGTGTTTAGGAACTGTCCAGTTCAATACTTATTTACTTTTGGCAGATGGAAGTATTAATTAGAATGAATTGAATACCCAGTCTTCCAGAGATTCTGGAAGGTCAGTAATCTATACATAGGACCAAGTGTTACAAGATTGATTTTACTTTAATGAGAGATATAATGCCTTAAATAGTTAAGGGGGAAAAAAATGAAGCAGTGGAATCCCTTTTTCAAATAAAATCTTAAATAGAAGCTAGATACATATAACAGATGAAACTGGAGCTGCTGTGTTTTCCGGAACATGGAGAAAACTCTGCCTGCTCATCTTTTTATTTCTGGTTTCCCCCTTATTCAGTTCATTTGAACTGTAAGAGTCTGTGGAAAGCAACATACAAACCACTACTCTAGAGCAGAAAATATGCATATGTCCAAGTGGGTTTTTTGTGTCTTATTAGCTACTGATTTTCTACTTTCTTAAGATGGAAATTAAGCACTTCTAGTGATAAGGTTTTAAGGCTTTCATTCCTTTTATGTAGAGAACAGTTTTTAGGCCTTTTATTTAAAGCTCATATTCTAAAGAGATTATGAAGGTAAGACTGAAATGGTAATTAAAGTATATAATTCAGTGGTGTTTTTGTAGTTTTGATTGCTGATGTATTTTGTTGGGTGGAGTCTGGTATATTTTCTTAAATATATAATGGGTGTATATAATACAAACTTCCAGTCTGGTGAGTGAGATAGACACTGTGTACATCTAATAGCTTTGAGCTGTACTTGGAGTAAGAATAATATGGGAGCACAAAGAGCTCAGGGAAAGTTTCAGAGATTGAGCCTTGAAGGATAAGAGAGATTTCTCCCATTATCGAGGATGGAGTAGAGTGGATTAGAGGGGACAATATTAACTAAAGAGCTGAAGAATGTGAGTATGTAACACCTTATAAAATGCACTAGTAGCTATGAGAATATCTGAGGGCAGTGATTTTTTTTTTCTATTTACTGATTTTTCTCCAGTGGCAAATTAGTAGGCACTCAAGAAATATTTGCTGAATAAATGAATTGGTGATTATGTTAAATCCAGTCACTTTCCTTTCCTTTCTTTCTTTCTTTTTTTTTTTTTTTGCTTGTTTTGGTATTATCTTTTTAAAGTAGCAGAGACCATCAACAACTAAAGTTGAATGTGTTAGATGAAGATGACCTAAAATAGAATGATAGAATGGACCTGCTTGTACAATGAGAAGCAAAAATTTGTAGACCTCACTGAGCCAGGCAATAGCTAAAACACAAATTTTTTTTTTAGTAATACTGATTAGATTTTTATGGTGCTGAAGTTTTCAAATCTCATGATTGTGATGAAACAAAATCTTAGAATGATTTAGGTATTCATTTTGGAAGTTTAGTTGAAATCATTCACATAATTGTTTTTTGTTAGGCCTTAAACTTTCGTATTGCCATTTCTTTCATTGTACTATGCAGTAATTTTCTCTGCTACTTATAAGGTTGGCACACATAAGTTATAGTTGTTCTAAGTCATATGCAGCTAAAGATTAGTAAGTATGAAAATAATTAAATTGATTAATGATTTAAGGAGTGGGGTTGTGGTTCCATAGGATGTTAAATTTGAGTTATGAGGTTATCAGGTAGTATAAGAAAACAGGCTTTTCAATTCCTGATAAATAAAAGATAGGAATATTGGTCAGAAGTAAAACAGAATTGTTGTTTTATTGAAATTCTAAGGGGGAAAATTTTTCTAAGCCACATATGACATAACTGACTTTAAAAATGTTAAGTATTAGATTTTAATGTCACTTAATTTACATCACTAAATTGAAGGTGGGATAACAAGACAATATGGCCATTGGATGAAATGAGTTGGTTTTCTAAGCTAATTGGGATTTTAATTATGAAACCCTTTTCTGTTTCTTTTCTTACAGGATATGATATGTCTACCTTTATTAGGCGGTATAGTAGATATCTAAATGAAAAAGCAGTTTCATACAGACAAGTTGCATTTGATTTCACAAAAGTGAAAAGAGGGTGAGTTAAGCTTGCTTTTTTTTTTGATATCTGATGTATTTTAATATTTTAAATATAAATCGTAGGCATTATTGATTATGCGTTATGGAATTTCAGGCCAGTTTTAAAAGGTGAACTTCATTTTTCTCTGAAGAAGTATATCAGATACTTTTTGCACTAGGATTTTCAAAGTTCTTTTGAATTTTATAACAGCTTTATTGAGACAATTCACACA
This sequence comes from Stenella coeruleoalba, assembly GCF_951394435.1. Taxonomy (NCBI): domain Eukaryota; kingdom Metazoa; phylum Chordata; class Mammalia; order Artiodactyla; family Delphinidae; genus Stenella; species Stenella coeruleoalba. The sequence goes on along the minus strand of NC_137154.1, from coordinate 62,721,566 downwards.
ACATAAAATTCACCCTTTTGAAGTGTATAATTAAGTGGTTTTTAGTATATTTATAAAGTTGTGCAGCATCACAGCTATCTAATCCCAAAACATTTCATTGCTTCCCATTTTCCTCTTCCTCTAGACCCTGACAACGACAAATCTACTTTATATCTCTATGGATTTGTCCTGAACATTTTGTATAAGTGGAATCGTACAATATGTGGCCTTTTGTGTCTGACTTCTTTCATTCAGCATAATCAAGTTACAGCATCTTTGTTGTGGCATGCATCAGTACTTCATTCCTTTTTATGCCCAAGTAATATTCTATCATGTAGAGACACCATATGTATATACATGCCACATCTGGTTTTTTTTGTTTTTTTTTTTTTTGTTTTTTTTTTGAGGTATGCGGGCCTCTCACTGCTGCGGCCTGTCCCGCTGCGGAGCACAGGCTCCGGACGCGCAGGCCCAGCGGCCATGGCCCACGGGCCCAGCCGCTCCGCGGCATGTGGGATCCTCCCGGACCGGGGCACGAACCTGCGTCCCCTGCACCAGCAGGCGGACCCCCAGCCACTGTGCCACCAGGGAAGCCCCATACCACATCTTTATACATTCATCTGTCCTTGATGGACACTTAGGTTGCTTCCATGTCTTAGCTATTGTACATAGTGCTGCTGTGAACATCGGGATTCATGTATCTTTTTGAATTAGAGTTTTGTCTGAATATATGCCCAGGATAGGATTGCTGGATCATACAGTAACTCTATTTTTCATTTTTTAAGGAACCTCCATACTGTTCTCCATAGTGGCTGCTCCAGTTTACATTCCCACCAGCAGTGAAGGAGGGTTCCTTTTTCTCTACACCCTCTCCAGCATTTATTGTTTGTAGACTTTAATGATGGGCGTTTTGACTGGTGTGAGGTGATACCTCATTGTAGTTTTGGTTTGCATTTTTCTAATAATTAGTGATATTGAGCATCTTTTCATGTGCCTGTTGGCCATCTGTATGTCTTCTTTGGAGAAATGTCTATTTAGGCCTTTTGCCCTTTTTTAAAAAAATTATTTTTTTATTCTGCCCATTTTTGGATTTTATTTTTTAAATTTAATTAATTTACTTTTGGCTACATTGGGTCTTTGTTGCTGCACAAGGGTTTTCTCTAGTTGCGGCGAGTGTGGGGTACTCTTCGTTGTGGTGCGTGGGCTTCTCATTGAGGTGGCTTCTCTTGTGGAGCATGGGCTCTAGGCACACAGGCTTCAATAGGTGCAGCACACTGGCTCAGTAGTTGCTGCACGCAGGCCCTCGAGCATGCGGGCTTCTGTAGTTGCTGTGTGTGGGCTCAGTAGTTGTGGTGCGGGCTCTAGGGCGTGCAGGCTCAGTAGTTGTGGTGCATAGGCTTAGTTGCTCCATGCATGTGGGATCTTCCCAGGACCAGGGGACAAAGCCGTGTCCCCTGCATTGGCAGGCAGCTTTTAACCACTGAGCCACCAGGGAAGTCCCGATTGAGTTTTCTTTTTTTGATGTTAAGCTGTATGAACTGTTTGTGTACTTTGGAAATTAATCCATTGTTGGTAGCATTGTGTGAAAATAATTTCTTCCAGTCCATAGGTGTCTTTGTTTTTGTTTGTGGTTTCCTTTTCTGTGCAAAAGCTTTTAAATTTAATTAGGTCCATTTGTTTATTTTTGTTCTTATCTCTGTTACTGTAGGAGATGGATCCAAAAAAATATTGCTACAATTTATGTCAAAGAGTGTTCTGCCTGAGTTTTCTTCTAGGGGTTTTTATAGTATCTGGTCTTACATTTAGGTGCTTAATCCATTTTGAGCTTATTTTTGTATATGGTGTTAGAGAATGTTTTAATTTCTTTCTTTCCATGTAGCTGTCCAGTTTGCCCAGCATCACTTACTGAAGAGATTGTCTTTTCTCCATTGTATCTTCTTCCATCCTTTGTCATAGATTAATTGACCATAAGTGCATGGGTTTATTTCTGGGCTTTCTATCCTGTTCTGTTGATCTATATGTCTCTTTTTGTGCTGGTACCATACTGTTTTGATTACTGTAGCTTTGTTTTATAGTCTGAAGTCAGGGAGCATGGTTCCTCCAGCTCCATTCTTCTTTCTCAAAATTGTTTTGGCTATTTGGGATCTTTTGTGTTGCCATGCAAATTTAAAATTTTTTTGTTCTAATTCTGTGAAAAATGCCATTGGTAATTTGATAGGAATTGCACTGAATCCACAGATTGCTTTGGTTAGTAAGGTCATTTTAAGAATATTGATTCTTCCAGTCCAAGAACACAGTAAATCTTTACATCTGTTTGCATCATATTCAGTTTCTTTCATCAGTATCTTATAGTTTTTGGAGTACAGGTCTTTTGCCTCCTTAGGTAGCAAACTGTTTTTCAAAGTAGTTGAACCATTTTACATTCCCACCAGCAATGTATACAGGTTCCAATTTCTCCACATTCTTGTCAATGCTTGTTATTTTCTGTCTTTGATTATAACCGTCCTAGTGGGTGTGGAGTGATGTATCGTGTTTTGGTTTGCATTTTCCTGATGGCTAATGATGTTGAGTGTCTTTTTATGTGCTTATTGGCCATTTGTATATCTTCTTTGGAAAAATGTCTGTTCAAGTCCTTGTTTTTTAATTGGGTTGTCCTTTTACTGTTGAATTGTAAGCGTTTTTTAATATATTCTGGACATCAGTTCCTTATCATATATATAATTTGCACATATTTTCTCACCTCCCGTGGCTTGTCTTCACTTTCTTAATGGTATCCTTTGAAAAACGTAAGTTTTTAATTTTGATGGATTCCAATTTATTTATTTATTTATTTTTCTTTGGTTGTGTATACTTTTGGCATCATGTCTAAGAAAACATTGCTTAATCCAAGATCACAAAGATATACTCCTACCTTTTTTCTGTTTTGTAGTTTTAGCTCTTACATTTAGGTTTTGATCCACTTTGAATTAATTTTTGTATGTAGTATGAGGTATGGGTGTAAATTCATTCTTTTGTATGTGGATATTCTGTTATCCCAGCACCATTTGTTGAAGTCTTTTCTTTTCCCATTGAATGGTCTTGATGAAAATGGATTGATCATAAATGTAAAGGCTTATTTCTGGGCTCTCAATTCTATTCTGTTGATCTATGTCTGTCCTCATGCCAGTACCACACTTGTTTTGAAGAATGTTGCTTGGTAGTAAGTTTTGAAATTGAGAAGTGTGAGTTCTCTGGCTCTCTTCTTAATTTTCAAGATTGTTTTGGCTATTCTGTATCTCTTGCATTTTCGTATGAATTTTAGGATTAGCTTATCAATTTCTGCAGAAATGGTAGCTGGATTTTGATAAAGATTGCATTTAATCTTTAGATCAAATTGGGAAGCGTTAAGTGTCTTAACACATTGTTTCTAATCCATAAATACAGGATATCTTTCTGTTTATCTTGTGTAATTTCTTTCATTGCTGTTTTGCATTTAAGGTTCTTTTTAATCTTGAACGCAGAGGTTGAATTTATTTCTTGCTGTGCCCTAAATCACAGTCTTCTTGTCATAAGAACTAATCTCACGAATGATAGAATCAGTGTTTCTATACCTGATAAAAAGTCCGGTGTACAGGCTTTTTTTAGGATATATGATGAGTCCTCAGGAAAGAAGACATTCTTAAGGGGCATCGATGACCCTTGTAACTATGGAGGCCTGCCCTGAGGGGAATCTGGCTTCTGCGGAAATACTCTGAGTTTCTGAATTTCCCTGCTCTTTAAAGATCCCAAAGATCTATGCAATTAATATGTTCCTTTAAATTGTTCTCTTGACATGTTAAATTACTAGACTGAAATGGAAATTTTAATACAAATGTAAAGTAACCTCTCAGTTATTCAAGAAGTTTTAAAGCTGAATTTAAATGTTTCTGTGTCACTGTTTCAAATTAATTGGGAGGTGATGAGTTTGGAACCTACCAAAACTGAATTCCACAGATTTTTGTTTCATATATTTAGGTACTTTGTAGGTGATTATGATAGAGGAGATCATATTAGAGGTCTGATTCTTAACCCTCAGTATTCTGTCGAGTAAACCACTTTCCAGCTGGGTTTATATTAATACTTCCCTGTAAAGCATGTTCAGTTAAAACTGATCAAGATATTTGTAGATTTCACATTTTAATATATATATATATATACACACATATGTATATATTAAAATATTTATTTGGTTGCGCTGTATCATAGTTGCTGCTCACGGGTTCCTTAGTTGCGGCTCGCTGGCTCCTTAGTTGTGGCACACAGTCTCCTTTGTTGTGGCATGTGAACTGTTAGTTGTGACATGCATGTGGGATCTAGTTCACTGACCAGGCATCAAACCTGGGCCCCTGGCTTTGGGAGCGTGGAGTCTTAACCACTGCGCCACCAGGGAAGTCCCAGATTAATATATTTTAAAAATTGTAACTTCTTTTCTAATCTGAAGGGTCAGTTTCTCAATTGAGGAGTGTTGTTGCATTTTTATATTTAATAGAGCAAACTTTTATTACTTGGATGAGAACAGTCCTTGATTATACACAATGTAATTAGTACTGATTTAAAGGAAATTACTCTTATTTAATGCTAAGGAAAAGGAAAGTGAATCAAAGAGGACCTATGATTGAGTGGAATCAAGAGTAGCACAACATGTGTATGTATCTGGGTGTATAAAATACCCGGATACCTACACATACACATATATATCAGTATAAATAAGAAAGAAGAATATAGAACATAAGAGTATAAGATGAAGGTGTGAAATTTATTATATGATGGCAAAAACCTGAGTAGACTGTTTCAGTTTTGGAGAGGGTTTGTGTAGTATATAGTAAAGTTTTATTTACTAGGGTAACGAATTTTTATGTTTACAAAAGTAATAAACTATTACAAAAATTCAGGCAACATAGCATTCTCACTTAAAGAAACAATATTTTGGTGTATCTAATCAGTTTTCTGTGTGTAAATACGTGTATGAAGGGACACAGAAAATTACATAATCACATTATTTGAAGACTGCTTCCCTCCCCTAATATATATTTTAGGTATCTTCAATGTCTGTACACATAGAACCATCTCATTCTTTTTTTTTTTTTTAATTTTTTTTTTTATTTTGGCTGCGTTGGGTCTTCATTGCTGCACACGGGCTTTCTCTAGTTGTGGCAGATGGGGGCTGTCTTCGTTGCGGTGCGGGGCTTCTCACTGCAGTGGCTTCTCTTGTTGAGGAGCACAAGCTCTAGGCTGCATGGGCTTCAGTAGTTGTGGCTTGCGGGCTCTAGAGCACAGGCTCAGTAGTTGTGGCGTACGGGCTTAGTTGCTCTGTGGCATGTGGGATTTTCCCGAACCGGGGCTCAAGACCGTGTCCCCTGCATTGGCAGGTGGATTCTTAACTACTGTGCCACTAGGGAAATCCCCATCTCATTCTTTTGAATGGCTTTAGAATTATGTTCTAGATGTACATTTGATTTATTCCCTTTTTTAAAAATTTTATTTATTTTTGGCTGTGTTGGGTCTTCGTTTCTGTGCAGGGGCTTTCTCCAGGTGTGGCGAGCGGGGGCCACTCTTCATCGCGGTGCACGGGCCTCTCACTGTCGCGGCCTCTCCCATTGTGGAGCACAGGCTCCAGACGCGCAGGCTCAGTAGTTGTGGCTCACGTGCTTAGTTGCTCCACGGCATGTGGGATCTTCCCAGCACAGGGGTCGAACCCATGTCCCCTGCATTGGCAGGCAGATTCCCAACCACTGCGCCACCAGGGAAGCCCTATTCCCATTTTTTTTATCTTACAAAAGTAACACATTGACCATTCTTTTACATATGGTTGCATTTTTTTTAATGTAAGTAACATAATTATATGTTAGATGTATATACAAGTATTATTGTTTTAGAGAATAAGGGGGAATAACAAACTAGATTTGGGCTTACTCCCTAGGAATGGACATGCGGAATAAGGAACCTTTACACAGCATCAAAATGTATGTCAGGGCTTTCAACAAGAAAACTGTGGGCAGAAGGATTAATCAGCATAGTAGTTGTATGATTTACCAAAGGTCCACTCCTCATCTTGACACCTTATATGTGGATGCTGCTGTGGCCCTCATAGGGAGCCATTAGCGTTGGGCTTTGTTATAAATTAGCTTCCAGGGATCTGATCAGAGATCCCTGGAGAATATCCACTCTTCTGCCTAAAGAGGGCCAAACCATATGACTGGGCAGTTTTTTTTGGTTTGTTTTTGTTTTTAATTGGAATATAGTCGTTTTACAATGTTGTCTTAGTTTCTACTCTACAGTGAAGTGGAGTTCCTGTGCTATACAGCAGGTTCTTATTAGTTATCAGTTTTATACATATTAGTGTATATATGTCAATCCCAATCTCCCAATTCATCCCACCCTCCCTCACCCCCAGCTGCTTTCCTCCCTTGGTGTTCATACGTTTGTTCTCTACTTCTGTGTCTCTATTTCTGCCTTGCAAACTGGTTCATCTGTACAATTTTTCTAGATTCCACATACCTGCGTTAACATATGATATTTGTTTTTCTCTTTCTGACTTCACTCTGTATGACAGTCTCTAGGTCCATCCACGTCTCTACAAATGATCCAATTTTGTTCCTTTTTATGGCCAAGTAATATTCCATTGTATATATATATACTACATCTTCTTTATCCATTCGTCTGTTGATGGACATTTAGGTTGCTTCCATGACCTGGCTATTGTAAATAGTGCTACAATGAACACTGGGGTGCATGTGTCTTTTTTTTTTTTTTTGCAGTATGTGGGCCTCTCACTGTTGTGGCTTCTCCCGTTGCAGAGCACAGGCTCCGGACGTGCAGGCTCAGCGGCTGTGGCTCACGGGCCTAGCTGCTCCGCGGCATGTGGGATCCTCCCTGATCAGGGCACGAACCCGTGTCCCCTGCATCGGCAGGCGGACCCTCAACCACTGCGCCACCAGAGAAGCCCCATGTGTCTTTTTGAATTACGGTTTTCTCGGTATATGCTCAGTAGTGGGATTGCTGGGTCATATGGTAGTTCTGTTTTTTTGTTTTTTAAGGAACCTCCATACTGTTCTCCATAGTGGCTGTATCAATTTACATTCCCACCAACAGGCAGGAGGGTTCCTTTTTCTCCACACCCTCTCTAGCATTTGTTTGTAGATTTTCTGATGATGCCCATTCTAACCAGTGTGAGGTGATGCCTCGCAGTTTTGATTTGCATTTCTCTAATAGTGATGTTGAGCAGCTTTTCATGTGCCTCTTGGCCATGTATGTCTTCTTTGGAGAAATGTCTGGTTTGATCTCCTGCGCATTTTTCGATTGGGTTGTTTGTTTTTCTGACATAGAGCTGCATGAGCTGTTTGTATATTTTGGAGATAATCCCTTGTCGGTTGCTTCATTTGCAAACATTTTTATCCGATTCTGTTGGTTGTCTTTTGGTTTTGTTTATGGTTTCCTTTGTGGTGAAAAAGCTTTTAATTTGTCGATTTTTGTTGTTACTTCTGTTACTCAACGAGGTGGATTAAAAATATTACTGCAATTAATGTCAGAGAGTGTTCCGCATATGTTTTACTCTAAGAGTTTTACAGTATCCGAATCCTTGCATCCTTGGGATAAATCCCACTTGATCATGGTTTATGATCCTTTTAATGTATTGTTGGATTCTGTTTGCTAGTATTTTGCTGAGGGTTTTTGCATCTATATTCATCAGTGATATTGGTCTGTAATTTTCTTTTTTTGTAATGTCTTTCCCTGGTTTTGCTATCAGGGTGATGATGGCCTCATAGAAGGAGTTTGGGAGTGTTCCTTCCTCTGTAGTTTTTTGGAAGAGTTTGACAAGGATGGGTGTTAGTTCTTCTCTAAATGTTTGAACGAATTCACCTGTGAAGCCATCTGGTCCTGGACTTTAGTTTGTTGGAAGATTTATAATCACAGTTTCAATTTCATTACTTGTGATTGGTCAGTTCATATTTTCTATTTCTTCCTGGTTCAGTCTTAGAAGGTTATACCTTTCTAAGAATTTGTCCATTTCTTCCAGGTTGTCCATTTTATTGGCATGGAGTTGCTTGTAGTAGTCTCTTAGGATGCTTTGTATTTCTGCGGTGTCTGTGGTAACTTCTCCTTTTTCATTTCCAATTTTATTGATTTGAGTCCTCTCTTTTTCTTGATGGGTCTGGCTAAAGGTTTATCAATTTTGTTTATCTTCTCGAAGAACCAACTATTAGTTTTATTGATCTTTGCTATTGTTTTCTTTGTTTCTATTTCATTTATTTCTGCTCTGATCTTTATGATTTCTTTCCTTCTACTAACTTTGGGTTTTGTTTGTTCTTTCTCTGGTTCCTTTAGGTGTAAGTTTAGATTGTTTATTTGATAGTTCTCTTGTTTCTTGAGGTAGGATTGTATTGCTATAAACTTCCCTCTTAGAACTGCTTTTGCTGCATCCCATAGGTTTTGGATCGTCGTGTTTTCATTGTCATTTGTCTCTAGGTATTTTTTGATTTCTTCAGTGATCTCTTGGTTATTTAGTAATGTATTGTTTAGCCTCCATGTGTTTGTGTTTTTTATGTTTTTTTCCTGTAATTTATTTCTGATCTCATAGCGTTGTGGTCGGAAAAGATGCTCGATACGATTTCAGTTTTCTTAAATTTACTGAGGCTTGATTTGTGACCCAAGATGTGATCTGTCCTGGAGAATGTTCTGTGTGCCCTTGAGAAGAAAGTGTAATCTGCTGTTTTCGGATGGACTGTCCTATAAATATCAATCAGTTCTGTCTGGTCTGTTGTGTCATTGAAAGCTTGTGTTTTCTTATTAATTTTCTGTCTGGATGATCTGTCCATTGGTATAAGTGAGGTGTTAAAATTCCCTGCTATTATTATGTTACTGTCAATTTCCTCTTTTAGAGCTGTTAGCAGTTGCCTGATGTAGTGAGGTGCTTCTTTGTTGGGTGCATATATATTTTTACTTGTTATATCTTATTGGCTTGATCCCTTGATCATTATATAGTGTCCTTCCTTGTCTCTTGTAACATTCTTTATTTTAAAGTCTATTTTATCTGATATGAGTATTGCTACTGCAGCTTTCTTTTGATTTCCATTTGCATGGAATATCTTTTTCCATTCCCTCAGTTTCAGTGTGTATGTGTCCCTAGGTCTGAAGTGGGTCTCTTGTAGACAGCGTATATATGGGTCTTGTTGTTTTTTTTTTTTTTTTTGCGGTACGCGGGCCTCTCACTGCTGTGGCCTCTCCCGTTGCGGAGCACAGGCTCCGGACGCGCAGGCTCAGCGGCCATGGCTCACAGGCTTAGCCGCTCTGCGGCATGCGGGATCCTCCCAGACCAGGACACGAACCCGCGTCTCCTGCATCGGCAGGCGGACTCTCAACCACTGCGCCACCAGGGAAGCCCGTGGGTCTTGTTTTTGTATCCATTCAGCCAGTCTGTGTCTTTTGGCTGGAGCATTTAATCCATTCACATTTAAGGTAATTATCGATATATATGTCCCTATTACCATTTTCTTGTTTTGGGTTTGTTTTTGTAGGTCGTTTTCTTCTCTTGTGTTTCCCACTTAGAGAAGTTCCTTTAGCATTTGTTGTAGAGCTGGTTTGGTGGTGCTGAATTCTCTTAGCTTTTGCTTGTTTGTAAAGCTTTTGATTTCTCCGTTGAATCTGAATGAGATCATTGCTGGGTAGAGTATTCTTGGTTGTAGGTTCTTCCCTTCCATCACTTTAGATATGTCGTGCCACTCCCTTCTGGCTTGCAGAGTTTCTGCTGAGAAATCAGCTGTTGATCTTATGGGAGTTCCCTTGTATGTTGTCATTTTTCCCTTGTTGCTTTTAATAATTTTTCTTTGTCTTTAATTTTGTCAGTTTGATTATTATGTATCTCAGCGTGTTTCTGCTTGGGTTTATCCTGCCTGGAACTCTCTGTGCTTCCTGGACATGGGTGCCTATTTCCCATGTTAAGGACGTTTTCGTCTATAATCTCTTCAAATGTTTTCTCAGGTCCTTTCTCTCTCTCTCCTTCTGGGACTCCTATAATGTGAATGTTGGTGTGTTTAATGTTGTCCCAGCAGTCTCTTAGTCTGTCTTCATTTCTTTTCATTCCTTTTTCTTTATTCTGTTCTGTAGCAGTGATTTCCACCATTCTGTCTTCCAGGTCACTTATCCTTTCTTCTGCCTCAGTTATTCTACTGTTGATTCCTTCTAGTGTGTTTTTCATTTCAGTTATTTTATTGTTCATCTCTGTTTGTTTGCTCTTTAATTCTTCTAGGACTTTGTTAAACATTTCTTGCATTTTCTCGATCTTTGCCTTCATTCTTTTTCTGAGGTCCTGGATCATCTTCACTATCATTATTCTGAATTCTTTTTCTGGAAGGTTGCCTATCTCCACTTCATTTAGTTGTTTTTCTGGGCTTTTATCTTGTTCCTTCATCTGGGACATAGTCTTCTGCCTTTTCATTTTGTCTGTCTTTCTGTGATTGTGGTTTTCATTCTGCAGGCTGCGGGATTATAATTCTTCCGTCTGTCCTCTCTGGTTGCATTAAGTGAAGTTTCCTGTAGAATAAATTCTTAGAATTGACAAGTCAAACGTTACAGACATTTACCATTTATTAGAAAATATTAAGTTGCCCTGGATAAAAGTGGTACCAGATTACTGAGTTAATTACAGCTATAAATACCTCTTCCTCTGTTTTCTTCCCTCATCATGAAAATGTATCTCATTAGGTGTTCATTTTATGTTGGTTGATCAACTAATTTTTAAATGGTGATATTGAGCCTCTTTCTCTCTTTTTAAAAATGCCATTCATGCTTTGTTAATTGCTTTTCAGTGTCCTTTGCCCACTTCACTGTTGGGCTTTTACAATTCTTTTCTGTTGTCTTAAGACTAACTGGCTGTTTTGTCAGATAAATTTAGGTTTGATTTCTAGCTTCACTCCAGTTATATGAAAGATTTTAGTAGGATACTTCAGCCAGCTTAAGTTTTTTTTTTTGTTTTTTTTTTTTGCGGTACACGGGCCTCTCACTGTTGTGGCCTCTCCCGTTGCGGAGCACACGCTCCGGATGCGCAGACTCAGTGGCCATGGCTCACGGGCCCAGCCGCTCCGTGGCATGTGGGATCTTCCCGGACTGGGGCACGAACCCACGTCCCCTGCATTGGCAGGTGGACTCTCAACCACTGCGCCACCAGGGAAGCCCCCAGCTTAAGTTTTAAAAAATAATTTTATTTTGAAATAATTTCACTTCCTGAAATGCTGCAAGGATAATACAGATAACTCCTATACACTTTAGTTAGATTTACCAGGCTTTAACATTTTGTCACATTTGTTTAATCATTCTTTGTGTATGTGTGTTTGTATACTTCTCTTTTTGATCCATTTGAAAGTGGATTACATACCTCATGCCTTTTTACATTGTATAGCTCTTAATACTTCAATGTCTATTTCCTAAGAACAAGTATCTTTTTTTTACATATCCATCAGTTTGCTAACTATTTCGGCATCATGCTACACAAACTTATGTTATTTGTACAGGACAGTGGGTTAGTTACATGGAGAAGACTGTTTGAGGCTGAAGGGTTAGGCATTAATGTGTTGGCATACATATAATCCAATTGTACCACAGTAGTCTGCTGTGGCACAACTTGGGAAGCCTTGACTTATGCTCCAAGTTATTTCATCTGTAAATATATTTTCATCTGTAGAATGGTGATGTTAATAGCACTTATCTATTAGGATTGTTATGAGAATTAAATGATATATTTTATGTAATGTTTATAGCACATGGCAAAGTAACAAATAAGCTTTTGGTTTTATTGGGAAAATAAACTGTCACAGGTTACAAATATTGCTCCTGGTTTTATTTTAGCAGTATTGAAACTTAAAAAAAATCTTATGTGTTAAAAATTGTTATCTTTATTTTATTTATTTATTTATTTTTGTGGTACGCGGGCCTCTCACTGTTGTGGCCTCTCCCTTTGTGGAGCACAGGCTCCGGACGCGCAGGCTCAGCGGCCATGGCTCACGGGCCCAGCCGCTCCGCGGCATGTGGGATCTTCCCGGACCAGGGCATGAACCCGTGTCCCCTGCATCAGCAGGCGGACTCTCAACCACTGCACCACCAGGGAAGCCCATTATCTTTATTTTTATGGCTGTTGTTTTTTAAGCAAACTTGGAGCGGGGTTTTCTACCCCAAAGTGATCAACTAGGTATTTATGTTTTCATTGGATATTTTTATGGATCCAGTATTTTATATTTAAATCTTTAATTCATTTAGAATATATCTTGGTATTTAGAAATTGAGGTGGAGATAACTGTAATTTTTAATAGAAATATAGGATATTCAAAATCAAAATGAATTATTACCCTTGTATGGTTAAATGACTTCTCACTTAAATATACTTCTTTTATCTAGCCCCTTATTCATTATTCTGGCAAATTCTTAGTCATTCTTCAAGAATTCACTCAAACATCATTTTTTTGAGGAAGCCTTATTTCTGTTAGATTTTATATGAGATTGTCCGTCCATGAAGACAATATAGTCTTACTCAGATTCATATCTTCAGGACTTTCCACAGTATCTAAACATAGTAAATATGTAATAGTTTTTGAAAAGATGACTAGGTGTTTCTAAATAGTACATTAAACGGTTCTATGAAAAATGGATCCAGTAAATTGCCTGTAGATTTATCTTTTTAGTTAGTTGTGTTAAAGATTGGTCCCTTCATTTTCTATTTGTTTAACATTCCATTTTTTGATAGTGTTAACTTACCATGTTTAATTATCTTGAATTCTAAATTAGTACGGTTCAAAGTAACAAGACATTGTTACATAACAAGCAAAAGAAAGAATATTAGAGGTATTGTCTGTGAGTAAGGATATGGATGATCATCCTTTAATTCACTGCTCTTATATTTGGGAAGCAAGTATCTGAATTATAATCTATTTAAGAAGTAATAAAAGCTTGTTTTCTACATAGAGTATGAACTGTCATACATTTGCTCTGAATCATATTTAAGCATTTGGGTTTGTGAGTTGAGTTTTTTGAAGTCTGATGTAAGCATGTGATAACTTAGGATTTTTCTTAATTGAAAAATTTAAAGTTCTCTGGGATGAAATGATGTGGCTAGTGAGAGAGGGAAGAATAAAAAAACATCCCCATAGTTTCTGGCCTAAGTCACTGGGGAGATGTTACCTTTTACTGGGAAGGTTTTTGGGAATGGTAGGGTAGGGTATAGTGATTAAAAATTAAGGATTTCGTTTTTGAAATATTAGTTTTTAGATGCCTGTAATTTTTATAAGTTAAAGTATCAATTAGGCAATTCAACAATACTAACTAGGAACTTTGAGATTTCTAGTCTGGGAATATAAATATATCAGTGGCAGTTTGGTAATTTCTGGCTTGGGAATGACAGTATTCTAGGGAATAAATACAGAATGAGAGGAGAGGGCCTAGAAACATCTTGAGATACACAGCATTTATTTTAGAGAATGAGTAGAGGATGAGGAGTCAATGAAAGAGACTAAAAAAGTGGTAGTGAAGTAGGCAGAAAACAAGGAGTGGGGGATATAGGGGATGCTAAGACAGAGTACAGAGTATTACAAGAATGAGGGAAACTTTTGAATGATGCTGAGAAGTCTAGTCAGGTAATGTTAGGCAAGTACCCATTGGAGAGGCAACATGGAGAGGCAAGAGTGGATCTTTACTGGAGTGAATTGAATAATGAATGAAAAGGAAGTGGCAATTCTTTTAAAAAGTGTGCTTGACTATGCAATAGAAGTGGTAGCTGAATGGGAATGTGGGGTTAGTGCAAGTGTGTGTGTGTTTGTGTTTAAAGTGTGGTTGTGTTTAAAGTGTGGTAGACTTCGCTTGCATGTTCATGGGAATAATATAGTCTAAAAGAGATTAATGATCTGCACTGTCCAATATGGTAGCTGTTTGCCACGTGTGGCTGTTTAAATTCACCTGAAATAAAATTAAAAATTCATTTCCTTAGTTCCATCAACCACATTTCAGGTGCTCAGTAGCCACGTGTGGCTGGTGGCTACCATACTGAATGGTGTAGGTGTAGAACATTTCTACCATTGCAGATAGTTCTATTGGACACTGCTGTGTTAAAGAGAAAGAGGATAACCAAAGATTGTGACAGAGTGGGATCCAAAGGACCTGTGTGATTGATATTTACATTTGATAGAAAGAAATAGACTCCCTCCGTTGTAATATGAGCAGATCAGATAAATATAGTTTTGGTGGCAAGATAATCAGACAATCTCTTTTTGTCATTTTCTATTTCTGAATGAAATATTTTGAGAGTTATGAGCTGAGAGTTTGTGTGTTGGATGTGGGGGAGGGGTGGAGAAGGACAGGTGGGAGAAGGTGGTTTGAAAGTACTCAGGGGAGGGATTCACTAGAGAGGCTAAGAGGACTGCTGGCAATGCTGAGTCCCCATTTGAGGCTGATGATCAAGAATTTGTAGTTTAACCAGTTTACCCAGTTTTCTTTACTAGCACTCAGCTGCATGTGTACAGGCACGGAGAAGATAAATGTGTGTTCACCCAGGATTGTGAATTTGCCAGGTGACCGCAAGGGAATGAGAGGTGTAAGAGAGTTAGGGTATTAGCAAGGGAGTGATTATAATAATGACCTGTGGAATTATAAGCTAGATTAAAGAAGGAAAAATGAAAAGGGATCAATGTGGGTAGTGGTGGGGTTGATGCATTGAAGTTTATGATAAAGTCAAATAGTTTTTGCCATGGGACACTTGACCAAGGCAGCTGGAAAGTTAAAAGGTTATTGTCAGGATAAGGTGTCTGAATTTTGCCTTTTTCTTAAGTTGGGGGTAAGGGAGTAGGAGTGGGAGTAGGGATAATGTTGTTTCTTGGGGGGTGGGCAGTTAAGGTTAGGATCTGACTATGGGAATAGGGGTTGTGGTTAAGGGATTTTGCGATCAAGATGTTGGATTGGTTGTGCATGTTAAGATGTTGAAGTTAACTGAGAAAAACTGAGCCAGTATTCAAGTCTTCTGTGATGGAGGGGAAGTGACCGGGAGATCAAAAATTACTTCAGCAAGGAGAGGGAGGAAGAACTAAAAGGGGACTAACAGTGACTGATAAAACGAGAGTGTGATGTGTATGAGAATAAAGAAAGGGTTACAAAGAGGGAGTGGCGTCCTTATCCCAAACTCCAGTCAATGTAGTTTAATACCTGAGAGGATATAGGTGTCGGTGGGTTAACACATCTTATGTGGGAGAGTTGTTGGACTAAAGCTGGTCAATAGCTGCCTATGTAAGGCAGTCCAGTGTTTGTTCTTTAAACTCTTGTTTTGTCCTGCAAAGCACTGTTTTTGCTTTTCATAGCTTAATTGTTTTTCTGGTATCTGGAGTTGTGGTTGAAGGGGTAGCTTAAGGTAGAACAGCTGTTTATAAGTATGGATCATTTGTAAATTAGGGAAAGCCTGTATATTTTTTGAAAGGGTCTTGTTCCTCTGCCAAAAGATTATGAAAAGCACTGTTTTGGAGTCTCATACACCTGGGTTTACATACTGACCCTAAAATGAATTTGTTTTCTGAACTTAGATAGTCATAACCTCCCTGAACCTAAAATTTCATGTCTATAAAATGGGACAAGACTGTCCAGAGGATTTTTGTGAGGATTTTAAAAACATACATCAGGCCCTTAATATGGAGCCTGATATATAATAAACACTTAGTGTTAGTTCTGCACCTTAACCCCGGTACCTCTTATATAGTGTTTTTGTTGTCAGTTTTGTAAAATTCTAGTTTATTTGGTACTGCTGATATTTCTCTATTTTTAGAAATATCTAAAGAAATCTTTTTGGAAATATTTAACAGAACATTTTATTAAAAACCATTCCTCTTAATTATCACTTATTTTAATGGCCAGATTAGAATGACTTGGTAAAATTGTTCTTTATTTTATAATAAAATAATTTTATTTTGATTTGAGTCACAAATAAAGTACCTTAAGTAAAGTGGTGCTCACCAAGACTTGTGTTCAACTGCAGACTCCATTGTGTCCTATTTAGTGATTTGAGGGAAATGATTTTTTTAAATTTATAATTAAAAAAAAATCTGTAAAACTGCCCTGTACACACATATGAGTGGTGTGAGGATCAGACGATTTTCTCATGTAAAAAGTATAGTATAAACTTGGCTATATAATGCAAGCTTTTATTTTTATGTCTCATGCTTTACATCTTCTTTTTAGTTATAAACGAGCACCTTGATATTGGACATAACGGTGTTTCCTGTTTTTGTTTTCTCTATATGATTTCTATTGATACTTGAGGTTTCAGGTTCAATAATGACTTAAAAACATGCGATGGAGCTTACCTGGTGGCACGGTGGTTGAGAGTCCGCCTGCCGATGCAGGGGACACGGGTTCGTGTCCCGGTCCAGGAAGATCCCACATGCCGCGGAGTGGCTGGGCCTGTGAGCCATGGCCGCTGAGCCTGCGCGTCCGGAGCCTGTGCTCCGCAACGGGAGAGGCCACAGCAGTGAGAGGCCCGCGTACCGCCAAAAAAAAAAAAAAAAGTGATAAAAACATGCGATGTTTTGTAGCACCTTGTTCTCTGTTTAAATAGAGAATCAGATGGGAGTTCAAAATGTAGATTTAATAACAAACTCATTTTTTTTTTTTTTTAAACAGGGCTGATGGAGTTATGAGAACAATGAACACAGAAAAACTCCTAAAAACTGTACCAATTATTCAAAATCAAATGGATGCCCTTCTTGATTTTAATGTAAGTTGATTGCATAAATGCTTTTATAATTTGAGATTTTAAAAATTATATCATTTTAATTGGTCAGAGTTTTTATTCTCAAGTTATCATAGACTAATTTTTTCACACTAATATCCTATTTGCCTAAGGATTTTCTATAAATGTGGTCCCAAACCAGATTACTTTCCGTTTTTATAATTGTTTTAGATTTACTCTGATTTCTTTGGTGGTGCTTCTCTAACCCCCAAATTATAGGGTATATAAGCTAAAGAAAGTGATGGAGAGATGAAGAGATTGATGTGAAAATCTACTTTCTTTTGATAATGGTTTTTAGATATTAAAAATGTATAAAGATTTTCTTTATGATAAGCTAACTTAATATTTCACTTTTTGTCTGCATTGTAGAACTCAAAGCATGACAGTTATTGAGAAATAAAGGGAAGTTCAAATATACTTGTAACAACATGTTATATAGCTATTGCCCAAGGATGTTGTGTTCCCTGGGATTTTTGTTTTAATGACTGTTACTTGAACCAAATTGCCAGCTTTGTCATTTGTTTGTAATATGTTAGGTGTTAGCATTTACAAGTCTTTTCTTTTTTGGTTCATCTAGCTTAGAGACATTGTATTTTAGAGCTTGTAAGTGCAAGTTAGTGATTGGAACTGTGACAGTTTTATGCTGAAATTGATTTTCCTTTAATGGTATGCTATTAATTGGTAGTCTTAAGCTTCTGGAGGGTAGGGACCGGGTCTTCTTTTTCCCTGCTGTGTCTCCATTGTCAGTAGCGTGTGGCACATAGATAGTGTTCAGTAAACATTCAATAAATGAATCCTGAAGGTGCTTTATAGACTAGAACAGGTTCTCAAACCAGTATTTTTTTATAGGCTTGTGAACTGAGAACATTTTTAAATGGTTGCAAATAATACAAAGAATATTTTTAAATTTTTAAATAGTTGCAAATAATAAAAAAAAGAATATTTTTAACAGGTGAAAAGTATATGAAGTTTATTTTTCAGTGTCCACAATTGTGTTTTTAGAACAGGCTCATTGGTTACATGTTGTCTGTGGCTGCTTTTTTTGATGTAATAACAGGATTGAGTAGTTGTGACAGAGACCATATGGCCTGCAAGTCTAAAATACTCACGATCAGGCCCTTTACAAAAAAGTTTGCTGGCCCCTAGTCTACATGACAGGGGATTAATGTAACTACTGAGCTTTATTTTGGTTTTTATAGAGAAAGGGTTCAACCATGAATTTTTTTTTTCACTTAATTTATTGTGGGTACCTTTATAAAATTGCATATTCTTTTCAGTGTCTATTATACTGCATTGTGTGTAACAACTTATATGATCCTCCTGTTGATAAATATTTAGGGTATTTTGGTTTTTTAATTCAGAAAATAAATGGAGAAAAAAAACAAGTGGGAGGGACACTACGTACTCTGTGTGTGTTAGATAATAGTGTATCTACACATTTATAAACCTACTTCTATAGGGTTAATGCCTAGGAAAAGAATTTGGTGGTTCAAGGACATAAACATTTAAATTTTTTTTTTTTAAGGAATACTAACTTTATTTATTTTGGCTGCATTGGGTCTTCATTGCTGCGCGGGGGCTTTCTGTAGTTGGGGCGAGCCGGGGCTACTCTTCGTCGTGGTTCACGGGCTTCTCTTGTTGCGGAGCACTGTCTCTAGGTGTGCGTGCTTCAGTAGTTGCCGAGTGTGGCCTCAGTAGTTGCAGCTCACAGGTTCAGTAGTTGTGGTGCCTGGGCTCAGTAGTTGTGGCACATGGGCTTAGTTGCTCTGCGGCATGTGGGATCTTCCTGGACCAGGGATCAAACCCATGTCGCCTGCATTGGCAGGTAGATTCTTAACCACTGCGCCACCAGGGAAGTCCCAGCATTTAAATTTTTAAGAAATTTAAATTTTGCCAACTTAACACTCCAAAAGGGTTGAGCTAGTCACTTGTCAAAAGGTGCCTGTTTTTCTTCATCCTTATCTGTATAGAATAATACCTTGGTTTTGATTATCTTGATACCTACTAGTCTGGTGCTCAAGAAAGGATAGTTCAGGAATTTAATTTGATTATTTTAATTTACTTGATCAATGAAGTTGAACTTCTTTTCACATGTTATTAGCTGTATGTATTTTTTATTTTGTGAATTGTCTTATAGAATTCTCTCTATGATGGAAGTCAACCTTGTCAGATATTCTGCAAATATTTACCAGTTGGTTGCTTACCATTCAGTTTTGTGCTTATATTTTTCTATACCTAACAAGGTAACTATCATGTACTTAGATATCTAAAAAGGAATTTAAGATAAATTTGGTTTATCCTTTTGATTCTTTCTTTAAGATAAAACTAAAGGTGTTTCTTGTATTTCTTGGTAAACAAATAAGTGCTTTTTTTGTTAAAGCATAATTCACTAATAATAATAAATATTGATCATTTATTTGTAAAGTACTGCATCAGGCTGTTTACACTCAGTATATCATTTAATTCTCCCAGTAACTGTGTGAGGTAGAAATATTATTATAACCATTATGAAGGTGAGCTTGTTTGTAATATTGGGAAAAGTTATATTTTTAAAATATATATATTCTGCCTAGCTTAACTCAGTGCCTTGGTGATTGTAGTAGCCATTTAATAAATATTTTTTGATTTATAAATATTCAGTAAATTCTTCATGACTCAGAGTGAACTTCTACCTAGAAATGGGCTTTATTTTGCAGTTAGAAGTATTTAATGTTGAATTGAACTTAAAAAACTTTTGAGATGTAGCCTAAGAATTTCAAGAGTTAAAGGGTACTTTTGTTCTCAATGACTTATTTCTGAACTAAATTGAATGTTGTAGGATTTGTGTTTGTAGCTTTTAAATAAATCTGAACTCTTTGATCAAGATTTTTGCACTATATGGCTATAACTGATTGCTAGAGGTAAATGTCTTCCTCTCATACACCTAAATGTTTGAATTCATTGTATTTTAATTTGAAGGAAGTAATTGTCATTTTAAAACAAAACATTAGCTAATCTTTCTTTTTGTTTTTCCAGGTTAATAGCAATGAACTTACAAATGGGGTAATAAATGCTGCCTTCATGCTCCTGTTCAAAGATGCCATTAGACTGTTTGCAGCGTACAATGAAGGAATTATTAACCTGCTGGGTAAGTATTTCTATAGTTAAATAACATTTTATTTCTTATCTTGTGTCATATAGTAAGTTGTTACTTAAAGCTGCCTAAAAATCCACTGAGATATAGTCATTCATTGTAACAATTCGGAGAAAAGAATTTTATATCTGATTACATATGCTAAGTGATTAAATACTTATACAACTAGAATGTTCAGCTAGATGAATTTTGTATTTTTTAGATATATCTTTTTTTCTATCAGTTTTATTATTTTTAGAAATACAAAAATTTCATAAAAATTAAGTTGGAATTTTCTGTCTCAGGAAAATCATTTCCTCACAATTTACTCCAAAATGAACTTTAACTGTAAAATTGGTATTTTATTCTAAACTTAATTTTCAGATTGCTAATTATTTTAAAATAATTAAACACGCATTTTTAAGGATGCTTTTTACTTTTGAGGCATTGTAGGAATGTGGTGCTTTACTGTGTATTCAGTATATATGGAATGCAGTTAATTTCGCCTAGAGATGCTAGTTTTTTTAATGGGATTTGGTTGGAGTAGACAATTAACAGTCTGCCAAGTGTGCCAAAGTATCAAGTGTCAGATGTCAAATATTCCAATGTAATTGTTCTCCCTTTTCAGTACTTCTTTTTTTTTAGAATTTATTTAAATTTGTTTTTCATAGGCTGGCTTAACACAGACTCATTCAGGGATGCTTTAATCTATGGAGATAGGGAAATAAGGTTGTTGTTTTTTTTAACAAGTGAAAAATGGAAAGTTTTCTTTTCTACAAAGTTTTGGAAGGCATAGTCTCCCACCCTGTGATTGGTATAAATTAAGCTCTTTACTGCTGTTTATATATTAAGTTAAATTAGCTTTCCAAGTGACATTTGGACGTGGAAAAGTTGCCATCTTTCTTTCTTTCTTTCTTTTTTAATTATTTATTTTTGGCTGTGTTGGGTGTTTGTTGCTGCGTGTGGACTTTCTCTAGTTGCAGTGAGCGGGGGCTACTCTTCGTTGCGGTGCGCAGGCTTCTCGTTGCAGTGGCTTCTCTTGTTGAGGAGCATGGACAATAGGAGCGCGGGCTTCAGTAGTTGTGGCACATGGGCTCAGTACTTGTGGCTCACAGGCTTAGTTGCTCCGTGGCATGTGGGATTTACCTGCACCAGGAATCGAACCCATGTCTCCTGCATTGGCAGGCGGATTCTTAACCACTGTGCCACCAGGGAAGCCCCCATCTTTCTTTATCATTAGTAAGAATATTTGGAAATAGATGTTAGCACTGTTTTAAATGGAGTCAAATGTGATCTGTATTAACATGCAAGTATATATTTAGGGAATTGTGAGGGAAGAAATATTGTAGAACATACTAGTAATATGAGTAAAGTCATAATTTCTTAGTTTTTAGTATAACAGCATCTCTATTTTAATTTGCTTTAAATATCTAAGCTTATTTAACACTATTTTTTCTGTAGGGTGAATGTGTTCTCTGAGACATCAATATAATCTCTTCAGAGCTGTTTTAAATCTTTTTCCTTTTTGAGTGTTATATTTTGAAGTGAATAAAAGTATATTTACATCTACTTTTTGCAGAAAAATATTTCGATATGAAAAAGAACCAGTGCAAAGAAGGTCTTGACATCTATAAGAAGTTCCTGACTAGGATGACAAGAATCTCAGAGTTTCTCAAAGTTGCAGAGGTAAACTGTCTTTAAGTGACTGTATCTCTTAAGTTGCTTTTTTTGTCTTTAAGCGTGCATTTCAAAGAAATCAGTCTATATCCAAGTGAAAGAAGTGTCAAATATAGTAAGGTATATATTCAATTATATCACTATGCAATATTGAATTCTGTGCTATGGTATGAATATGATATAATATTGAATAAAAAATTTCCTGTATATTTAATTCAGTATTGAATACTGAAAAGTAATCTATTTTTAAATTGTTCATTTCTCTATAAAATCAAGTAGGTGGCAGTGACTTTTATGTTTGGAATTGGCCATGTATTGTAGAAGATTTATTCTATTCAATATGGTAGAGAATATTCTATGTTAGTGCAAGTCTCTTTTCTCCAGCGAGAGTTGCAGCTGGAGCCACATTGTTCAAAATGTTTTGTTCCCTTCAGAAGTGAATATAGTGCATTTATTGTTTGTCATTGATTATGAAAACCATGAACGTAGGTTATAGGATAATCTAATTTTACAAATCGGTTTAAAAAATAATTTTCTGCGACTGTCACAGAAGGTAGTTGTGGTAATGCTTGTGGGCATTATCTTGCTTGCACAGAGGCGGCACTTGAAGTGTTTTTGTTTGTTTTCCCTTTCTCTGCCCTCTATGCATTACCACCAGAGGTGTCTTGCTAGGATAATTCTAGAAGATGAATAGACTATATAACTGATTAATAATATCAAAGTAGTTAATCTGAAACTAGCAAGTTGGTGATTCTAGCTCTATTACATAGTGATGTTTTATTCTGTAGCAGATGGAATAGGATAGAAAAGGATGACGAGACCTTTGAAGAAAATAGCTTTGTGGTGTTAATCAGCTATTTTGTGAAGTGTACTGAAATTTATTTTGGATTTAAAGTATCTCTCAAGGAGAAATCAATGGGTTTTTTTTCCCCATTTCTTTAGGGTCAGTCACATACTAAAACCAGAAAAAGGTA
Organism: Stenella coeruleoalba; assembly: GCF_951394435.1. Classification (NCBI taxonomy): domain Eukaryota; kingdom Metazoa; phylum Chordata; class Mammalia; order Artiodactyla; family Delphinidae; genus Stenella; species Stenella coeruleoalba. The sequence goes on along the minus strand of NC_137154.1, from coordinate 62,699,056 downwards.
GTGTTTATGCTATGATTCTAGCAAATTCCTTAAATAAAGTTTTAGTTTGTTGGCTTTTCCCTTTGGCTTCTTTTCTTTCATGAGGCGGTCTTTGGGCTAGCAATTTCATTATGAGACCTTAGTTCTTGGAGTAAAGACACAAATAACTGGGACTTCCCTGGTGACGCAGTGGTTAAGAGTATGCCTGCCAATGCAGGGGACATGGGTTTGATCCCTGGTCCGGGAAGATCCCACATGCTGTGGAGCAACTAAGCCCATGCGCCACAACTACTGAGCCTGTGCTCTAGAGCCCGTGAGCCACAACTACTGAGCCTGCGTGCCTAGAGCCCATGCTATGCAACAAGAGAAGCCACTGCAATGAGAAGCCCGCACACTGCAACGAAGGGTAGCCCTCGCTGCCCGCAATTAGAGAAAGCCCACGCGCAGCAACGAAGACACAGCGCAACCAAAATAAATAAAAATAAATAAAGTCAAAATGATACTTAAAAATGAAAAAAGACACAAGTAACCTTTTTAAATGTGTTTGAAGAGGACAAATATATCAATTAGCTCTTAAGATCTTAGTATGAATTATTTTATCAAATTTTCTACTGCTATCATTCTGGGACTGGCCCTTGAGAGGTTGAGAAAAGGAAGAGAGAATGATTAGAAAATGAAATATAGTCATATAGTCATGGGAGGGAAAAGAATTTTTAAATTTGGGTGTTGTAATAAATAGAAATGGTTCTTATCTTTTTTGCTAGAAATTACCTAGTACCTGAACATCATGAAAGTGTATGGGGATTGCTTTGTGGTGACAGTTATATCCTGGTTAAATATCACTTGGTATTTGTATAAAACCTGACCTGCTTGAGTGAACATAGGTTTTAAAAATTGTTATCTGTGGTGATTGCCAGGGAAAGCATACTATATGGAGAGAGAGTCATTGTCATTAGGTTTGTTCCTTTAACTTCTTCTTATGCCCCAGAGGACTTGTTCATGGTCAGCCTTTCTCATTCTTGGTGTAATGTTTTTGTCATAGAAGTGATGGATTTTTCAGATTGTGACAAGGTGGTTTATATAGGTGTTTAGAAGATGTGGAGATGGTAACTTAAGAGCCTTGTTGAATTTCCAACTCTTATTCCCCTCCTGTTAGAACTTGTAGAGCCATCAGACAACATCTGTGTCCTTGGAAGTACTGAATGATATCTGTGGGGATTAAATATTCTTCTAATTTTAAAGAATTCTTTCTAAAATATTGCTCATAGTACTAGTCATAAATGTCATTTTCTAAATTTTACTTATAAAACACCCTATTGTAATTTTATCTATTAAATACAATGCTTCTTCTTCTTACAGCAAGTTGGAATTGACAGAGGTGATATACCAGACCTTTCACAGGTAAGTATTGTTATAATACCAATCACTGCCTGCTATATTCTGCTAGGTATGAAGGGTACAAAGATGAATAATATGCAGCCTCTGCTGTCAAGGAGATCAGTGTAATTTTTCTTGACAGATTTTAACATTTTGATATATTGCTGACAATTGTTCTAACATTATTACAGTATAAAATGATCTTATACAGGATTTATTTTTCCTGTTTTAAACCTTCCACTTTGGCTCTTTGGCTCAGGTAAATATATTAAATGGGATAAACCTCAGAACATGATGTTGGGTTAAGAGAGCAGGCTTTGTCTAAGTTTGAGTCCTGGCCGTTCCACTAGCTGGCCCTGTGATTTGGAGAAGTTCTCTCTATGGTTCAGTTTCATCTCTAAAATGCAGATATTACAATACCCATTTCATTAGGTAGTTTGGAGGATTAAATGAGTTAATACCTAAAAAACAATTAGAGCATTAAGTACTCAATGTTAGCTATTATAATATTATTTTTATCATCATTATCTTCTAAAAATTTCTGGGAAGGAAACTTTAAACCTGAAGTTCTGGCCTTTTTTGGTGTTTGTGTACTGAGCATTAAGAATGAAAGTACCTGGCATAAACTATCCTTATGTATCAAGGTTCTTACTGTTTTTCTCTGTACTCACTTGTTCTAATTCATCCCTTTGATCACCAGGCTAAGAGTATGCACTAGATTTAGTTATGGATTGTATGTAAATAAAAAATTTCTGCATATGCCCACATGAGATAATTGATGTCATTAAGATTAAGCACATTACTGTAGGCTAAAAGTGAGAAGAGTCATTGTTTGAACAATAGTAGTATAAGCTAATTTGGCAGTTTCAGATAAGCCATTACCCCATTTGTCATGTCAGCTTCACCTATTTTTGTTTAAAAAGCATCAGCCTCAGGCCAGACTGTTATTATGTGTCTGTACTTTAATATTCATGGTATTGTGATTGGGTTGGGTTGGCCAGCCTCTGACCCTCCTCCGTCCCTCCCTCTTCATTGATGATCTCTGAATGATTCAGAAAATTTTCAAGTGAATTAAAACAAAGCTTTTTATACTTAAGGGAAGATGGTAGTTAAACACAAGAGAGGAAATTTGAGATTATTTATTCTTTTTTTGTTTGTTATAAATTGCTCTTTTTAGGATGTGAAGCATCACATTTCCTTCACTCTTTGTAATGTGGGTTTGACTTTTAAAGAACAGCCAGATACATTTAGAAGGGATTTGGGAAATAGTTTATTAATTATCATAACTAGGTAGTTTAATATTTGTAAGCACAGCTTAAACCCTTCAGAAAAAATTAAAGTACACTTTAAATGACCACAGTTTTAATTTAGGATTCTGTAGCATAGTAGTTAGTATCTAGGCTTTCAGATCGGACAAACCTTGCACACTATGTTAGCTCCTGCTATGTATCAGATATGTGATCTGGGACAAGTTGCTTAATTTTCAGTTTCAGGTTGTTTATTTGTAAAATGGATATGTAGTAGTGTGTTTCTCATAGAGTCAGTGATTACATATAAGGTAGCTTGCACAGTGCCTGTGGTGTTACAGGAGCTTTTTAAATGTTAACCGCTATTGTTAACAATAGCTCTTGGGACAGTAGTTGGCCTGCTGATTTATTGGGGTTGAGGGAGTGCACATGTGTTCTCAGATCAACAAAGAAGTCAATGTTTTCTACCATATCTTTCTTGTGCTAAGGTCTTGATATGTAGAGAGAAAATACAGGATGAAGGAAATTGTTCAGGTCATAATTGGCAGAGAAGTTGGCTAGTATTGTCTCTTGCAACTGCTTTTGGATCTCTGTAATTGAGAAACTCTATCTGAAATCCTAAAGAATATTTGATGTAAGTGAATGCCACTGATGTATTTGCTTCACTTAAAAATAGTGAAAAATTCCTTTTCAACTCACAGAAAAGATTTCCTTTTGAAAGTAATTAACTGTTCATATTAAGTTGAGATTTGATATATAGACTGAAGGTTTAAAGCTAGTCTTTAAAAAAAATTGAGGTAAATATCTATTTGAATGAGGATTGATAACCATTAACACTTGTGTAATCAACACCCCATTCAAGATATAAATCAGTTGCATCACCCCAATCCTCCTGTCCCCCTCCAGTCACTCCCTAATCCGCTCCACACAAATAACTATTTTGAATTCTAATAGAATAATTTGTATCAGATTTTGAATTTAATATAAATGGAATCATGCAACTATTTTCATATCTGGCTTCTTTTGCTCATCATAATGTTTTGAGATCTGTCCATATTGTTGAATATACCATTGATTAATTCTTTTTAATTGCTGAATAGTATTCCATCATGTCAATTTACCACAATTTTGTTTATCTGTTTTCTAAATTGGAAAATTTGGAAATTTTTGGATTATTTGCAGTTTTTTAACTATCATAAATAAAGCTGCTTAAAACATTCTTGAACAAGTCTTGTGGAGATAACATTTGTCTCTCTCTTGAATAAATAACTAGGAATAGAATTGGGTAATTAAGGTAGTTGTATATTTAACTTTATTTTTTTTAAAAACCCATAGCTTTTTTCAAGGTGGATGTACTCCCACCAGCATTGTATGACAGTTGCATTTGTTTTATATCTTCATCAACATTTGATATTACTAGTCTATCTAACTTTAACCATTCTAGTGGGTAAGAAGTTATATCTCACTGTGATTTCAGTTTTTGTTTCCTTGATGTTAGTCTTCAGTTTCATTTGTCAATAACTATTCAGAAATAGTGTTTGGACATTTTCAGTTACTCAGTGAGTAGTTATTAAGTACCAGGACCATGCTCAACAGTATGTCTGATTTTTAGGGTTGTGTTTCTATTTAAAATTTAAATAAGTTAAATATAGAAAATTCTAAGATTCTCTTAATGTTTCATGTTCACATAGTCTTAGTTTTTATATCTTTATGTTTGTTAATACTCCTTACCAGGTCATACTTACGTAATAAAAATAATAGTGTCATTCTTAGGTGGCTGAAACTACACTGTTAATTAGATCATGAGGAATATACCTATTTATTTTTATTGCTCTCCTGTGTTAGATGATACTTGATTTATTTTGACGAAAGAAAGTCTTAATATTTGTACAATTTTAGGCCCCCAGCAGTCTTCTTGATGCTTTGGAGCAACATTTAGCTTCCTTGGAAGGAAAGAAAATCAAAGATTCTACAGCTGCAAGCAGGTACATTATTCTTTGTGGGGCAAAGAACAGTAGTGATGTTTCTGAGAAAGTAGATGAGTCTAGCTGAAGTTCCAAGTTATTGAACTTCTCTTTATCTTGATTTAACCATTTGTAAGTCGGTTTAATAATAGTATCAACCTCAGAGAGTTGCTGTTAAGGATTAACACATGTAAGTTTTGGGGATAGTTCTTAATTTTCAGTAAATGTCAGCATCTGTTAAGATGATGGCAGTGAAAACTACGTGGTTTAGAATGGTGTTCATAGTGTCAGTATTTCTCTTTAAGATGAAATGCATAGGTTCATATGGTGTATTATAATTACAAGATGCCTTTTTTACAGATTTGACTAACCCTCACAATAGCCCTGTGAAGTATGCAGTAGTAATTCTGGGACTCAAACCTAGGATGTCTGACATAAGATTTCATCATCTTTCTCTAATGCCAGTTTATGGGGTTGACTGTGGACATATTTTAATCATTCTATTAGACTTTTAGCTGATTTCCAAGACCAAGACCAGCAAATTGAAAGTAATATACATCATCGCTTATTGACCTTGTAACGTGATTTTTGTGTTGGTTAGTAACTTGAGTAATTCTCATGTTTTCTTATGAAGATTTCCTTTTAGCAGTATGAAGAAGAAATTTGTATGAAGTATGATGAGAACTCTTCTTCTTTTTGATTGTTGTTTCAGAACTTTTTTTTTAGCAACAAAATTTAAGTAATTTGTAAAGGAAAATGTCATTACTGGATTTTAATGCTTTTTAATTGTAGATTTGTTCTTTGGATTTTCTAGTAGGTTTTTAGAAGTATAAGCCAAGTTATAAGGTCCGATTATTTGAGAAAGTAATGAAAAATATAGCCAGGTAGCTCAGGTACACCGATTTACCTCATATGTTTTTTAACATAAAATTTTCTGGGTTTCTTGTATTTCTTCACAGCAGTATTACTCTTCCTTTGTCTTCTGAGTTATATCTTTATATTGGCTCATTTATAAAATTGATTTTACATAAAACTTAGTTTTTCCACTTGTGTGCTTAGAGTAGAAATTAATGGTGTTTGGTGTGTGAGAAAAGGAAAATTAGTAGCAGTCACTGAGGAGTAGTTTCCTGTTAGAATTCTTTACCACACATGTTTATTTTGCCTAGGATTAATAACATTGGGGAATTAAATGTTGGGGTTTATGATCTGGATAAGGTTTTGATATAAGAGAAATGAGGTGGTTTGCTGTGAATCCATCAGTAAGGGATGATGTATTGTGCATATATAATATGTTTGAAAAGAAAATTCTAGCTTGGCAAAAGGATAGCAGACAGAAAGGGGGAGCCAGATGGACCAGTGACTGGAATGAAACTGATCTTCCTTTGAGAGAACCTGTGGATCCTCTGGGAATGACATCTTTGGGTGTTATTATAAGGGAAACATACCTAGACATACATTATTTATTGCTGGTACTTATGTTTTAGTATTCTGTAGTAGTACTGCCAAACCCAGGCTGTAAATTAGCAGAAGATCATTTTCTATGAGAAATTCAATACTTTTTACACATCAGGGTTTTCCTAGAAGTATGTGAGCTCTTCTCTAATTGCATTGGTTCCCTACCTTGGGGCTTGGAAGAGGCAATGTCCCTCACCTTTACTGTGAACCCTTTCCAAAGTCTAACACTTACTTTAAAAAAATAAATGAATGTATGTGTAGATCAACTAATTTCTAATAATCCTCTAGGTCAGTGGGTAGAATATTTCATCTGAAGTATGGGTTTTGACTCCATAAGTTTAGTTCATAATTATGGTGCCTATCCATGGCTAGCTTGCTAGACCATTTCATAACCAGTGAAATAAATGTTTGGCAAAATACCAAATTACCTTTGTCTGATTATCCAAGGGCAACAACACTTTCCAATGCAGTCTCTTCCCTGGCAAGCACTGGCCTGTCTCTTACCAAAGTGGATGAAAGGGAAAAGCAGGCAGCATTAGAGGAAGAACAGGCTCGTTTAAAAGCTTTAAAGGTAGGTGTGTGCATTCTCTTTATTTGGAAAAACAAGTATAGGCGTTCATAAAGTAACTGGGACTTCTGTACAGACTAACAGTATTTAATAAATATTTGTACAAATGGGGTGACATTCAGTAGTCTAATTTTTCATCCTGACATTGAATGACTGGCAAAACAGAGAATACCCTTCTGCTATCAAAACAAAATTAGAAAATGCTTTTTTTTTTCAGAGGCCATACAAACAAATCTGGTTTCTGGATTCCTTATGGTAGTTCCCTTTCTCAACAGGAACAGCGCCTAAAAGAACTTGCAAAGAAACCTCATACCTCTTTAACAACTGCAGCCTCTCCTGTGTCCACCTCAGCAGGGGGTATAGTGACTGCACCAGCCATTGACATATTTTCTACCCCTAGTTCTTCTAACAGGTAGGTGGAGTGGTTAATGATTACCTTTGAATACTTAGGCTTAAAGACTTCTAACAGAAATTTTGCAGAGTTTTTCAGGTTTAGTTTGATACATGATTTTGTAATCATAAATTCACACAAAGGAGGTAGTGATAAATGGTGGTAGTGGTATAATAGCTAAATATAAAGTGAAAGACTTTATATTTCAAATATTTAAGAAATGGGATATGGCTAAATGATAGACTTATACCAATTGGAAAGGTGGTGGTATACCAGTTGGAAAGGTGGTGGGTTATCTCTGGGCAAACGTTTCATTGTGAAAAAATTAACTATAGTTAAACACATTTGTGAAGTGTCTAATGGTTCAAGACCCTGTATATAACTCTTGGATATGTATGTATGATATGTATTTCAGGATATCCTTTCATTGGATGTTAAATGTTTTTCATATCTAGTCCCTGGTGTTAAACTCAAACTCAGTAATCTGGAACACAATAAGAGTTTAGTTGCCAGATTTCTGTGGTATTGAAGCTTACCAGCCCAACTTCAAGCTGCTTAACAATAGGAATATTATATTTCCAGGCAAATTGGAATAACTGGATTTTTCTAAATTCCTCCTATGTTTTACCTCAGAGTGGTTTAGAGAAATTTGAAGTTCAGATTCTGGTTTGAATCCTGGTTTATTTATTTCTTAATCTTTTTTTTTTTTTAAACCTCAGTTTCCAAGCAAGATAATGTATGGTATAAGTCAGTGGTTCTCAGTCTTTACCTAACATTAGAATCACCTGGAGGATTTATTAAACCACAGGTTTCTGGGCCCCACCTGCAGGGTAAGGCCCAAGAATTTTCATTTCTGCCAGGGTCACAGGATCACTAGTATAGGGTTTAACACAGTGCTTAGTGCATGGTAAATGCTACATAGAGAGTGATGGGGTGTTTTGTTTGCTTGTGTTTCTTTGATTTTGTTGTTGTTGCTGTTTATTTTATTAACTCATCCTTAAATGGTCTTCCCTTCCACCTACCGACTCCTGTCACAGCTCAGTGTAACTTTTACTAACTCAGCTGCTACCTGCTCTCTGAAGTCTTAGTAGATGTTGAATTTAGCTATGTGTTTCTCTTTCAGCTTTATCTTTTTGTTTGTTTTGATTTTTGTATAATACCTTCCTTAGTCCCCAGTAACACTGAACCATTAAGTGTCAAGTTTTTCACTTAGGGACCTTAAAAAGAAGTCTGTCTTAGTAGGGTGGGGGGATGGGGGTAAATGGAAAAGAATGTTGACGGTTTGAGGATGAAACAAATTATTAGATAAAGAACTAATCTTTTTATTTCACTTAGTACCCTCAACATTTTCACCTTTTTAACAGTAATTGAGGACAAACCTACAGCCTATTACAGAATGCTTATTGCATATTCTGTATTTTTCCCCAAAGCACTAAATGCATTTGTATTTTGATTTATCTACTTATAAAACTACGTTTTACATCTGAAAGATATGTCTTCAAAACTTTTGTTTTTGAATAAGTGTAAGTTAAAAATAATCTATGCTGAGATACACATAATGCCTCAATTCATGGAAACTGGGATCTTTTTTTGTGTTGTTCCTTAATCACGTAACACGAAATATATTACGTAAGTAGTACTCCCCTAGAGTTATGTAATGGGGTGGCTTCGTTGTAAATTTATATCATATATGCATGTATAAGCTTTTCCATGTATTGTTGGTATGTTGTTTGATATTTGAAGCAATAAAGGTAAGGTTAACAGGTATTTTACTTTGTAGGAGTATTAGTGTTGCAAATTTAATTGAAGTTTTTTTGAAGATTAAGAAAACAAATTTCTTTCAAAAAAAATTAATTGCCATGACGTTTCATATTTTAAAATTATGTTGTTTAGGTTCTAGGTTCTTTTCAATAAAGAAATTAGTTTTTTCCTGGGGAGGTCATTGATTCTTTCCAGAAGGGCTATTATTATTTGAATCCTATGTAAACTTAAGATATGGTACTTGAATAATTTTCCAGGCCTCCTTAGAAATATGCTGTTACGTGAGGGGTATGCAACTGTTATCTTGTTGCACCTGTTTTTCCTTTGGAGATTTATATTATTGGGACTCTTTTTTCACTTTTCTTTTTAATGTTTTTATTTACCGGGGTGGATGAGGGGAGTGGCTAATGTAGCAAAGTTTATCTAATAAATAAAGCATCTTTTCAAAATATCTTCCTAGCACATCAAAGCTACCAAATGATCTGCTTGATTTGCAACAGCCAACTTTTCACCCATCTGTACTTCCTATGTCAGCTGCTTCTCAGGTAGCAAGTACATGGGGAGGTAAGCATTAATGAACTTACTTTGTATGTTGTATAGGCATCTCCCTTCCCCATTCTGTGGGGTTTACTTGCCTTACACTTGATACATGAGTACTTGAAAAATATTAATATGACAGTGAAGTTGTTTTGCCCCTTGAAGACATTTCCATTCATTTATAAATGCAATTTTGGAATGTATGTTCAATTAAATTATGAAATGAAGTTTAATGAAGATGAAAAAGGACCAAATGTATGTTTAGTTGTGAAATCATTCTTTCAATGTTGAATTTCTGTTCTATTACCCAAAAATATGTAATGGTTATCTTACCTTTGGTATATAAAAAAAAATTTACTTGCAGAGGGGAAAACTCATCTAATAAAAGTTCTAATAAAATTCGGATGGTGTTATCAGGCAGTGCACTAGCTTCTCTGCAGGAATGTCATGACAAACTTTATGCTACTTGTATTTAAAATGTTGATTTAATTCAGACCTGCAAGATTTTGGTATTCAAAGAATTTTTCCCCTAGTACCAACAGGAAAGTTTGCTGACCTTGAGTAGTTCTTTGATCTTAAGGTGACCATATTATGATCATGACCTGGCATCTTTGAAGGAATGAGCCTAGTCCATGTCAGTTTTTAAGCAGTTTTGCTTAGACATTTAGTATGTTTTCAAATCATTTCCTTTGTTTGGTTTTGGTACTTCTGTTTGTTTTTATGTAAGTATCAATATTATTTTATAAACACTGAAAAATTATTTGGGAGGGAAAAATACTCTGAGAAAGGACACTGTCTAGAGAACCGTTAGAGAATGGCAAGCTACCTTAACATTTATGTTGGTCACATGTAAAATCGGAATTGACTAGCTTACTTCCCATAGCAGGATTCATTGTTCTAGTGAGTTTTTATGGTGTATTCGACTTTTTCATCTTTATTTCACTGATTTGAGTTAATAACTTTTTAGGGGTTTTTTAATAGTTATTTCTTAAGACTATATTTTATATAATAGAATGTAAACTATGTGAAGGGAAGAGCTCCAAAATGTTTTGTTGAGTGATATATCCCTGATGCCTAGAACACTTATTGATATATAACATGTACTTTGTAAATATTTGTTGAATGATTAGACGTTTTCTTTTTTGGAGGGCAGGTTATTTGTGGTTCAAGACAGGGCAGGGAACAGGAATAGTGAAACACTAAAATACTAGATTTTTAGACTAATTTTGTGAGCCATAACTTGATTTTTAAAACTAATTGATTTTGAAAGCTAGTTTAATTTAGCTAAATCTTAAGATCTGGGAGTAATTTCTAAAAATGATAAGCTAGTTTTAAAGTCAGTAAATATTTTAGAATTATTTATCTGAATGATCTGTAGACAGCAAATTAAGGTTAAGAAAGCATTTTCTTAATATCCTAACAGTCATTACAATTTTAGGATTTTTAATCTGCCAAAATTTACATGCTTATTTCCTGCTTATTGTGAATTGATTTAGGAAACATTAGTAGGATTAACATGACCGTTTAAGCAGTTTTAGCTTGCTCACCTTTTAAAAAAACAAACCAGTTTTTCTAAAATTAAGGCTGAAAAGTTGTATTTTTAGATAGATGAAAAATTTTACAGAAGGCTTAATGAGGACTAATATAACATTTCAATGAAACTGAACTGTGAAATTATTTTGTCTGGATACCATGTACAATTAATTCTAACAATGACAAAGTTTCTGCTTGGAATTATTGAGCTCATATATGAAGGCAGATAGACTGTTACTGTAGGAGAATAATTTTAAGTAATTTCAACCTGTAAAAATTGTTTTATATTCTGTTAGAAGAAATATTCCATGGCAATTTGTGTGTGAATACAGTGTGGGAGTACATTTAATCATGATTTCCTTTTATAGTTTAGGTTATTTTGGTTTATGTACTATTTTCATCAAAATTTCCCCCATATTTTAACATTAGGCTTGCTGTGTCCAAGTGACACTGTTAAACTGTTTAAAAAAAAAAAGTATTATCAAGTATAGTTGAGAGCAGAGGCAGTAGCAACTGACTACTATTTTTCCAAAAGCTTACAATTATATACGAGGAAAGGACAGTGATCTTATATAAACCCCTCAATTTAAGAAGAATGAAATCTTGTCTTATATTTCATATAAAGATATTTGGCTTCTGAGTTGGTGATAATTTCAGAGTTTTGACTTCTGCATAATTGGATAGTGGAAGAGTATTTTAAGCCAAGAACTTTGAATACTTACTAATTTAGTCATTGTATTGTTCATACCCATGACATTCAGATTAAGACTTCTTACTTTATTTTTAAAATTAAAGTTACTAAGATAAATAAATCTTATATATAAAAAGCTTTGATCATAACAGTAAATTCTAAAAGGCATTTTTTTGACGTTAACCATTTACCTGAACATTTGAAATATGTAGCATTTTACATCATGCTTTTTATAGTATGTGACGAAACAGAGGTATGCTTTTTTTTTGATAATTCTAAAATCTTATTCTATGCTTTCCTTGCTCTCATTTGCTAAAAATGGATGTTAACAACAGATTTGGTATTTAATTTAGTTCTTATATGCACCACAGAAACGATGTATATTCCCAATCACAGCTAGGTTAGTGATTAGAGTTAAGAGGAGGTAAAGTTCGTATGTTTAATGTGAGAGGCATTTTATGGTTCCACCTAAAAATGAACATTGAAGAGAGAGAACACAAGCTCTCCTGTTTCTCTCATTGCATTATTAGTGAGCCTTTGATTTTTCAAGAAATGGTCTGGCATCTAAACAAGCACTTGGTGTTGAATACTAATATCTTGAGATATCAGTTTTCATCACCTTGAAAACTTTGAGTTACAGCAAATCTAAAAATATACAGTATTACCAGGTTAAGTATACTGTTGTATATTTTAAGCAAGATTTCAAAATTTAATTCAGGTAAAAAAGAATGACCCTTTCTGAAGTTGAATTTGTTTTAGTCTCAGCTGGCATGAGACACACAACACTATGAAAACTCTCAATTTTCTGTGAATAAACATAGATATCAAATATTTACCTCAAGACTGTAATATGACTGGTACTATTTTTGTTTTAATTTTTTGCATTATTTTTCTATGACTCTAATGTAACATAAAATTAAACTTTCAAGTGAATAATGATAAAAATAATGGAAAAAAGTATTTATTAAAAGTATAAGGAATTTTAGAGTTGCCAGTCTGATAAGTACAGTTTAAGTTGGAATAGCTGGAACATTATTACTATTTTTTTTATCTTTAATGAATTTGAATTAATCATTTATGGTATAGTAGACTAACATTTAGATTTAAAAATCGTCATCTAATCTAAATGATGTTAATCTGCTACCCATAGTAGTAGTGTTTTGTCAAGGTAGATTAAGAGCTGGTTTTTCTTATTGTCTGACTGATCTAAATATACAGATTCACTTATGCATTTCTGCATATTCTTCTTTAGGATGTTTCATATAATAGGAAATGATTGATATTAAGTGCTTAGGTAAAAAGTGTCAATCAATAGAATAGCAGATAACTAGTAACTTTTTCCAAACATGTCTTTTCTCATGAACCTAATAGATCTGTTGTAGAAATATGTGTACTCTTTTTGAATGACTTCTCTCATGACTTCTTTTGCATGGAAAACCAGAGAGAAGTTTTGTGTTACTTGTCCAACAAAGTATGATGTACTTTAAAAACTCCATGCCTCTATCAAATATTTAAAAGTAGTACTTTCAACCAAACTGGTCAACTCTAAACTTAACGCAAATCCTTTCTTATACAACAAGGAGTTAGAGCGGTCATCATTACATTTTTATTTTAGTACAAAAAAATGAATCTTGTTTTTGACTATTTTCTGCTTTTTATTTCTGAATTATTTTTTCTGACTCTCTTCCCCCATATTTCCATTTATTGAGAAGTGGAGGGGTGGGAAAGATGTTTAACATGATCATTTGAGTTAGAATAGTACATCAGTGAGTTTTGATGTTTGTAGGACTTCATACAATGACCTCAATATTATCTTGATATTTTTCTTTTTAAAGTTGCAGTTGCAGGATTTGTGGAACACTAGCTTTGAATTTATTGACTTTAAGGATAAAGTGTGCCTATATTGTTTTGCAGAAGCTGATCCTTAGGCCATTGCTTCCTTATTGTTTTGTCATACAGTCTTAGAGTAAAATACAGTGCTTAATACTGTATTCTTAAGTAAGGACCACAAACTAGACTAGAAGAGGCAAGAACAGGTGCTGGTTGGAAGTACAGGAGTATCTTTTCATTTTTAATTGTGTTATAAGAGAAAAAATTATGACACTATATTTTCGCTGCTCTTTATTTTTTCTTCTCCCCATTAACTTAAGGTATGATGAATGGCTTTCAGTCATTACAGTGACAGTTATCTTGAATGAGGTATAGGTATAGTAAATATGTGATTCTAAATTTGATAATAAAGTACATATTTGGTACCATTCTAGTAGGGAACAATACTTTTGTTATTCCTTCCAAATCATTTAGGCTTTAAAACTCATAGCTAGGCCTTCAAAGCTAATCCCAGTCTACTGGGATGGCCAGTCTTTTGTCTCTGTTCTTAATTTTTCTAAAATTCCTTTCCCATCATTAGACCTTTTCTTCGTCTTTATTATTTTGTTTCCTACATCTGAACCCATACAAGAGTTTATATTCACATGTTAGAAACCCCTAATTCCCTTTGGCTTTTGAAATACTGCTTATTCCACATTTGAATTATTTATATCAATTATGTGAGTAAACATAGCTATGCCACCAGAACTGATACACTCCCACCTTGGGTGGGGAACACGGTTCAGGGTAGATGGCTCTTTTATAGAAACATTTTTGTTCTTACTTATCTTCTTTTTTAACTACATGACTGTTGGCTTTCTGATGTAAAGCAGATCTAGCCTTCGTATGCTACTGTTGTTATGGACACATAAGTATTTTTTTCTGAGGGTTCATTTTAAAATATGTTAAATGCATTTCTTCTATCTTGGTGATTAGATTTGATCATTTGCATTTAGATTAATAATAATATAGCTACTACTTTTCACTTTGCATCTTTTGACTGATTACAATACTAATTAATTTACTTCCTCTCTTCATTTTGCTATAATGCACTTGGACTGCACAGATCCTTTCTCTGCTACTGTAGATGCTGTTGATGATGCCATTCCAAGCTTAAATCCTTTCCTCACAAAAAGTAGTGGTGATGTTCACCCTCCCATTTCTTCAGATGTATCCACTTTTACTACTAGGACACCTACTCATGAAATGTTTGTTGGTAAAGTACCATTTAACCTTTCTTTCCAATTAATGTTTATACTGCCTAAGTATTTTTTTTAACGTATCCATTATTTTTAAAGCACTGCAATAATTACTTTGTATTTTAATAATAAATTTTTAAGTAAACTAAAGAGCAATAATGTAGTGAGATTTTTTACACCAGTATCCCTAATTTTATTTAATGCAAGTTTTTAGGAAAGAAAATTTCCTTTGAAATTGGACTTTGTTTTGTTCTCTATCATACTGTAGCATCACATGCTACATCCTGTTTATTAGTTCAGAGAGGTGGTTATTAGGAGAGTTGATTGAAGGCGTAACATCTCTTAAACTTAGTTACGTATTTATGTGTGCTTATATTTTCCCCTCTCTGCTTGAGAAAGAGGGTGATTATCACTCTTAGTAGCTTTCTGAATCTTCCTTTTTTCTCCGTTTTTAATTTCAAATAATGGTACAACTTTATATTGTCTAAAACCCACTATACCCTCTGTCCAATCTTAAGGGTCTCATTTCATTGTTAGCCTGGGGTGAAAAGTAGAAAATGAAAAGCAACTTGACTGAATAGGCTTAATTGTGGTCTAAAAATCTGTAAAAAGGCAAAATTTCATACCAAAGTTGTACAAGGAAGAATAAGTTTTTAAGTACATACTAAACTGAAATAAATGTTTTTGAATCCTACTAAAAAGATACTAAACCCCCTTAAAAGATGATGAAAACTGCTTTTATTCAATTCAGAGAAACAACGTAAGGTGACACAAATTTAAATCTTTGATTAAAGCAGCATGCAGAAAGTCATCTGTGTACCCTAGGTAGATCATGTGGCCATATTCTGTTAGATATATCTGAGAGAGGGGAGGATGGAAGGTGACTAGAAAGCAGTAGTTGGAGATATGAGAAAGTTTCAAGGCACGTGCTCCAGTTATACAACTAGTCTAATAGTTCTAAAGTGTAATATTTGGTTGCAATAATTCCTTTATTGTAGTACATTTAAAAATTATATAAAAAGTAATTGAAACTAAATTATACATTTTGTTGCTCTAGAAATTTGTCAAATGGAGTGCCTTTTTGCTTGGTAATAAGGGGTAACTAGAGTTATCTTTGGAGTGTTCTGTTGGGGTGGTGGTTTTTTAGGTTTATCTTTTCTTCGTATTTACTGAATATGAATAGTCTGTATGTTGTAAATATGGCTGTTTGTATCTTTTTAAGTCAGTTGCCTTAATTTGGGGATATGAAACAGATACGTCTTTGCTTTGGGACTATATATTTAGATCTTTTAGGTCAGAGCAGTGCATGGGCTTCAGGATGTCACATCTGTATCCCCTGAAGGGGGACAGAATGGAGGACAGTAACCTTAAGTGCTGAAGGTTGTAGGTATTTCACATATAAACAAAAACAGAGTAAAAATATATAAAAGTCATGTGAGAGAGTTAATTATTATTTTGACTTTTCAAGGAAAAAAGCCTGTAATAAGAGGAATATCCTAGAAATGTCATATTCCTAATGTTTTTTTAAGTTTAAGGCCTATGATTTGGGGCAAGAGGAAGACCAGAAAGCAAAGCGGATTAGTAAAGTTGATGGCTATATACTCCAAGGTCAGTCGGTCCATTTGAAAATTAAAATCATAGAATTGGTGATTTAGAGTTTGCAAAAACCTGCAGAGAATGTTTGGTCCAGCTCAACTCTCACAGTAGTAAGAGAACATTATTACCATTTTATGGATGCATCACCTGAGTCCTAGAAAAGTTAATCAAGATAACCCAGCTAGTGGGAGCAAAGCCTAAATCAGGAGACAGCAGCTTTGCTCTGCAGCGCTCTTTCCCTTATGGAAGTGCAGACTTTCATTTAAACCCTTATCTTCCTCTTTCTGATGGAGAATAATACAAATGAAAGTATGAAGTATACTTTAAAAAAAAAAATCACATCTGCTAAGTTTTGTCATTAGAGAAAAAAAACTTGTTAAATACTTTTCTTTTTTAATGAAAATGAGTGCAGAAGGGGAAATTAAAAACCACTGATGTCAAACCATTAGGCATTAGTCTAGAATAGGGGTCAGCAAACTTTTTCTTAAAAGGTCAAATTGTAAGTATTTTTGGCTTGTGAGCCACACGATCTCTTTCGCAGCTGCTCAACTTTGACATTATAGCGTGAAAGCAGCTGTAGACAAGACATAAACACATGAGCTTGGATGTGTTCCAGTAAAACTTTATTTACAAAGATAAGCCGCTGTAGTTTGTTGATGCCTGTCCTAGAAGAGGCTTTTTAATAAGTCTTTCAATGCAAGTTGAAAGTTCCTGAGAAGTAGAGTTGTGTAATAAAAATTCCAATACTTTCTTACTCAGAGTAGTAAGAGCATGAGAGGACCACCCAAGGTGTGCCATTCCTGGCACTGTATAGTCTAATTAGCCACTAGCCACATGTCATCATTTAAAGGTTAATTAAAATTAAATGTTAAATAAAATTAAAATTTTACTTCCTCACTTGTACTAGCCACATTTCCGTTCTTCAGTGGCACATGTGCCTAGTGGCTACCATAATGTACCATATGCACATATCTGCATATTGTGTGGATTTATAAAACATTTCTGTTATTAGAAAGCTCTGTTGGATAGTGCTCTAGAACAGTGGTCAGGAAACTTCTGGTGTAAGGAACCAGATAGTAAATGCTTTAGGTTTTTATAGGATGCATAAAATCTTTGAGTCGTCATCTTTTCTTTTTTCTTTCTTTTTTTTTTTTTAAACAACCCTTTCAAAAGGTAAAAACCATTTTTAGCTCACATGGGCATATAAAAATAGGCCCCAGGCTGTAGTTTGCCAACCCCTGCTCTATAGGATTAAGAACAACCAAGAACAATCAGAGTTAGGCATGTAGATACCTTCCAACCCTTCCAGGAGAGGACCTTGATTTGATGATATGATTCTCAGTGTACTTTGTAGCTTGTCCTCATTAAAGCTGTAAGAATACTGAAATTTGTAAGTCAAGGGGAGTGGGTTGTGGTCTCAGCCTTACCATGTTTGTGACCTTGTCTAGGCCTGCTTCCTCATCTGCAAAAGAAGACATTAGAAGACATGTTGGTATTGACTAAAAAGCCAACTGGTTCATATTTCTTTATCTAAAGAAATGCAGTATTGGTTATTTTTAAAAATTTGTTGTGAATATTATTTATATATATTTTTTAAATATAGTACTTACAATGGAGGCTTAAGTGCTTTTTTTTAGTAAGTTGTAATTTGAAGAACACCAATGGCTTGGACTCCTCTGTTTTTTCTTTTGTTTGTTTTTATTTGTTTCTGTTTGTTTTTAATTACTCCATTCCACTCTTAACTGTTCCTCCTCACTTTCTCACTTTTCTCTTTCTCTTTTTTCTTTTTTTCCTGTCCTTTCTTTTCCCCCCTTATATGCCTTGTCAGATTCTTTTTGTGGTACTCAAGCTTATCGTAATACTACCCTTATGTGCCATGAGCCTTCTACTGTAGCTGGTTTATTTGGAGGTAGGTAACAATAATCTCTAAAATTTATCAGTTTATTTATGCAAGAGGGGTTTCTTTTTGTTGTTTTCCTTAAAATGAGTTGGTAAGAAAAAAAATACTTGGTTTTGAAGAACAGGTAGTTTTTTGCTTAATTTTGTTTTCCTTGATTAAACACGATTGTTTTATGAATGGATGCCTGTCATCTTCCTGATTTTATTCATTCTCAAAACTTTCAAATTTTCAGAAGAGTTTATAATATTTTAATATTACAAGCTTATGGAATTTAAAGCTCTGTGTATAGATCTTAGTGATAGAATGGCAGATAATTTTGATTTGAACAGTTGTGGCACAGGTGAAGGGAGATTATACTGGAAAGAAGTATACTTTTCCAGCGCTATGCAAAGGCCATAGAAATGGGAAGTAGTTTCCAGGGAGGTGTAACCAATTTGATCTGTATCTTTCCAAATATATTCTGTCTAGACCAGTGCAGTAGCAATAAGACCTCAAAATCCAGCTGAATTTTTTTGTGTATAGGAGTTGTTACCTTAGTTAAGTTGGCATTAAAAAGTAGGTTTGACACAACTGAAGAACTGAGGTTCTTGACTGGCAGTAAGAATTAGACATGGTTAAAAGTGTTTAAAAATGGAATTGTTGAGGGCATTTAACAGAAAGAAAATGTTTGGAATACGGTGAACTTGGGTGTGAATTCCAGTTACACTCCTTTACCTGTGTGACTTTAAGCAAGGATTTAACCTTTCTAAGACTATGAAAATTGGGATTATAATGTCTTGCAGGATTGTTAATGAGGTGTACATATATGCCTGTATAACATCTAGCACAATGCCTGACACAGAAGTATCATTAAAACTACTTGCATTGGGAACTTATCTTGTGGGGACTTCCCAGGTGGTCCAGTGGTTAAGACTCTGCGCTCCCACTGCAGGGGCAAGGGTTCAGTCCCTGATTGGGAACTAAAATCCCACATGCCGCAGGGCGAGGCCAAAAAAAAAAGCAATTATCTTGTGTATGCAGATCATTTCATACTTGGAGTATACTTCTTACCTAAATTATTTAATCATCAGATATAATCTTGAAAACTCATTGTTTTTGTATTGCTGATAGATTTTTAAATTGCCAAGGGCTATTTATTTTTTAGCCCAGTATTCGCTATTTCAAAGCTCAAGAAGTTCATAAAACTTGAAGAGTCCTGATAGATATAATTATTATAGCTATAATAATAAAAACTAATTTTCCTACCTACTAATTTATATAAGATGAAATACTCAGGATAAACCAAAAACCCTTAATAGATTCTGGAATCAAACAAATTGGGGTTTAAGTCTTGATTCTGCCACTTACTAATTATTGTACCTTGGATAAGTTGTTTAATCTCTTAGTTTCCTCATCTGTAAAATGAGGATAATAATAACTGTTTCATAGTGTTATTGTGTGGTTTAAATAATAACCTATCTATAAAGCCCTTGCATAATGTTTAATAAATAGTAGCAGTAATTTTCTCAAAAAAGAATGAGGCCTATTTATTACAGAACTACCATCAAAATCTATTAAACAACCCAGCCAATTTTTCTCAAAGGTGTTTGGATTGCCTTTCTGTCCCAAAAGCGTTTTCATCTTGTACCTTTCCGTCACCTTACTATTGTCCTCTCAAGATTTGCCCTGTAGTACAGTGGTTTCTAAATGTTAATCTGTGAACTGGAGCTGTTCAGTGACAGAGTTTTCATTGGGCTTTGTGAAATGAAAGTTAGGCAGTTCAGTGTAGTGATTATTTCATAAAATTATCCTTAACTTTGATAGCCTATTCATCTTTTTTGGGGGCGGTCCCTAAATCTGCTCTTTTGAAATGGTGATATTAATTCTGTAACTTTGCTTTAAGTAACTTTTAAAAATTGAAGGTTGACAATCTAATCAGCTATTATAATTTATTAAGAATTTCCCTTTTAGTTTATTCTTCTGCTATGTAGAAGCTTTTAAAATTTGAGGTACTAGCTCTGGATTACTTTATATCTTTTCATAGCTTTTATACTTTTAGGCAGTAATATAATTTCACAGATTGGTGCCCCTAGGGACCTCAGGAGATGGCTCCTCTCTTTACAGAAAGTAATGAAGTTGTTTTTGTGTTATTATAAAGGATAGGCTCATCTCTGATATCAATCAAATTCTAGAAAGAATTTGGGACAAGATAGCAAGGGAAAAGAGAAATTGGTATGCCATCCTACTTTATAAATTATTGTTCCCTGTGTTTTCTAAAGTTTAATGATATCATAGCTCAGATATTATTTCCAGGATGATTTAAAGAATGCTATGTGTGGTGGTTCAGCATGGGCATATAATTAAGCATGATAGATTTTTGTCTTTCTTGAGTAGATACATCTGTTCTTTTTGTAAGGAGTTAGGAGAAGAACCGTCAAGCCCATGGTATATTTCTTAAGCAGTTTGTACACTTCAAAGAGCTGTTAAATCAGTATATCTATAGAATTCTAGGAGCCTTTTGATGAATGGTCAGATTTATTTACTAAATTATTTTATGTTTTGATAGTGCTTGTATTCTCATTGTATGACCAGTGTCTTTGAGTTAAGAAAGGGTTAAATAATTATGGAATAAGATCAAATTTGTACATTTAAAAAATTTTGTGCCCTACAGAATATTCATACTATGATGTAAAATGCTACTTTTAAAGTAGTATCATTGATGTATACCAGCTTGTGTGGGTCATTGTTAATAATAAGTCATTGCTTTCTGGCTTCTCTGGCTTTGAGGACCTTCTTGAACTTCTCACCAAATCTTGTCCTACTTTTTGTTTTTCTTTAAGATCAGTCCTTTTAGTACAGCATTATTGTACTTCTTTATATCCTGGTGGTATACATTAAGAGTTCAAAGTGAGATTCTTATAGACTGAAAGTCCTTTAGCAGAAAGTTGGGACAGGAAGAGAGAGAGAGTCTATGTTCAGGGCTCAAAAGTTTAACTTCTCTTTAATGATATAGTTGTTAATCTTCTGATACCAGACTTTTTTTTTATTTTTAACATTCTGACTTTATAGAATTTAGAAATGGAAGAGAATTCCGGAGCCATTTATTACAGCCTTCCACAAAGCAAAAGAATTCCTTCTTTGTGATCCTTGCTAGGCTGTTCTCTACTTGGATATATACTCAGTGATTGAAAGCTCCCCAAGTCATGTGACAGCCCTAATGGTTTTAGATGATTTTAATTCTTCTTGTCAGCCTCTGGAAATTCAGAGCCTCACCTCACAAAATACAACCTCACACAATTGAAAATCTTAACGTTTAACTCAGCATTGTTTGGTTTCAGCAACGTGAGCTGGGTGTCTGTTGGCTTATTGCCACCACCATCAGTGTAACATGGACAGGAAAGAATAAATTTTCTGGTGTTTCAGAACAGTTAGGTAAATTAGTATATTTGATTATACATGTCAGCTCCACTTTAGGAAGTAGTTAAGTTGAAGCTAGAGGGTGGTTGGGTGTTGAAAATAGTCTGTTTTTTGTTTTTTTTTTAATATTCAGAACACATCTGGACACAAGGGGGGGGCTCATAAGGATTAGTGGGTTATAACTTTCAGAATCCTGTCACTTCTCAAATTAACTTAAACCATATAGCTTTTGATTAACCATCGAAGGAAGGAAGGGAGAAAGGAAGGAAGGAGAGAGAAATATGGAAGGTGAGTAGGTAGAGGGAGAAAGACTCTTGGGGGATACTAAGTAGACTCATATTTTTTTAAAGCACCACAGAATACTTATTTTATTCCCAAATGATCCCTTAAATTAAATTTGGCTTCATGCAAAATCCTAGAATTTTAGATGTGTTTGGTTTTTTAACATCAGCTTACAAGTTTAAGGTAAAAAAATAAGCAAAAAATGTTATTTCTGTAATGAAACAAACTAGTAGTTCAACTTCACTTGCTCTTTTGTTAGTTTTCTTAGTGGGATGATTTTGTTTTGGAAAATGTAATCACAAGAGATGTGGTAGTCTAGGAAGCATTTTGCTTGAAGGGTTGGCTTTGTTTTTTGTTGTGGGAATTTACTGCTTTTTCCATTCTATTGTCATCATTATTAAAGAGCTGTAGATGTAGAATTATTAAGGAATTGAGCTTTTTCCATTTTGGTTTTTCTTAGGATTCACTCCTTCTCCAGTTGCACAGCCACATCCTTCAGCTGGCCTTAATGTTGACTTTGAATCTGTGTTTGGAAATAAATCTACCAACGTTATTGTAGATTCTGGGGGTAAGAAAAAATTGCTTTATTAACATTACTATAATGTTCTAGTTTAGAGTCTGTGTAAGGACAGATAATGGTCCTTTTAACGTGTAAATAGATGAAATTGGGGTAGCCAAAGAAGTGGTCCCTCTTCCCCCAGCCACTAGAAGAAAGCTTCAAGGGACTGTTGTTAGCCTTTACTCTTTTCTTAGTGGCAGTTTTGAATCTGGGTAGATTTTATTTCTCCCAGAGCTATTAAATAAGAGAGAAAAAAAGAGGTTTTACTCAGATTAGACTGCTAAATTGCTAGGGACTGTGTGTAGAATGCTGTACCTTTTACTCTAATTTTTACCTTTACTGAAATGAAATTGGCTTTTTTGGAAACTAGGAAAATATGACCTGTGGTACCTTGCCTCGTTGAGGTAGTCTGTGTAATGAACAGCTAGAATAACTAAATATCAGAGTTGTGGGTTCGGGGGCTTTTTATTGTTTTATAGTATGCTTGTTTAGTCATCTTAAGAGAACTTTATAAAATCTGTAGAGCCAAGTTTCCATTTAACATCTTGGTAATTTCAAGTTTTGTAAAGATTGAGTTCCTGTAAAGTTGGCACCAAATTATATTCTTAATCATGGGGTGGTAAGTGTAGTAATTAAACTCAAGCCATTTAAAGAAATATATTGAGGTGTTAATTTTATAATATACAATTAGTTATCATAAGTATACATACAAAAGTAAGAAGCAAACTTATAAAGAATGTGTATGAACTAGGAATTTATTTTTTTCTGTGCACTAGTAGGTTTATAATTACATTTTTTGATGCATTTGACTTTGTCCTCTTGAGTTTATCTTGCTGGGAAAAAGGATAAAGGAAATAGAAACCAATTGTTCATATTTTATAAACCCCTGTTTTTGGTGACTTTCTTTTTCATATTCTCTGGTATTCCTGGGTTGTGCCGTTCAGTCCTTTGGTGGTTTGTTGATTGGATCTGTTTCACCTTTTACCGTTTGGTAGAGAACCTTAAGGGATTTTATTTTACTTATTTTATTTTATTTTTAATTTTTAAACAGGGTTCTACTTTACTAGATAGTTTTATGCAGTTTGAGTGTAGTTTAACTATTTCTGTGTATAATTTAGGCTAGCTGTTTTTAGACAGGAAAAGAGATAACCTAGTGGTTCATTTTCACTTGCTTCTAATATACTGTTTTACATATACCTTACATTCTCCACTTTGAAGAGTATTAAAAGGTCTATAAAATATTATTTCTTAAAAGGAACTTTTTTTCAAAGTTACAGAGATATATTTTTTACCTGTATTGCTTCAGGTATAAGTGAGTCTTCAGAAAATTTTGTCAGCTGAGGGGAAGGATTAATTCCATTCCCTTCTCTTTCACAGAGAAGGGATTTGAAATTGTGGATTTCTCCTTTTTCCACTTAAGAGCATTTATTAGTGCCCATTTACCTGGAGGACTTCTCCAGTAAACAAACAAGGAGAAAAGGCAGAGACCTCCTTTAGAAAGCTGTAGCACCATAAAGTTCCTTACAAATCCTATTTCGTCTGTTTGTAACTTTAAGGCTTTGATGAACTAGGTGGACTTCTCAAACCAACAGTGGCCTCTCAGAACCAGAGTCTTCCTGTTGCCAAACTCCCACCTAACAAGTTAGTATCTGATGACTTGGATTCATCCTTAGCCAACCTTGTTGGCAGTAAGTATTTTTTGTATTCTTTAATCTTTAAAATAAGTTGTTTTATAAAAATTAGTCTAGTTTTTAAATGCTTTCTTTTTCTCCTGTCCTAGATCTTGGCATTGGAAATGGAACCACTAAGAAGTGAGTGTTTTATTTGTATTCTTTCCCTATGTGCCATTTAGAGGTTGATTAGGCTTTCCTCTCAAGAAAGTATGTGTAGAGATGTCATCTGCATCTTAAATGCTCTGTTCAATCTACATGTGTAGTAAAGAAACTTCATAATTACACACACTTAATATTCTCACTCATATTTATTTAAAGTGATGTAAATTGGAGTCAGCCAGGTGAAAAGAAGCTAACTGGAGGATCTAACTGGCAACCGAAGGTTGCACCAACAACTGCTTGGAATGCTGCAACAATGGTGAGTTGGAAAAGCTCATTATATACTAACATGAATGATTTAGGTAAATGTGTAACATGAAAATGTTTTTTAAATAGTGATAAGGCATAAGTGGAAAGATTGTTACCAAGTTTTAGAAATATAAGTAATTTGTATTTCTTTTAAAGGAAGCTTGGTTGACTATGTTTGCCAGGTACATTTTAGTAGCTAACATTTATTTAAAGGTTACTTTGTGTCAGGCATGATTCTAACAAATAATATGTGGTTTTGTTTTATATAATCCTCAAATTTACCTTACACGGTAGTAACTATTATCCCAATTTTACAGATGAGGAAATGAAAACACAGGGTTATTAAGTAGTAAGCCCAGATCACAGAGATTGGGTGGGTTTTTAGAACCCAGGCAGCCTTACCTCAGAGCATATTTTCTTAATCACTATTCTCTACTGCTGGTTTCAAATCTATTATTTATCTATCTACAATAAATAAATAACCTTAACACTGAACCAATTGCTAGATTCACACACATACACGTGTTTCCCCCAACAGTGGCTCAGTGTTCACTAATGCAGGGGTCCCCAATGCCTGGGGCCACAGACAGTATGGGTCCGCTGCCTGTTAGGAAACCGGGCCACACAGCAGGAGAGGTGAGTGGCTGGCAAGCAAGCAGAGTTTCATCTGCCGCTCCCCGTCGCTCACACTACCGCCTGAGCCATTCTCTCCCCGCTCCTCCACCCGAGGAAAAATTGTGTTCCCTGAAACCCGTCCCTGGTGCCAGAAAGGTTGGGGACCGCTGCACTGATGGTGCAGTGTTCACTAATTCAGTGTTCTGGTGACTTTAAGAATGTAAGTGCAGCAAATAAGGAGAATCAACTATATAAATTATATGACAGTATTAACAAAAGCCAAGCAAGTATAGTTTTAATTGAGTATGCCTATACACATACACATCTCACATAGATTATAATCTTAAATCCCAAAACAAAAAAACTCATTCTAGTGGATTATATATTTTTTTATTTTACAAAAGAGAAAACGAGTGCCAGAGGTATTAAGTGACT
This sequence comes from Stenella coeruleoalba, assembly GCF_951394435.1. Classification (NCBI taxonomy): domain Eukaryota; kingdom Metazoa; phylum Chordata; class Mammalia; order Artiodactyla; family Delphinidae; genus Stenella; species Stenella coeruleoalba. The sequence continues at coordinate 62,673,621 of NC_137154.1, read as the reverse complement.
TGCCTGAGGCATCCCCACTAATAGGTGCCTGAATTGAGAGACTCTTGCCCTATCCAACTGGCCCCAGAGCTTCTTGCAGTACACTACACTGTTCCCTACTTCTCCATCTTCTGGTCATCTTCATGTCAGAGCTGAAACAAGGCACAGCCCCTGTTTGACCTCAGCTGGGAATGAATGCATCCGGTTACAAATTTTTCACCACTTTGCGCACGTATGTGAATGACTTCAAAAGCACCACAAGTATTGATTTTAGGATTACAAATAAATTTCAGTGCATAGCAAATTTGCAAGTACAGAATCCATGAGTAATGAAAATTAATTGTATATGATAATTAATGAGTTAGCATCTAGTACTGAAGAAGTTCTAATGGTTTTAATTAATATAAGGTATGGTCGTCCCAGAGTAGTTTTGTGGCCGTACCCCAATCCTTGGTCAGCTGCTGTTTTACCAATCCAGTAAGTCTCCCTGCATCGGAGAAAACCAATTTTTTTGTAGAAAAATTTGAAACATGCTTTCTTGCAACAGTGTGTGCTAATCAGCATTTGATTACACGAGCCACACATTGTATCCTTTCTGTTGTTGTTAGAGACCCCCATTATCCTTTTTTTTTTTAATTTTTAAATTTTTTTTATTGGAGTAGAGTTGCTTTACAGTGTTGTGTTAGTTTCTGCCGTATAGCAAAGTGAATCAGCCACACGTATACATATATCCCCATTTGCCCACTTTTTTTTAATATACCTTCAGGGGCGTTCTTTTTTTTAATTTTTTTCATTTTATTTATTTATTTTTTACATCCTTATTGGGTTATAATTGCTTTACAATGTTGTGTTAGTTTCTGCTGTACAACAAAGTGAATCAGCTATATGTATACCTATATCCCCTCCCTCCTGAGTCTCCCTCCCATCCTCCCATCCCACCCTCTATGTCCTTACAAAGCACCAAGCTGATCTCCCCACATTATCCTTGTTATAGCTACTTTTTGTTATTAAATCTCTTCCAGAGTACTGTGCTGTTTTGCTGTTTCCTTGGGTTAATTGTATGTTAAAATTAATAGGGCTGAGCTAAAAATAGTGTGCTGTTAAAGTTTTACATGACATTAAAGAGTTTTATTAGTTTCAGTCTCCATTAATGGAAAATAATATTGAAATTTAGCCACCTTTTTAAATCAGTACTTTTTCTCTGGTAGTGGTCACTACCGTCACCAATAATAAAACCTTGCATTTAAATAGTTTACATTTTTACACACTCACACACTCACACACACACTATCCGGAGTCTGTAAATAGTGCACTCTTGGGGGAGTTTGAGCAGCTATTGTCCCAGCTGTAAGGATAAAGTTATGCAATTTTTTTTTCCCTCAATTGCAAAGCAACTAGAAAGCAGATTTAAATTGAAATCCATCCTTTCTGACTCGCAATCAGTGTTTTTCCCACTCTAACACACCTCTCTGACTAGGGATGGCAGGAGGTTAGGTTAGTAGATGTTATAGCCTCAGGAGTGAATTATACATTGACAGTATATGAGGAATGATATAAATCCAAATGATATAAAAATACAATGAATATTTTCTTATTTTGTATGAAATTAGTATTAATCTGTATGAAGTATTAGAAGTTTGTGAATAGCACTTGACTTAAGATTGACTTTTAGCATTTAATAGGCATCTAACCATCTAGAATTTGTTGATAAGAAGCAATATCTATGGTGTTGTGTTGTATACGGTAAGGTATATCATCTCTTAAGGATTTTGGTAAAACATTTGTATGTATGTATTTTATAGAGGTTCTTTGTAATGACTAACATTTAGGGCTGGTGATGTGATTCACTACTTAGATAAACTGCTGCTTTTGACATTTCTTTACATTTCTAACCTTTTTAATTAATCCTTAAACACTGTCAAGGTTTTTAAATTTTTTAAAATTTTAACCATTCATTGATGTTTTATTAAAATATATAATGATGTTACACTACCAACTCTTTCTATTACTGTTTGCTTTTTTTCTGTGGTAGACATTATGCAATGCAACCCTGTTTATGGGATGCACTGTTGATGCTACTGATAGATTTTATGTTTTGATGACACTTGTAATCGATAAACTATTATGTAAGTAAGGTGATGATGCCAAAGACTAAATTTCCCGTGTCAACCTTGATAGTGTTTTAGTATAGATGTTCTTCCATTAGATACTGGAAATACAAGGGATTTTAAGTAGTTAATGAATGTTCATGTGAACTAAAATGCTCTCTATGTATTTTCTGTTGTGTAAGTACTTGTTCTAATCCAGTGTTATTGCATTATGTAATTGTTCTCCCTGGGAAAAACAGAATGGCATGCATTTTCCACAATACGTAAGTGACCGAAAACTAGCCTTTTTTGCAATAAATTGGCATGCTGTTAACCAATGCTGTAGCAGAATCTCATAACCTTCTAGCTATTACTTGTTTTCACATTCAGATTTTCAATGTGCCAAAAATTCTTCCTAGCATCTACTGATTTTGTGGGTTTGTTGCAGAATTGATTCTGATGGTGGCATGGGAAATACAAATTTTTTTTTCTTGCTTAATATTCTGCCATTTGCTGCCAGATGGCTGGGTGTCTGTGTCTGTATCTGTGCTGCCACTATGCACTTGATGACTTCTGAATGAAGGGAAATGTTGATTGTGGTAATGTTGAAAATAACAATTGCATGAAATCTTACAGGCTTCTGCTGAACTTGGCAGTTTGTCTACTGCTCTCGCAGCTCTTGGTTTTTAAGTAGGGAGAGACCAATAAGTCCTACATGCTCACCCAAATACTAAACTTTTAACTGTTCACTTTAGTTATGCTTCATTTAACTTCTCCATGTGTATGTTCAAATTGCCATATAATTTGTTATTTTTCATGTTTTAGCAGTGTTATTGGTCTTTCACCTGTATTCAGCTTCTTCAGTTTTTATTATAAGATAACACACACAGGGAATGTTGTTAAGACAGCAGATATGTCTAAAATGATTCTGTGCTGAGATTGTCTATTTTGAGTTAAAGTGGGAGGAGGAAGGGACCTTAAACATCTTAGTGGTAGATGGCTCTTTTAGGACTTAAAGCATAAACAGACTTAAAAATGTATTGCTCTTCCAAATTGGTGCTTTGCAGAAGATAGTTTAAATAATTTATGAAATAAATTAGAAGGAATACTAGTATACATGCTCTATGTAAGAACTTGTGCTTCTTAGAAATAGTCATACTCCATAGTGGTTTGAAATCTTTGGAGTTATTTGAAAAGAGTGAATGAGGTCCTTAGAAACTAATTTTTTGGAAGATCAGATTGTTCATGGATTTGGGATCTTTACATTTTATTTTGCTCAAAAAATGAAGTACCTAGGAAAACATTCAGTAATGCTACTTTTCTAGGCAAACATTTTTTATGTTAATGATAGACTTTAAATTTAGAACTTTGAGTATTTTTAAAAATCTGAATATTTTTAAAGCTTGTAAAAGCACAATGAAATCTTAGATCACTGTTGTATCTAACTTTAAATGGTATTTTTTCTTTCTGATAATTCTTCTTTTCCGCTAATTTCAAGACACTTTTTTTCATTGAGCTTTAATTGACACAATTATTAACGAACACAAATGTCATATTTAATCACAGCTGTCTTAGCAATTCTTTTTAGTGGAACTACAGCTATTAATTCCTTGAACTCCGTTGACATACATGAGTTATACTTCCTTGTTTATTTTTTCTTTCATCATGTCAGGCACCCCCTGTAATGGCCTATCCTGCTACTACACCAACAGGCATGATAGGATATGGAATCGTAAGTATTTTTCCCAACACAGCTTTTTGAAAATAGGTTGACTCACATTTAACATGAATTTATTTCTCAGCTTAACTGAAAAAAGAACTTAGTGCCACATATATCCTTAATGCCTAACACAGAACCTTGCACCAAAGCATAGGTTTCATAAGTATTTCTAGAATAGTCATTATACAACAGATACTATTTATTAATGTTCACTGTATTTACTTGGCTTATTTTTCCTCTCATAAGTTTGTTAGGCATTTTATACTTCATTATGAACTCATTTAAACATTAATGTTAACTCCAAGTCTTCGTTGCTGTGATCTTACATTAATACCAGTGAGGTCTTATAACCTGAATACCACTCTAGAGGAAGGGGGGAATTAATATTTCTTGAATTGTGTAGGGGTAAATTTAGTTTAGTAAAGGCCACAGAAATTTTCCTATGACATGATTGGGATAGTACAGAAACAGTCCTTAAACCTTTAAGCTGCCCACAACCCACATTCTAGACTGCCCTTACTCTCCCAACTCTCTTAATACATAGACTCACATAAATAAGAAATGAAGGTAGTGGCTTCGGCCCACCACACACTTGGCGGAACTGTTGCTGTTGGGAGGCAGCACTGCATCCGTTGGTATTGCTACTGTGGCTGCTTCTGCTACTTCTTTATTTATTATACATCTGTAGCTCTTTTCCTGCATATGAAGGAGTTTCACAGCTTTTGGATTAGTAGTCATTACATTAAAAAGGTGTCTGCACAAAAAACTCAAAATGAATCTCACTACAAATAGGAGTCATCCTAAAAGGTTAAATAGAACTTGCAGAAAGGTAAGGTTTTAGAATATAGCATTTTAACCAAAATAATATGGTGGTCAGTGTGTACTTTATTTTGTCACTTACGTTAATTATATACCATGGAGTGGTAATTTTTAAAGAGATGGTTGGTTGAGATTTTCAATTATTTAAGAATGAACTAACCTCTTTGTGTGTAATTTAAGCCTCTTGGTTTTCCCTAAAAACGTCTGAAATAAAATGAAAGAACCATTGGGTTCTTTCAATTGGGAGTAAACTTCTTCAAACAATCAACTATTTTCCCTTGTGCTTATTTGCATAATGGCATAAGAACTTGATTTGATACACAAAGGCAGTTTTCTTTGAAATGTCTTAGCCATTTTATAGCTTCAAGTTTCCCATGTCTAAAGCTGGCAAATTTGGAAATTTTTTTGGTCTAAATTATTTTGTCTGTTTATCGTAGTTTGAATTTTGCAACTCATGTAGAAAAAGTTGAGCTTTTTTGCAAACTTTAAAAGATGAGCACATTAAAGACTTTCCATATTAAAAAAAATACTCCTAAAAATTTGTAGATGGGGCTTCCCTGGTGGCGCAGTGGTTGAGAGTCCGCCTGCCGATGCAGGGGACATGGATTCGTGCCCGGTCCGGGAGGATCCCACATGCCGCGGAGCGGCTGGGCCCGTGGGCCGTGGCCGCTGGGCCTGCATGTCCGGAGCCTGTGCTCTGCAACGGGAGAGGCCACAGCAGTGAGAGGCCCGCGTACAGCAAAAAAAAAAAAAATTTGTAGCTGTCAGTCTTATTTGCATTTACAGGTATTTTCCCTTTGAGTTACTGCAAAAGTACTAGTACTGTTCATCCCTGTCATCCTTCTTGTTTACTTACTCATAATAAGGAAAATGTGAGTTAACATCCTTTAACTTGACATTTTTTGTTTTTTTAGCCTCCTCAAATGGGAAGTGTACCTGTAATGACACAACCAACCTTAATATACAGCCAGCCTGTCATGAGACCACCAAACCCTTTTGGCCCTGTATCAGGAGCACAGGTACTAATTAACATGCTACACGTAACTGTTTTAATGTGCTTGATGTGGAAGAAATATAATAGCAAAAAATCCTTTTATACAACTTGAGAAGCAGGTTATTAGCATTTTTTCCCCTTCATTGTGGATGTTATTTTCTTCGCATATCTTTCTCATCTAAGAGTTTGTAGGAATATTGATTATTTAGAAAGAAAGGATAAGCAGATTACAAATATTAAAGATGGAAAATTCTTGATAACTTACAGTTGGTGGGTCCAGAGGATGGTTTTTCTGAGGTTAAGGAACCTTTTTTCTGATGATGATTCTGACATGCTCTCCTTTGTGGGCCTTAGAAACCTTGAACTCAGAACTCAGTGCCTTGGCTTGAATGGTGCTACAATAAAGGTGTTGCCTTTGAGATATTTGTGAAACTTGACGAGTCTTCAAAAGTTGCGAATGCTGTTTTTTCATTAGATAACTTCCTGCTGCTAAAGATCATATTTAAAAGCAACCCCTCCAAAAGGACAAAAAAGCTTGAAATGCCATGCTGACCTAATGTCTTCACAGGAAAGACTTTCCTCTTCAAATGTTTCTAAGGCCTTCTTCCAGTTCAAGAAAATTCACCTAAATATTCACTCTTTCTTTTTCATCTCGTTATTAGCATCAGGGGAATCTGTTTTTTCTGAAAAAAGCTTCTCATTGTGGTTAGGAGAGGAGATATGAAGTTTCTCTGTTATTTACTTCTCTGGCAGCATACTATGGAATGAGATCCTTGTAAAGTGATAGGACAGCTTGTCCTTCTGTATCTGTGGCTGTGCTCATATCATTTAACAGTTAGAAATAATGACATGTGATTGTTAAAGTACACCTTTCTTGGCTTCCGATGCCAACTGATTGGTTACTTTATGTGTTTAATGCTATTTGAAAACATTCATGGGAGCATTTGGTAATGGACTTATTCCTTTTCCACTTGAATGGATATAAGTATTACACTTGCCAGTGCATACAGTGTTACATGGCCAAAATTATTTGTATTGATCCATTTGAAGCTTTTGTCTCAGAAACAGAAACAGAAAACAGAATATATTGTTACCTTAACCTTGGATGCTGCCTGACAGTCTCCAAGCACTTTCACATACATTATCTCATCTTATTCTCAAAATAATCTTTAAGGTAGATGGGCCTAGGATCACTATTGTCATCATCCTTTATCTTTATAGATAAAGAAAGTTGAGACTTGGAAAGGTTCTTCAACTAAATAAGTGGTGAAATGCAACTTAGCTCCCAGAATCCTTGATTCCTGGTCGAGTGCTCATTTGTGCCACACTGCCTCTCTACTAGTGCAACTCAGCCCCTGTGGCCACTACAGTAGTACTGTCTTCCTTTTGTCAGCAACGAAGCACTCTGCTAATTCCTTGGGTTTCCTGTTATATTATAAACTATATTTATGTATTTGGGATATAACTACTGTAGTTGTCAAGAGCATCCTATACAATTTTGGATAATACTTTTAACCTTGAAACACTTTATATGAGGGGTTTTTTTTAATATGGTAAAAAAAAAATCTTAGTAAAATCTACCTTTAAAAAAATTGCTGGCCTCCTGGCATGTTTTCTTAACACAGATTTTATATCCTGTTTCCTTTTGAAATCCATGTAACTTTCACTGAAACACCAAAAAAAGTGCAAGAATTTCCAAGTTCTTTAAATGAAAGAGTGATAGAACTGCCTTTTTCTAATTATACCAGAAGAGAAGAGAATGAGAACATTAAGGTAATAAGTTTCTAGTTGAGAAATCAAATTTGAAGCGAGTACTTAATTTTAAATATTACTGATTGAGAAAAGCCTGTGAAGGAAGGAAATTGATAACTAGGAAAAGAAAATCAGGTGGCAGTAAAGTGGCTCAAAGAGGCTTTGGTCTTCTCCTTATGCAGTTATTTGAATCAGTTGAAAGTCAGAATCTTAAATTTTATGTTACTTTTAATTCCTTTTACCCCTTTGTTTTCCATATGTCTTGTCATAAAGTCCCACTAATTGTTCCTCTGCTATTATTAGCTCCACCCTTTTTGCAGTCTATATCCTTTGCCCAGATTGGAACTTTTCTTGCCTTTCTAATTTAATCCATTTTGTAGATACTGGAGTAAACTTTTATAGGCAGCATTTGTATCATCTCCATATTCAAAAATCTGAGGAGACAAATCTAACATAACTGAAATGTAAGGCTTTCCTTCTGTCATAAAAACTACCTCACAAAATCTCCCTCTTTGTAAGAATAATAATGAATAAACAGAATATTCAATTCCCATGCCTTTATAACTCTCGATAAGTATCCAGTGTTCTGCTGCTGTTTGTCTTTTCCAGAAGTCCTTTGTCTGTCATAAAGTGCGTTTACTCTTTACTCAATCTTAGTCATGTCTTGTCCCTTTTCAGTTCTTCTGAGATCTGAAGTTCTTTTCCTTATTCTGCATTATTTTTCTTTATAGAACTTACCACTACTTGACATCTGTTTGTCCATCAGTCTATCCATTTGTCCGTTCATCCATCCATCCATCTGATCCCATATTAGATTGTAACCCTCATAGAGGCAGGCTTAGGTGTGGCTTGTTTACTTCTGTGTTCATGGTTCCTAAAACAGTGCCTGATTCATGATAGTTTTTGAACATTATTTGTCAAACAAGTGAATTTGGTTGAAAACTTACCTTTACCATTTCGTAACTTACTCTGCTTCTCATTGGTATAGCTTTTTACTTACTTATAACCATTGTAATAATTTATAGCAGTGTTCAAAATTGGTTTAATTTATGCTAATAGACCATAAGTTAAAATGTTAGATGACTGTCACCTGAAGAATGAAGACACCTTTAATTTCATGATTGAATATTTTTAATCATTTAAAAATTAAACGATTTATCTTTGAAGTAGGAAAGATTTTCTCATGCTTTAGTATTTTAATGATTCTTAGCCAGTCCCTTGCATTAACTTTGTCCATCCAATGGTAGTAGTAACCAAAGTAATTTTTCTTAATGAATTACCTTTTAATTGTTCTCTTATTGTTTTGCTCTTTTTTTCAATAAAAATTCCTTGAGGCAGAGACGTCTCTTTGTACATTGTAAAGTAAATGATAGTTTAAATGTAAGTCAAATGCCATCAAAATAGAATCTTTTAATCAAATCCCAGTTCTCCAGCTCTTATCAAAAATCTTTTCCTATTCCTTGAAGTATTTCTTTTGGGAGCCATTACTTACCAAAGGTGTAACTTGTAGCTCCTGGTCTCTTGCCTACTTACCATTGAACCAAGCTAATATTCTTGAGAGTACCTCAACACTCCCACATATATTTATCATATTACCATCAGTGAGGTATTTCAAACAATGTGTTGTGTGTTCTGAATTATATCTAGATTACTCTTAGTGCTGTGTTAGGGCCTGCTAGTGAGAAAGTAGCTAATACCTTCCACATGACTGTTAGCTCAGACTTTTTGTTCTTTAGGAAATGGTCTTCAGAATAGCTTTAATCTAATAGACTACACTGTAGTGTTGAAATTATGCCTCCCTATACACCTATACACTTCTTCTGTTCTGTTCCCATCCCATTTTTTGTGCTGGCTTATTCTGTATTTTTTAAGATATTTTAACACAACTATTAGATGCTTAAAGATGGGTATTACGTTCTTGTGTTCCATGCCTAACATTGTAGCTTTGTTTTTTTTTAATGTTTTACATGAGTGCATCTTTCTAGGTGTTTGACTACATGGAAAACACTAGATACCTTTGGTTAATGCTTTTTTTTCCTCTTCTGTGCTTCCTCACACTATTTGATTGCTTGTTACCGGTTACTAATGTGTTCATTAACTTGGGGAGAGTGGGGACTCTTAATGCCCTCTCGCTCATGCTTTGTATAAATCTTACTGGTACTTACTGGTATATAAATTGAAATATCCATTGCTGGTCAATATTTTATAAACTCGTTCTGTGTTGCAGTATGCAGCTATTATGTTACTAAGCATGAAGACAATTAACCTAGTTAGTTTTGCTTTTTTTAAGTTACTGTGACGTGAGCTAACATTCTCTTAATGAATGTTTATAAGACAGTTTAGATGTTGAAGATTTTTGAGGGGGAGGGTTGTGTTTATTATGTTCTTATCACTTATTTATATGAGAAACTCAAACTGATCCCTTATCTGTTTTCCCAAAAGCAATATGAAAACCATAGTAGAGTGTTACATTTGGGGATTTATTTTTTAAAATAAGCATATTAAAAGTTTTATTGTTTTCTTGGTTGGTATTGGGGGGCTTTGAGGGGTTTTTTTAATGGAGGCTGTGGTTAAAGATGTAAAATGGCTGCTGGGTTTTTTTTGTATTGGCCAAATTTAAGTAAGTATGACATCAGTTAAGTGTCTGAAAGGACACAATGGCTAGTTGTGAGTGCTTTTTACCGATGTAAATGGGGGCACTGTTGGCTTTGGATATTGGAATAATTCAAGTCTTACCAAAAAAAAAAAAAAGCCTTTTAATGACTTTCCTGTGTATAAGAACTAATAGCTCTCTTTGCTTTTAGGCTTAGTTTAGTTTTGTTTGTTTGTTTGTTTGTTTACTTTCTTGGTATGTTAACTGTGGGTGTTGGCAGTGCCTCTCTGTCAGCTGATCTGCCCAGCTGCATTTCTGTGAAAGCCTTTTTCCTTGTCAGCAGTGTGTTGTGCTCATTCATCCTTGCTTAGTAGAAGAGCTCAGGAGGGGATTTACTTCGGGAATTGGGATTTAGGACCATAGGTAAGAATGTTTCTGGAGTCCCGTCTGCTTACCATTATTGTTAATAAGACAACATGTACGACCAGGCCTTTTCACTGGATTTTTGCTGAGAACATTTTTTCTAAAAGGTGGAAATCTAATTCTTGTTTTAAACAAAACTTAGAACATATTCATAAAATCTTGGGTGACTGTGAAGTTCTTCAAAATCCTCATGATGAACATCAGTGATTGTGTACGGCACTGTGAATATAGAAAGCACACAGGTATATTGACTGTCTAACATTTACTAGAGAAGTCCTTTTTAAAAAATTATTTCTCGACTCTTAAACTTTTTTCTGTACATTAAAATATAGCCATGAATTCTAGCTGAGTTGAGCTTGAGATAGCAGATTTTAGAGAGAAAGCAAAGCACCAGCCTTGGAGTCAGCAGATCTGCTTTCGAGTCTGTTATTAGTGTCCTGGGGCTGCTGTAACAAAGTGTACCACAAACTCGATTTCTTAAAACAGCAGGAATTTAATCTCTCACAGTTCTGGAGTCTTAAGGTCCGAAAACAAGGTGTCAGTAGGGCCACGCTCCTCCTGAATTCTCTAGAGGAGGATCCTTCCTTGCCGCTTCCAGCTTTTGGTAGCCCCAGTCATTCCTTGACTTAGAGCTGCAGCACTTCAGTCTCTGCCTCTTTCACATGGCATCCTCCTTGTGTCTCTGTCTTCACATGGCCTTTCCCTCTTTTTACAAAGACATCAGTCATTGGACTAGGGCCCACCCTAATGACCTTGTCGTAACTTGATTACAACTGCAGAAACCCTATTTCCAAATAAGGTCACATTCATAAATACATTCATAGGGGTCAGGGCTTCAGCGTATCTTTTTAGGGGATACAGTTCAACAGACTCTCAGCTCGACTCCTCACTTAACCGGGTGTTTCAGAGAAAATTGTCTACGTAACTTTGATGAGCCTCAGTTTCTTTATATATAGAATGGTGATTTTTACCTTGTGTACTTTATAAGTTTGTTGAAAGGTCCAAATGAAAATATTTGTAATTGACTTAGGAATGTGGATGTTTATGTTTTTTTATTGATGATTATAAGGAACCTTTTTTGTCTTTAGAAGAAAATGTTACAAGGTTGCCCTATTTTCAGAAATTGTTTCTATTCCATGAGGTGTCCCTATTCCCAACTTCTGATTTATAATAATACAGTTTATATTTCTTCCCATGTGTTACAAATTATCTTTATTGTAAATATAATAATTCATACTTCATTATTTTGAAACCTTAATCATGACTCACTATTATCTGATGACATCAGATAAACTCATAGAGAACCACAGGCTAGGGTAGTCACTGTAGTGTGGGGATGGGGCAGGCTGGGTGAGCACGGTCTGCATTAGGGCCTGAATCATCCACATGAGGTGTAGACGCTGGACATTGTTTACAGGAACCTGACACACCGCTCTTGAGGACTCTGTCAGCAGCACCTGAATTGGCTCAGCATTTGTGGAGGTGGTGTTACCCTAAAGGACCAAGCTTTATTTTATAGTAATTAAAATCTTTATTTGGTCCAATTTAATACAGTTTATAAGTCTCTTTTTGTGGGGAGGGGCAAACCTCTTTTGAAAATGTCTAAGTCTAAGGAACTCTGTCTTAGACGTTTTTAGTGGAAGCCCAATAGATAAATCAGGTAAAAGCAGGTAGCCTCAAGCTCATATATGGAACACGGTTTGGAAATTTTTTTTAACCAAACAAAAGTGCCATATTTTCAATAAACAGCAAATAAGTGGTGCATTGTAGGCACATGTAATTATTATTTTGTCTCCTTATGTACCAGTTGACATAAACGTTACAGCTTTTCATTTTCTTTGGTTTTCAAGGGGTAAGAGTCTAATATGAATGAGCAGTGAACATTTTATTCAAATAAGCTGAGCCAGTTTTCATGATTTCCATCCATCAAATGGAACTTTAAACAGACTTCTCTTACCCTTGCAAATACTTCTGATATACAGAAATGTTGTTTATTTTTGGCTTAGGTCAGTTAATAGTATTTCCTCCCATGAGTTTAGGAAATCTTCTGATCTATTTCCCTCTCTCCAATTTGGTCTTCTTTAACTCTTTGTCGGTTTAGGTTGCCATAATTCTAAGGAGATGACTTAGATGCCATTTTGGAATAATGTCACTCCTATGTTAATAGTTTTAAGTTATGTGGACTCTAGCAGTAGAGAGGTTTAGAAACAACACATTCAAAGAGAAATCCTCTTAGGTCACTGTTTGGTGCCACTAAGACAAGATGAAGTAGTGCTTTGAAGGTGACAGGAGTAAGGTTGGCGTAACTTTGTGATGTTATTGATGGGCAGAAGCCCAAGATGGGTTGTGTTAAGCATAAACCCAAGAAGCAGTTATCAAAAGGCACTAGACTCAACGTACAGGACAGGCCCTCTACCTTATGCAGTGGAGAAAGGAGTCCTCTCTTTTAGCTATACTTCACAGAGGCAGCTGAGAATAGCATTATCTTTAGTATAAAATTTTGGAATGCAGCACTATATGTTTATATCCCTGTGCATCTGGATTCAGTGGTCTGGCCATGGTCTAACATTATTCAAAAACAACATACCTTTCTGTGCTCAGTTTTATATCTGACATCTCTGTGAAATCATATTAGGTAGGGCTGAGGTTTCTAAAATGTGTCCATTGCACAGCAGTATCAGGAAAATATTCTTTAAGCATGTACCCTCAGTGTATTTATATTTATATATCCCTACAACAATATGTACATTAAATAACATGTAAAAATAGACATTTTAAAAGGGTAAAAATTAATAGGGAAGTTCTAATACTTCTAATATCCGACTTTGGTGACATTTTTATACAGAGCTTGTTTTATCACCAAAAAACATTTTAATTTAGCATGTTATAGAATGCTTATAATATGTGTAAGTCACTGCTAGTTGCTGAACAAGAGACAGGGAGAATATGTTTCTTACATCTGAGGAGCCTAAAGGTGAGTATAATATGGAAGCACAAGTGACTGGTTGATGGTAAAATAAGAACTATTATAAGAGCAACACGGACAAGACAGAGTGGCTCCTATTATGTAAGACTAGATGAGCATTTGATTGTAGGTGGTAAGGAAGGTTGAACTAATATTTGAGTGACTAACATATGCCAGGGTGCTTTTTGTATATTTTAATCCTCAAGACAGCCATTAACGGGGATGTGGGTATTGGGTCTTGATATTCTTAACCTCATTTTACAAAAGAGCCAGGATTAGATTCCTTTCCATAAAACTGTGCTCTCTCATCCCAGGCAAAGGAAATACGCCCATTTTTTCCTAAGATGTTAACTTTGCTTCTTCAAGAAAGACAAAATGAGTCTTTACAGCATTGCTATTTGCTATCCAGGCTTTTGGATACAAATTCAAATGTAAAGATGTGGCACCTTGCTTCTTCGCTAAGAATTTTAAGCACAGCCAAGTTTGTCCTTAAATACCCAGTCTTTTATTCTCCCGTAAGCTTTCAATTGCACTAGGTTCACTTTCTGAGACTGATGCTATTTTCCTGTTCTAACATGAAATTTTCTTTCTTTGGTGTTGAATGGGAGTAGAATGAAGGAGTAACCATTTTTATTTATGATCTTTAGTGTGCTGATAGAATTCTTTTTTAAAAATTCCTTTATTCTCTGTATGTTTGCTTTTTTATAAAGTTAACTTACGATTTCTGTACTCTTGTCTTTACTATACTAAACACACACTACAGCCAAAAAAAAATCTTTGCTCTGGAGATAAAAACAAAGATTTTTGGTAACATTAGATTCTTTTTTTTTCTATTTCAACATATTTTTTTTAAAGGTTGATTAGAGTGGCGGGAGTGGGTGAAGGAATGTCAGCTGAGAGTTGCCATCATCAATTACTTGTACATTTTAGTATTTTTATTTATCTGCGGCTCTTCTTTCACTGCTTCTCAGTATTTCATTTTCCTATAAAATGAGAAGACTTTAAGTATGTCTGTATTAGACTAGTGAGACTGACTGCTTTGTTTAAATGGCATATTTAGTTGTGAGGTAGGTCGATTTAATTTGAACAAACTGATAGCTGTACTAATTTTTTAGTTCTGTGGGAATTTTGGTATAGAGAATGTTACTTGAAATAAATGAGTGAAAGTCTTTTTCTTTTGTTTGGTGTGTGTGTGTGTGTTGGCATATTTGTAGTAGAATTTTACTGGAATGGTCAGTTACAATTTGTTTTACGCTGGCTTGTAAAATATGGTGATATTGTAATTAATGATGGTCATTGGATTTTTTCTTTTTTTAAATTCCTTATCCTCCAGTACGTAGCAACCCTACGTGTTCTTTAATCTACTCCCAAGAATTATAAGTAAAGGAGGGTTAACTTGACTTTCTCAGGCTCTTTAAATCCTGCTGCTTCTCACCCGCCAGGATCCTGTTACTCCTTTGTGTACTTTGTTCTTCCTTCTTTCCTTGAGCATTAACTGGGCGATTGCAGTATATTTCCTTTCCTTCTGCTTCCTTATTTACTCGCTGAGCTGACTACCTTCTCACCAGTGCAAGATGTGCCTATGCTTCGGTACAGGTGCCAGGAAGGGGTGGGGCCCGCTGGTGAAGGGCTGCTCCATGGCTCAGTCCTTGGCACTCGCTGCAGTCAGCCAGTCCAGTCTGGGCCAAGGTTCCATCTGCTTGAAATGGATGTTGATGATATGAAACTTACTGCAGGGATATTAAGTCTTGTTTTCTCATGTTTTAATTTAGCTACATATTTTTTATAGGTATAAGACATATGTGTGTGTTTGTTTTGCCAATTTAACAGAATAGTAGAAGTATTAGTTAGAAACTAGCACTTCTTCCCTCAAGGAAAATTGATCCTCTTCAACATTGTTTTTGAGCCTCCAGGACTTTTCTCCAGCAGTATGCTCACATATGGAAAAGAACAGAATTCTGGTGCTACCTTTGACCATATTCTTCAGGGACATTTTCCCCTGAGACTGTCAGGTCTTCAGACTGCTGCCCTCATGAAAATTTGATTTAAGAAGATGTTTCAGTGTGGGGCTCTCATGGGAGACTGTTGATTTTGGATGCTTAGCTATCTGCAGTAAGCAGGGGGGTTTTGTTGTTGTTTTTTAACTTCAAATGAAAAAGAAAATCTGTTTTGGAGAAAAACCCAGTTAATCTTAAACTCCCTCCAGCTCAGGGATCACTTTACTTAAAATCATTTCGCTTCTGAATGGTCATCCTGGTTGGTCTGAAAGGTGAGGAGGAAATGTCTTTCTAATAAGTTGCACCTTATTCTGTCTCAGCACGTATGATACTTGAATCTCCAAACCCAGACCTGCTGTCCTGTCCTCCCATCTGTAGCTGCTTGTGTAATTCCATCAACTTTTCCATTGTCTCTTCCCATTGTCTTTGAACATTTATTTCTGAGAACAAGGTATGGATTAAGAAAATGACTCAACCACTAATATAACTGAAGATGATTTCTAAACCTGTAAATTAATCTTGGCATCCAAAACAACAAATTGCACATACTTGTGGTGTAATATTTGTTGAAAGCTCATTGGCTCTTCATTCTTTATAGTGCTTTTCTTAAGAAAATAAAAAGGTAGAAATGAGATCACTTTGACCCAGCAAAGACAGATTTTGAGCCTTGAAATCCTTTATAGGAATTCGAATGTTGAGGTATGAATTGAAACTGTTTCTACTTAGTCTTAACTTTGATTTAATGCTCAGTTGAACATTCCTGTTCATGCCTCTGCAATCTGATGCAGGAGGAGGAAAAAATTAAAAGTTTGTTCCAAACTAAAATGGCTCATATTTGGTTTAAAATACTCTTAAAGTAGGCTCGGTGAAGGAGATACATGTATGAAATGAACATCTTGGTACTTTAGGGTTACTAAAGATACGTTATGGAGTTCAACAGTCTGCTTGCCTTACTGTATATTCAAATTAAACAACAGGAGCAAATTCCAAGAATCAAGTGAATGTATTCTAACAGGAAGCTGAACCAAAGATCTTAAGTATTCCATGTATTCAGGGCAGTATGCGGGTAGTTGGACCAGATAACCTCTAAGCTCCTTCTACCTCCCAAAGTATAAGCATCAGCTGTGGCATGTCCAGATAAACAGGCAGGAGACAACTCCATGTGAAAAAAGTGTAAACACTGAGAACAGGACTTTCCACCTCTTATGAGGAAGGAAGGAAAGGGTATTGCAGCTAGATGTGTTGGGTCTGGACTGAGGTCAGATTTGACACACCGTTTGACAGACAGCCTGGACACAGGAAGCCATCTTCTGTGGCTCACAATTAGGCTGTGGTTCCCGTCCTCCCCTCTCCCACACACACATAAAATAAAAGTCTTAACCATGGGTCAGCTTATTTCAACCTTTTTGGGTAAAAGACTTTATTCCTTTGGAATTCAGAAACAAGAATTTGTTTTCTGAAAAACACATGCCATTGGATACCCTTTTAACTAGACGTGTGACTGAAACTTTTGTTTAAATAATTCCACCTTCTGCAAGGGCTGCCATTATATTTATTAAAGTTGACAAAACAAAAACCACTTCTTCTTTCATTACATTTTCTGCTTTCATGTTCTGTCATTCTGAGATCTTTTTTTCTTTCCCTCTCTCTGTCTTCTTTTCCCCCAGCTGTCGGCAGCATCCAGCCCCTCCAGTCACAGTCCTCACAGAGCTTCAGGAAAGGACCCTTTTGCAGAGCTCTCTTTGGAGGATTTCTTATAAATCACTTTAGGTATTGCTGCTTGTTGGGGGAGATGGGGACTTAAATATCAATACTTTTAAAAATTACCAAACATTAAGCACAATTTACTCTTCTCCTCTGTTTCTTTAAAGGACTCTAGGTTCCCTCTCTTTCTCCTCCTCCTCTGTTCTTTAGGTGAAGAATAGATCAAGACAGGTCATAAGGACAAAGAACTTTTGGAAAATATCTTTAACATTATTAGAAGATGTGAAATCAAAAGACCATCTCACATATGTACATATAAGCATCCACTGTGCACAGCAGATGGATGAGCTCAAACACCAGCCGTTAAAAACTGGGTGTTTTATTCAGTCTTAAAAGATTTATAGAGAACAACACAATTTTACACACTGGATTCAAGCTTTATTAGGAGCATCTTTAGTTTTAACATAATGGCCAGGATTCATTGTGAAGAATTCATTTTAACAATTTCTTTAAAGGGTTATATTTTTATGTATGCCTTTTTCATTTTAAAATAGTAGTATTTTCCAAAAAAACAGCTTATATATTTTTTTTAAATTAAAGGCAAGTGAATACTTAGTGCCCTTTTTGATAGAAAGATTCTGCTTTTGATCCACACTGCCTCTTTTCCTGGAAGACAATGTCATTTGTTCTTCTTGATGCCGTAGCCCCCAGTGTAGATACACCTTCTGGATCTTTGAGAGTTTGTACTCTTCTGATTTGACAACAGTTTATTAGCACATCATTTCAGTAATGTCTTTGGATGAGCAGTTTAAAGGATAAAGATATCATGAGTGAAATATCTGAGTGACTAGTTGACACCCTATTGAAAAGTATTCTTTTGTAGATCTTTCAGATTTTGATTTATATCAGAAATTTTTAATAAATATATTACTGTTGCCTTAATTATCTCTGATTTTATTATAATATTTGGAAATAATATTTCAAATTTTGCTTGTTGCCTAAATGAGATTTTTATGTGGAATATTTGTGTTCATGGAGAGATTTTCTGAACTTGTCATGGAAAAATCATTCGTCTTCTTTCTTCCCATATCCCTTGGTTTTTTAGTAATTAGAAAGATATTTGGAAGTTCCTGTAGTTATGCTTCAAATATTGAGTTCTGGCTCATGATAAGCTGATAATACTGACTTCGTTTTGTAATCAGGGTTTGTGATAAGCATGCCATGAACACTTCCAGGCAAGTTGAATAGTAAGAGGCACAAAGCATTTTTACTTATGAGAAGATACCCTACAATGCAGTGAATTAACTTACACTCTTTTTTTTCCCCCAGATACAGTTTATGTAACTAGATGGAAGAGAATGGAATTATTCCAAAAAGACAAGTGCTCAAGCAGCAAATACTTACTTCCAGCAAAATCCAAACTGCTGTCTCTTAAACTCTCATTAGAATGCTACAGTAACCCAATGAAGGCCCATGAAGGAAATTGGGACTAGTCGATAGGAGAACGTATCAATACAGTTTATAAAGCCAAGAATTGCCATGAATTCAGACTGTCTTTTTGGTGACTAATTCTTCAGTTCTTTCATCTCCTGTTAATACCCATAATCAGTAACCTACCAAGAAAAGCCCTTATCTGGAAAGAGTGAAATTTGTATTTGGAAAAGCTGCCTGGAGAGAAGAGCTGTGTCCTTTACTGTAATGCAACAGGACTCTTTTGGGGGGATCAAATCATAATTCTTAATTATGCAGTATCTTTCTTTTCTCCAGTCCTCACAGATACAGAAACAGTAACTAAAATTAACTTTTCTTTTTAAAAAATTATATATTCAGTTTGCAGTAGACATTCCTTAAGTATTTGTATTTATTTATGATTATCAATTTACGTAACATTAATATTGTATCAAACCTCCTTATGAAAATGAGTATGGATGTACACAGTATGTTTGATTTTTATCCATAAGAATGAATCTGATTCAGAATGCTTTTCAGCTGACATACAGAGCACTAAATATTTTAAGGCAAGTCCATAGGTCTGAATCGCTTAAGAATTCTCAGTTTCTATGGGATTTAGGGAAGCATTATAAATGCATTAATCCTTATAGTCAATTCTGTGCCTAGGATTTTGCAAGGGAACAGTTCACAGAACTGGGAAAAGCACTACATTTTAAATTCAGCATTAGTGCATTGGGAAGGGACTTTACTGCTTTGTGCTTGGCATGTCATTATTTTCCATTTGACATTAGGGCCTTTCCAAAATGAATGTGAGGAATTGCTTTCACTTCAAGACTTTCCTTCTTTTCAGTAAAACTCTAGGAGGTGTTATGGGGGGAGGGGAGGGGACAAAATCCTTGAACCTTTTATTTGGCTCATGCCATGTTATGATCATGTACCTTTTAAATAAGGGGAAATAGTATCTTTAAAGTTAATGTCTAGCCAAGAGTTTAGTTAACGAAGAATTAAGCTGCACTGTTGATCGGTGCTTTGTGTAAATACATCTTAACATTTGGGTTGAGAGGGGCCTTAAGAAGGACAGTTTGTTGTAGGAAAGCAATTCTGTACATGAGTTAAGCATACTTGTTGCATTGTCTCTGCAGATTCTATTTTTGTTTACAATATTAAAATGTATGTTAGCAAAAATGGGTGGATTTTCAAATAAAATGCAGCTTCCACAAAACTTTTGTTATGGTATTCTGGTCTGAGGCACATTTACTTTTTTCCTCTTTTCTTTATCATTGGTATTATTATTTTTTGCTAATAAAAGTATACCCAAGTGATTATATTTGATGATTTAATAAAATGTAAAATTTATTTCTCTTTTAACTTAACTTCCAAGAAGCTTGATCTTGGTACTTTTGTTACCTTCTAGAAACTGAACTACTTATTAAAACTGTTCTTTTTTGTCTTTTGATCAGACGCCTTCGGTCAGGTAAGTTTAAGGGAGAAAATGCTTTGAATTTGACCTATTGATGCATGTGATTATGTCTGCCAAAGAAACCTCTGACTGTATCGTGTTTCATGTTGAATAGTAAGTAGGATCCAGAGTACATGATAGAGGGACTAAAAGCTTTGCATTGATAAATGTCTGCATACTATTTGCCATGGTTGGAAAACATAGTCTTTAACCAATATACATTGTTAATTTTACCACTTTTTAAGTTTCACTATTATTAAACCATTTTCATACAGACTGGAAAATGTACTTTTGTAAGTTAACTTCCTTAACATCATAACAGATTTTGATTTGTCTCTCCTGGTTGTTTGAGTGGATGTTATATTTGAGGTCTATGGCTTGTTCCTTTTATACTACTTTTTTTTTTTTCCCAACATATTCAAGTTTGTGAAATCCTTCATAAACATTTCCATCTTATTGTTCAAACTTTTGGGCTTGTTGGATTAGTATTATCCACATTTTACCCATTTTACAGATTGGAATAAGGAACTTGCTCAGGTTGACAAGCTAACAGACATTGGAATCAGGTCTTTGCTTCATGGTCCATTGTTCTGTCTGTGCATAAACTGAAAAGGGAATTATTTCCCTCTGTGGTCAAGCCTGATGACCACTGTCTATTCTCAGATGGTCTTCTCCTATGAAGCATACTTCCCACCTCCTGCAAAACACATGAGCATGTTAACTTTAATCAAAATGTAACAAGTGGGGGCTTCCCTAGTGGCACAGTGGTTGAGAGTCCGCCTGCCGATGCAGGGGACACGGGTTCGTGCCCCGGTCCGGGAAGATCCCACATGCCGCGGAGCGGCTGGGCCCGTGAGCCATGGCCGTTGAGCCTGCGCGTCTGGAGTTTGTGCTCTGCAACGGGAGAGACCACAACAGTGAGAGGCCCACATACCGCCAAAAAAAAAAAAAAAAAGTAAGTGAAGTAAGTCAGCTGTTGAATACATAAAAAAATACATAACTAAATCAGGTTCTAAACCTGTATATGCCCCCGCCATCTTACTACCCAGCTAACAAGTTGGTAGTGGCTGCAGAAAGAGATTAAGACTGTTAGCAGAGGGCAGCTAACCCATCCCAGATCATTTGCAAAATTTTTCCTTTTAACATCTCATTATTATTGTTCATTATATTTTTAAGATATACTTTTCTTAACCATTGACTGTGAGAGTCCATATTTAGGAAGAGGCCTTATGTTAGAGCAGGAATCTTTTACTTCTCCACGAGCCAACAAAACATTACCCCTGGAAAGCAGGCCTTTATGGGATAAGTTTCTCCTTGAACTAAAGTAATTCCAAGGCTCTTCTCCTGTTTATTGTCACTAATAAACATGTTTCCAAATTCTTGAGAATTCAGAGTACTGATGTAAATGCTTATTCTCCAGCACTCCATGGAGAAAAACAGAATCTCTCTCTTCAGGGGAGGGAGCTCTCTTCAGGGGAGGGTGGCCCCTGTGTGTTCACCAGTGGCTAGCTCACAGTATGTGGGAAGGCCACAGCATTCAGCCAGGTGAACTTCATCTATCTTATCCTCGAGAAAAGATGGCTCCACAGCCTTTGCTTAGATCTAGCTTAGATCTTTGTTCTGTCACATTTGCTACCTTCCGTGGGTCTGACTACACCTAGAATTCTGCAGTCTGAATAGGCTCTGGATGGAAAGGCTGCTGTATCATCTTCCATGCAGTCTCTCTCAGAAAACCTCAAGCTGATTCCTTGCTTTTACTAAGAAGTGGCATTCTATTTAGTGTGTCACCAACCAGAAATGCTTTCTAAGTCTCTAGCTAGTATTTTAGTCTAATTTTGCTATAAGCACTTAGGAAATGTCCCCTTTGTTAACTGATGCAGCATGCAGGTGTAGTTTTTATGCTGTATGAAACTACCCACATTGTCAAAAGTTAAGGTCTTTCTGTGGTGTTACTATCGGGGCAGGTGTGACCATTCTGAGGCAGAGTAGGTTACGCTGGGTTTAGGCATACACCTAGAAGGAGAGAAAAGCAAGGACAAAGCTTTATGGAAGCTTCACTTCCTAATAAGTTCTCATTCCAAAGAGCTTTTCCTTTATCTGCTGCAAAAGCTAATTCCAAAGTTGGTTTTGAAATAAGTCTCTGTGTGAGAATCACCTGGGGAGCTAAACCTCAACCTGTCTGAGCGTTCTGCAGTCAGGCGCCTGCCCGTCTGCCTTGATCCTGGGCACTTGGCAGCTGTCCTGTGCTCTTGATAAATAAGCACTGGATTATTGTGACCTTGGCTTGGAGTGGAGGTAAAGAAATATCAGAAGAGAAGTAAGCAGCCCCCTCTCTCCTTCGCGAACCTGGACTCCGGGGTCTGCACTGATGTGCAGAACTTGCAGTTGATTCGCTTGACATTTCAAGAACACTTCAAATGGAAGCATCAAGCACACTGCACTGGCGCTGCCATCTAGTTCAGTGGCGTCCTAAACGGCAGTGAAGTCTGCGTTTCTCTCATCATTTTTGTCCTGAAGTAGGGTAGCCACTGAAAAGCTCTTCACTTCTGTGTGATTACTCATTGATGGCAGGTGTCACGTACCTGGAGGAGGCAGAGGCACTGCTGTAGGAGAGGAAAGACTCAGGGAGAGAGCCCAAGGAGCCCAGCCAGCAGTCTTCAGAGGCAGGTGCAGGAATGGCCACGCCAGTGTTTGCTGCTCATAACAGCTATTGCTAGGAGCTGACCTTTTGACAACTATATTGAAATGTAGAATTTGGAATTCATGGTGGACAGAATTTGCATCACTACGGGTCCAAAGTACAAATCAAGGAATGACAATTTGCTTCGTCCGATAAAGGTACGATAAACTGGTGTCATATTGACGTAAAAGGAAGACGAACGAAATAGCATCATGTGAAATGATAGAAAATACATTATTATAGTCTCTGTCCCTGGTTCCTGGCACAGAGCTCCTAAAACCCCTATTATTTCCTAAGTGATAGGCGAGCGCTAAGAGCATCTTTTGTTCTAATAGTTGGTCTTTGACCCTAGTTCCTGACGCAAAGCTTATAAATCTCTTGGAATTTCCTGGGTGATAGGAGTGTTTTTTGTTCTAATGGGGCGACTCTTGATAGGTTCCTGGATAGCTTCAGGATGGGGGCCAGTCAGAAAGACCAAGAGATGATTAGAAGCTTGGAACTTTCAGCTGCAGCCTCATCCTCCAGGAAGGGGGAGGGGGCTAGAGACTGAGTTAATGATCAGTTGTGCCCTTGTGAATGACGCCTCCATAAAAATGCTAATATTAAGGAGTTTAGAGAGCTTCCAGGTTGTGAACATACCCATGTGCCAGGAGGGTGGTGCACCCCAACTGCATGGGGACAGAAGCTCCTGCATTTGAGACTCTTCCAGACTTTGCCCTATGTGTCTCTTCATCTGGCTGTCCATCTGTATCCTTTATCATATCCTTTATTATACAGTAAACTGGTAAAGTGTAAGTGTTTTCCTGGGTTCTGTGAGCCATTCTAGCAAATTATCAAAACCAAGAAGGGGGTCAGTCACAGGAGCCCTGATTTATAGCTGATCAGTCAGGAGTACAGGTGACAACCTGGACTTGTAATTGGCCTCTGAAGTCTTGTGGGGGGAGGCAATCTCGTGGGACTGAGCCCGTAACCTATGGGGTTTGTGCTAAAATTTGTGTGGAAAACCCACACATCTGGTGTATATTGTAAGTGTGAGTAAAGGAGAAACAAGTGTTTTTCTCATACAAATAATGAACCTAATAACTGAGGTGTTTCTGTGATTGAGATGGCATTTCAAAAGAGTATTTATGTAAGCCAGTTTTACTAGCATCATATATCTATTTGGGGAAGGGGGATGGAATTCCCTCCAACAAATACCAACATAAATTCCAAGTGAGTTAAGTATAAATGTAAGGAACTATAAAGATGAAGGAAAATACAGGTGACTATCTCAGTCAAATAGAAAAAGGGGAAGGATATGATTTAAAAAAACAGTTCACCAAAGATGAAATACTAATGACCGATGAAAAGAGTTTAGTAGTAACTGAAAAATTCAAATGAAAACAACAGTGCTTTCCAAGTGTAAGGCTGTTCTGAGTGTTTTTGGACAGATTGTTCATTTAATCAAGTCTGTGAAGGAGGCACCTTTGTTATACCTATTTTATAGATAAGGGTACAGGCCTAGCTGCTGGGGTAAGTCACTTACTGTGTGATCCTTAACAACTAAGTGGTTGAGCTGCAATCCTGAGCCCTTATGGTCTGGCTCCAGGTCTGCCATAACCACTGTGCTGTATACTGTTACGGAGGATGCCATTTTGCTTGTCAGACGGCATCTGTATAACAGCATGGGCAAGAGTACACAGAGTTTGATTGCTAATCTAAAGCTGAAGTGAGTATAAACCAGTACACCTTTTTTGTTTTTGTTTTTTTTTTTTTTGGTGATATGTTGTCAGAAGACTTGAGAGTTCTTACCCTTCACCCAGCAATTATACTTTTAGAAAATGTACCCAGATGAATAACCTGGGTGTGGGGTTTTAGCTAGGGGACTTCAACTGCTGTAAAGCACATAAGTTTGAAAATAGGAATTGTTCATATCAGAGACTAAGAGATCAGGTTAATGGAATGCATTCCTCCCTGAAGCCACGCCCACCCATCCCTGCAACACAAAGCAGCGTGAGTGTCATGGATTAGTTTACATCAGCAGATAGTAGACAATTAGAGACTCAGATCTTTACTGTTATCATTCCAGATTAGAAGCCAGTGTACACTACCCCCAAGCTCTGCCAGTTGCCAAGCCAACCAAAGGTAAGATATGTTTTCAACCCTCAGGGAAGGGTTGGTCTGCTGACAATGAGGTGGAGGGAAGGAGTCTCCACTGAAGACAGGAGGAATACTGGTCTGAAGTGCTTAGGAGAACAAGATTCCCTGCCGGCTACCCAGTAGAGAAGAGGGGCTCCCACTCATCGGCAGGAGTTCTACTTTCATATGAAATTTAGAAGGTAAGTGGAACTGCCCAGGAAACTTGTCCTGTGTTATGGGAAACTAAAGGACCCACAGGCATTTTTAGTTTCACAATTAACAAGCAGCTTCTCAGGCGTAGTTTCTCAATTGCAGCCTTACCATACATTTTCACGAAGTTTCGCCACTTGACAATTTTCTCCTCAATTTGTAGCTTCCAGAGAAGGGTGGGGATTATCCATCACATGCTGGATTCATCTGTCTGGTTGGCTCCAGCCCCTCCCCTTCAATCCTGCACTTTAACTGCTGGAATCCTTCAGTGTGCTTGTATGGCTCAATGCTCATCAAGTATTCAAGGTCTACAACAATTTCAACCTTTCTCATACCTCCATTCTAGGTACTTCTGCTCAGGCATTTTCTCTTCACTGAATAGAACTCGAGTTTTCTGCCCCTTTGCATCTATACGTTTAACCTATTTTCACTGTACAAATCCTGTCACTCCTGGGAGGGAAAACTAGTAACTCATCATTTTTAGGGGCACTGTAAATTAGTCCTTTCAGAAAGCCATAAAAATATTTGTATCCTTTGCCCTGTTATCCCACTTCTGGAAGTCTAAAGAAATTAACCCAAAGTATGGGAAATATGTGGAAGAATACAGCACAGTGATCAAGATTACCAAAGGAACAACTGTGCGGGCTAAGGATAAGTTCAGTGATGAGTCCCAGAGAATATTTCCATTAAAGGGTAGTAAAGAATTAATGGAGACCAGGAAAGAACAGTCAACTAGAGAATAACCAATAAAGAGATGTCAAGGACATAGTTGAAGTCAGGAATAGTCAACTCAAGTGAAATAAAGCCTCAAACTTGCCCATTGGACTGAGCAGGTAGGAATTTAAACCCTACCCCTCGCTATACCGAGGCATTGCAGGGACCGAAGACAGATTACATGGAATCGAGGAGGTGGGAAGAATGTAGAGGTATCAAGAAGCTTGGTTATGAACTAAAAAAGGTAAAGGACAATAAGCAGAGGGCATACAGGCCAAGGAAGAGTTTTCTTTAAGATGAAAGTAAATTTACTTTGTTCATCCACTTGACACTTTGAGAGCCTTCTATGAGCCAGTAGTTTTAGGTGTGAGAAACAATAAACAAAGGTTTTGTGGACTGTGGCAGGGCACCAAGCTCAGCACATGAGTCTCCTCCCGGCTCTCGGGAGAGGGATGCTATTTGTTCAGTTTGGGAGAGGAGGG
Organism: Stenella coeruleoalba; assembly: GCF_951394435.1. Lineage (NCBI taxonomy): Eukaryota > Metazoa > Chordata > Mammalia > Artiodactyla > Delphinidae > Stenella > Stenella coeruleoalba. The sequence continues at coordinate 62,647,473 of NC_137154.1, read as the reverse complement.
AAAGTATTTCTGACCCTGATGCCAATAGCTTGGGTGGCTATCAAAGCCAGGGTCACAAGGGATGCAGGGGAGCAGTGCTAATCTGCACAGCCTCCACCTGGCCACCCTCACCCCCTGCTGCCACTGCTTCCTGCCCGTCATTTGAATAAACGTGTTTCTACAGAAAAAAGTTTTGCTTTTATGGAGTGTATGTTCTTGTGAGAATAGTCAGTGGACAAATATTTCATGACATGATGAGTACTCTGAAAAAAAGGGTGAAGGGATAGACTGATATGATCAGAGTACGGTGCTACTTTCTATAAGTTATCAAGGAAGACCTCTGATGAGATGGCCTTTGAGCAAAGACAAATGAAGTGAGGAAGCAAGAGGGTAAGATGTGGTGACTGGCTGCCCTCCCCACATACACAGGCAGAGGAAAGACCAAAGATCCTAAAGGAGACTATGCTTGGCTTCTCTGAGCAGCATCAAGGATACCAGGAAGGCTTGAGCAGAGTGGGTGAGAGGGAGCTTGGTGGGAGCAGAGGTCAGAGAGGTGGCAGTGGGCAGGGCTTTCTAGGTCATGCTGAGGTTTGGATTTCATTCTGAGCTGGGATGCCACTGCACATGTTGAGCAGAGGATTCTTTAAGAATTTTTGTTGGCAAAAAGGTCACTGTGGCTGCTGTACTGAGAGACAAAAGAAGGAAATGGCAAATCAGTCAGGAGACAATGGTAATAGTCCTTAAGTATGAGCAAAACTTAGGCCCTGTGAGGATTAGCTGGAAGAGCTGACCAAAGATAAGACACAAACAGTAGAAGGAGCATTTACTGAAGGTTGACCAAGGTGACAGGAGACTTCTGAACTCCCCTTGTCCCACAGGCACACTGAATGTACAGCTACACGTGGAGCAATTACCTCTATAGGAAATGTAGTCATAGCTGAGCAACCCTTACACATCAAGTGAATGAGAACAGAAATACCCACATCAAAACACATAGGTAAGGCTGAGACACACTTTCACCATAAACTCCACGCCAGCACAGCACCAAACAATTGGGAGGGAACGTCTAGTTCCAGCTTTTCCCTGAGGAGTGAAGGGTTTGGATCCCACATTTAGCACCTCAACTTTTAAGACTCCCACACAAGGGATGGGCTCCCAAAACACCAACAAGGCTTGCATTTATGAGATCCACAGCACTGGCAATTTATGAGATGGCTTCACTGGTGCATTCTATCAAACAGATAACGAATTAATACCAACACTTCTCAGACTCTTCCAAAACAAAAAAGAATACTTCCAAACTCTTTATCCTGATAATAAAACTGGGCAAGGTCACTACAAGAAAAGTAGAAGCCAATATGCCTGATGAACATAGATGTAAAACTTCAATGGAATATTAGCTAATCAAATTTAAACAACTGTGGATCATGTAGTACTGTAGTATATATTGACTGAAAAAAATATACATATAAATGTTTTCCAGTGGTCAACTGTACTTAGGAATATATTTAACCAAGGAGGTCAAAGGTCTATACACTGAAAACTGTAAGACACTGAAGAAAAAAATTGAAGACATAAATGGAAAGCTGTTCTGTGCTCATGCATTAGAAGAATTAATATTGTTAAAATGTCCACCCTACCCAAAGCACTCTACAGATTCCATGCTAGCTAGCCCTATCCAATAGCATTTTTCACAGAAATAGAGAAAACAGTCCTAAAATTTGTATGGAATCACAAAAGATGCTGAATAGTCAAAGCAATCTTGAGAAAGAGCAACAAAGCTGGAGGTATCATGCTTCCTGATTTCAAACTACATTACAAAGCTATAGTCATCAAAACAGTATGGTATTAGCATAAAAACAGACATCACATCAGTGGAACAGAATATAGAGCCCAGAAACAAACCCCAGCGTATATGGTCAATTTTCAATATAGAAGCGGAAAATATACAATGGGGAAAGGATAGTCTCTTCAATACTTGATGTGAGGAAAACTGGATTGCCACATGCAAAAGAATGAAAGTGGACCCCTATCTTACACCATATACAAAAATCAACTCAATTAAAGGCTTAAATGTTAAGACCTGCACCTGGAAAACCTCTAGAAGAAAACATAGGGGGTAAGCTCCTCATCATTGGTCTTGGCAATTATTTTTTGGATTTGACACCAAAAGCAAAGGTAACAAAAGCAAAAATAAAAAAGTGGGATTACATCAACTAAAAAGCTTTTGTGCAGCAAAAGAAACTAAACAAAACAAAAAGAAAAGGCAACTTAATGAACAAGAGAAGATATTTGCAAATGATACATCTAATAAGGGTTAATATCCAAAATATATAAAGAATTCATAAACTCAACATCAAAAAAAAAGTTTAAAAATGGGCAGAAGACCTGAATAATTATTTTTCCAAAGAAGAAATACAGATGGCCAACAGGTACATGAAAATGTACTCAGCATCACTAATCATCAGGGAAATGAAATTCAAAACCACAGTGAGATATCACCTCACACCTGTGAGGCTATTAGGATGGCTGTTATCAACAAGACAAGAGATGACAAATACTGGTGCGGGTTTGGAGAGAAGAAACCCTAGTGCACTGTTGATTGGAATGTAAGCTAGTACAGCCACTATGGAAAACAGTATGGAAGTTCCTCAAGAAGTTAAAAATAGAACATGATCCAGCAATCCTACTTCTAGGTGTACATCCAAAGGAAACAGCACCGTTATCTCAAATAGACAACTGTACTCTCATGTTCACTGCAGCATTATTCACTACAGCCAAGGTATGGAAACGACCTGTCTGTTAACAGATGAACTGATAAAAAAAATTGTGATAAATATACACACATGATGAAATATTCCATCTTTAAAAAGAAGGAAATCCTGTCATTTATGACAAAATAGATGAAACTGTGAGGCATTATGCTAAGTGAAATAAGCCAGAAAAAGCAAAACAATTACTGGATGCTATCACTTATATGTGGAATTTAAAAAATAATAATAAATAGAAACAAAGTAGAAAATTGGTTTCCAGGGGCTGGAGGGTGGGGGAAATAGGGAGAGGTTAGTAAAAGGATACAAAGTTAAAAAGAATAAGGTCTGAGGATCTAATGAATAGCATGGTAACTATAGTTGATAACACTATACTGTGTAATTGAAATTTACTAAGAGAGTAGAATTTAAATGTTCTCACCCTGCCCCCCACCAAAGGTAAGAATGTGAGGTGATGGATGTGTTAACTTTATGGCAGGGAATACTTTCACAATGGATACGTGTATCAAATCATCACATTATACGCTGTAAATACCTGAAATTTTTATTTGTCAATTATATCTTAATAGAGCCGAAAAAAAGAATGTACTAACAGCATTAATTACTTAGAGTAGAAGGAGTTAAGGAAGTTTAAAAAAAGAGAGAGGAGATAGGCTGAAAAATCAGTGGGAGGAAGGGGAAAGCTGAGTGGTCCGGAGTGGAGGTGAGATGGGCTGGGAGGTGGAAGAAAGTCAAATGGAGAGCCTGGAATACAGGTGTATACGGAGGACAATGTGCAGAAAATGCTCTTTTTTTGAAGAGCATTTTCTTTCCCTTCTGAAAGCATTTCCATGATTGAGGAAAGCACCTGCTTCTTGATGAGAAAATGCAGCATAGCTGTAACACTGTGGACTCTGCAGCCTTGCTATGAGTTTGAACCCTAGTTTGGGCAAGTTACATACTCTCCCTGTGCCTCAGTTTCATCTATAAAATGGTATAATAGTGCCTACCTCATAGGGCCAATGTAGTCAATGAATTAATAAATGGAAGCATTTTAAAACAGCCTGGCACATGATAGAAGTTCAATACATACTTACTATTCTTACTGGAATGCAGAATAGCTTGTGGTTAAGAGCCTAGATTCTGGAGACAAAACACCTGTGTTCAAATCCTGACTGTCTCTTACTAGCTGGGAGACTTTGGGAAAGTTACTAAATTTCCCTCTGCCTGTTTCTGTATCTGTGAAATGAGAATGATTAGAGACCCTACCTTCATAGGATTATAAGAAGGATCAACTAGGTTAATGTAAGTAAAGTGCGTTTAATAAGTGCATTTAAGTGTTTGCCATTATTAGTCTTACTAAAGAACCTTTGAAAATATCAGGCTTTGGATTTATCCAAGCTGTTCTGTTTGCATAGTTGATGTCAGCGCAGTGCTGGTGGAGGTTCCATGAGCTGCTTCCAAAGCAGAACCCCGAGCCCCTGACTCCACATGACCTCAAGCAGGAGTCCTGGGTGCTGAGGCAGCTTCAGCAATACTTCAGTTTGGTGTGACAGAACCCTGTTTTGAAAACAGCAAGCCCGACAAATCTAAGTATACTTAGGTCGGCAGTTTTAGGTGCCCTCAGATAAAGCAGAATACTTTCTAAAGTAGTTTGAGCCCTTTTTAAAATTTATAAGAGAATAGATACCGCAAAGACTTATTTAGTGTCCTGGAGACTACATTTTACTATTGAAAACATTGACTTCAATGAGATTAATATTCATGTCAGTCTCTGTTTTAGGATTAGGTTTGGCTGTGTGTAACAGAAAGTTCACACCAACAATGATTCAAACAAGACAGAAGTTTATTTTCTCTCGTGAAAGTCTGAGTGGACATGGCAGCTTTGCAAGGTTGTTAGGTGTCCACTTTTAGGTGTTGGGTGTCTTGCTGTTCCACGGGCCTTAAGGTGTTCCTCTCATCACACAGTCGACTGTGGCTGAGCAGCAGAACTACATTCCAAGCAGCAGGATGAAAGAAGGGGGGAGAAGGGGAGGGAAAGGGATGACCCAGAAATTGTGCACAACATTTATTCACCTTCCATTGGCCAGAACTTTGTCACGTGACTGCAAGGGAAGCTGGGAAACAGAGACTTTAATTGGGGTGACCGTATTCTCAACAACTAAATGAATGTATTATTATTGAAACGGGGAGAATAGATTTGAAGGAAAACTAGCAGCTGCTATCGTAGTCGTACATTTTTTATTAAAAGAATTGCTAATTTCTTGAACCTTTTCTGCTCAATGACCTCAAAACCCTACCATGTCACATATTGTAACTTGAGATCTGAGATATCCTAAAAAAGAATTATAGTTTATAGTTGTAGAATTTAAATATTTCAAAGGAGTTAAATGCAAAAAAAGTTAAAAGCTTATAAAAGGAAAAATAAGCAAATCCAAACTCTTAGTGTTCGGCAGATGTTTCAAGCATGTTGGAAATGTGTACCTTCTGAATAGATTTTAGGCCCTGCTATATCCCAAGTTGACATTTTTACATAAATAGCGCAAAAGCCACAGAGGACACTTTTTAAGTGGCTAGGAGAAAATGACCCATGCAAAATGAAATGTAGCAGTCAAAGAACATCAAAGATCTGAAGTTAATTGCACACTTGCACCAGAACCTCAAGTGAGGCCAGAGCCCACCATCCCTCTGATTTGGTGTCTGAGGGCTTTAAAGATAAAAACGCTTCGCTGGCCTCTGTTAGTCAGGCAGAGGGGAATCCAACAGAGTTAATTTTCATTCCTCTTAGGAGGAGGGAAATGTTGCAAGGCCTAGCATATTTTTATAGCTGAGACTATACAAAAAGATGGCCCTAACCCAAGAAGGCGAGAGGTCAGTGAGTTGAGCAAAGGATTTGAGGAAGGAAATGCTGACAAAACCTTTTACTAAGAATCTTTGAGTATATCTGCATCTGCAGTCCTTTCAAACTTTTGCTGGCTGGAAGTCTGGAAACATTTCCATGTGAAGAATCTTTTAGAAGTATCTTGGATGTTTTTTAGCACTTACGTAGATCATAAGAACAGAATGACCTAAAACATAACCAATCTAAAGAGTCATGGTCAAAAAAGCAGCCTTTCTGGGAACTTGAGCCTCACAAAGTCACAGGAGCAGGAAATGGAAATACTTAATCAAGTTAAAGTCACTAATATTTAGAAAGCCTCTGCTGCTTGAGGGCACAGTTCCTTGTGTCGAGTGCAAAAGCCAGTTTTATTCCAAGAAAAATACAGAGAACTGTTGTGTTGAGATCTAGTAAAACAAGCAAGGATCAAGCAGGCCTTTAACAAACAGCCCTTTATTGCCACAAAAATCCCCTTGGTCTCCCTGACCCTGAATCACTCCAGTGTCTGACTCTAGGATTCAGAAAGAAACAAAATTGTTACCACTGACCCACAGTGCGGAGTGCCCTTCCTCCACTGCACTCGTAAGAATTTTGGAACTGGGTTTACTACTTGTCCCTACTGCTGTAGATCTGCAGATCCAGGGCAGGGCTTCTTAGAGTCCTCACACGAGTGGGTGGCTGAGCCCTCTTTCCAGCCACCCTGAAACGAATTCCCCCCTAGAAGTGAGTTCCTCTGCTGAGTTTCTGACTAACCTCTCTATCCAAAACTCTATTCCTTGTTCTCCAGTTGTTCTCCCTCAAGATTGAGGAGTATCAAAGAAAAGGGGAGATTGTAATTGATCAGGATCCTATGGTGCCTTCCCAGGACAGACTCTTGCTATGTTCTCCACCTGCATCTTGTTTGTAGAAAAACTTTAGCCTCCTAGGCCCTCCCAGAGTCCCAAAGAGCAAATTTAATCAGAGAAGTGAGAAAATGCAGAAAGGAAAACAAGCAAGACAAAATAATAACAGTTTAGCCATTAAACAGTCCAGGACCTTTAGTTCCTCTTCCAGGGCTGTGGATAATATTCTGAGCCATGTCCTTGAGCTGTTCTGCAGATACTGAAACCCCCACCAGGTGGAGGAAGTTAACTGCATTTTGACCCCAAGCACATAGACCCCAGACTGGTGGGAACCAGAAGGTTGATGACGTTGACTTCCACTTACCTCACCACCAACCAATCAGAAGAATGTCCACAGCTGATCACCTGTCCACACCTGCAACCCTCTCCCTCACCCTCTCTTTGAAAACCTTTCCCTGAAAGCGATCAGGGAATTTGGGTCTTTAGAGCATTAACTGCCCATACTCCTTGCTTGGCCCTGCAATAAATGCTGCACTTCTCTTCACCACAACCTAGTGTCAGTAGATTGCCTTTACTGCACACAGGTGAGTGGACCCAAATTTGGTTCAGTAACAACCAATTTGGTTCAGTGAGCCCCTTGATACAAGCACGCAGGGCCCAGCTGCCATCAGAGCTTTTTCGGCGCCTCACAGCATGTGATGGATCAGACACGGGCACACTCTGTGCACCTTTGAGTGAATGTACTGTAAAGACAAGCAGAAGTCTTAGGCCTTTCTCCCAGAGATTGCTGTTAAATTCAGTTATCATTTCAACTGCCATGTATTGCATATCTACTGTGTGCAGGTTACATGCAGTCTCTGTCATCCTTGAAACAATCCTTCAATACAGGAATTGGGTCCATGTAATACTGAGGAGAATAGGCTTGAAAGAGGTGAAGTGACTGCCCGAGATTCAAGGCAGCCAGCCTGATCCCAGAGTGTTTCCCCACACGCCACCCAGTCTCTTTACACCTTAATTTCTTCAAACCTATCTTGTTCCTGGGCCACAGTAAGCACATTCCCAGCCTGATGCTAAGGCTGCCAACACCCTGTCCCGTCTTCCCCAGTCTTGAATGACAACATATAGAACTCACATGCTTGGTTTTTCTGAGAACTGAAACCAACATAAAATTCTCCAAAACTCATCTTAAATTTCTTTTCCAAACCTATCGCTAAAGGTGTGAAAAATAAAGTATTCTGAGTTAAACACAACCACCGCACCACCTAGAATATCCTGTTCTGCCATCTCCCACTTTCCTTTCTTCCTTCTCTGCTGTTAGTGTTTAAGAGTGAAAGCAGGTTACACCAAGGCTGAGAGGCTCCTTGACCCATCAGGCACTTTTGCTGGACCGTGAATATCTTGAGGAAAGGGGCAGTTTCATGTTGCCTCCCTCATGTCCTACACACAGTGCCTGGGTGCAAAGATTCATTTGATAAGTGGTTTGTTGGATAGGTGACACTGATGGGAAATTCACAGTGGTACAACTTTATTGAGATTTCCTTGTAATGTAGTCACCTAACAGGGCTACCACCCTAAGCTATTAAGAATCTAGGTTGTTAGGAAAATCCCGAAGATTTGTTTTAGAGATACTGCTATCTGCAAATTCTAAACGCAAGGAATAATATTAACAGAAGAAAAGAAAATTCTTCCCCTTTTCCAAAGGATGCCTTTTCCACTCTGACATCTTGGCAGCAAACAGGACTTTTAGTCATTTGATATTTTCTTCTGATTCAATTTCACATTGTGAAGGAGAAACTGCCACACCTAATAAATAAATGCTGGAATCCTACCATGTTATGCCTGGCTTGTTTTAATAATCTCATGGTCTGAACTTTCCAAATGTGAAAGTCAGTTTCTGCTGACCTACTGAAACCAATGAGCTGTCACATAGGCTATATTTGTTGGTTACTGGGAGCTCTTTGGTTTGTCCCAGTGGAAGGTCAGTAAGTTTTTTTTTTTTTTCCTACCCAAGAAAAGTAAAGATCTTATCTATAAAAAGTTTACCTTTCTTTCTTGAAAAGAAAATTGGCCAGTTCACTCCATATTGTTACTAACTTTTCCAAGGACGTTTCTGTTTCTGTTGACCTTTGAAAGATTGTCCTAACAAAGTATTCTGCCTTCCTGTCAGGAAACACTCTTGCTGCCGTTCACACTGTCACTTCATGGAGTGGATTGGAATATGGTTATTTGGGGGGACTTTTTTTTTTGGCTGTGCCACGCGTCTTACAGGATCTTATTTCCCCAACCAGGGATCAAACCCGTGCCCCCTGCAGTGGAAGCATGGGAGTCCTAATCACTGGACAGCTAGGGAATTCCCTGGGTGTGTGTGGGGGGGCTTTTTTTTTTAATCTTTCTGAAGTATAAAACATATCAGTCACGTACCCAATCTTAAGTGTCCTGCTTGATGAATGTTTGCGAAGTGAACATGTCCATGTTAACTGCCACTCATCAAAATTACCAGAAAACTCTTTCATGTACCATCCTCGCCATTCCCCTCCACAAAAGTAATCACTCTTCTGACTTCTATCATCAAGATTAGCACGCTCGTCCTGTTTTTGAATATTGTGTAAATGGAATCATACCGTATGTGTTCTTTTGTGTCTGCCTTCCTTCACTCAGTATTACGTCTATAAGATTGATCTACATTGCTGCATATGGAAATAGTTTGTTCTTTCATTACTGTATAGTATTCCATTGCATGAATATAGCACAATTTACTTACATATTCTACTGCCGATAGTCTACTACTGTTTCAAGTTTTGGCCTATTTTCAGTAAAGCTGCTAGGAACATTCTTATCCCTGTCTTCAGGTAAACATAACCACTTGTTTCTGTTCCATATTAAGAGTGAAATTGCTGGAGCATGACATACATATACACATATATGTATACATGTATACATATATACATACATATATATGTTCAGCTTTAATAATTACTGCCAAACATATTCCAGAGTGTTTGTGCCAATTAATACTCCCATCAACAACTATGAGAGGAGTTCAAATCACTCTGTATCCTTGTCAGTATTTACTATTTTCAACTTTTAAGTTTTAGCCATTCTAGTGGGTGTATAGTATATCGTGGTTTTAATTTGCTTTTCCCTCATCACTGATAGTGTTGATCTCCTTTTTAGGCTTCCTAGTCATTTGGATATATTCTTCTGTGAAGTGCCTCCTCAAATCTTTCTTTCTACTGATTTGTACAAGTTCTTTATATATTTTGGATATGATTTTTTGGTTAGATATAGGTATAGTAAATAAATTCTCCCAATATGTGGTTTGCCTTTTGACTCTCTTAATGGTGTCTTTTAATGAAAAGAGATATTAATTTTAATAAAATGCAGTTTATCAGTCTTTTTATGATTGGTTATTTTTATGACTTTTATTTTTCCCAGGGAGGTGGTTGATACAGGGAGCAGTAGGCTTGATGGAGCCATGTGGAACACTACCAAATCCACATTTACCCACGTACCAGATGTAGTTTAAAATTTCAGGCATAGGCTTTGAGGATCTATTGGATGTGCACAGGGGAGCATGAAAATATTCTTATATTTTCTACTAAACGCTTTATTGTTTTACGTTCCATATTTAGGTCTCAGATTCACTTTGAGTTGATTTTTGTGTATGGTATGAGGTAAGAGTCAATGTTCATTTTTTTTCCAGCTACACAATTGCCTCATCATCATTTATTATTAAAAAAGACCATGCCCCCCCCCGCAGTGAATTATAGGGGCATCTTTGCAGAAGTCAAGAGACTGTAAATGTGTGGCTTTGTTTCTGGACTCTCTATTCTGTTCCACCGGACTGATTCTTCATCTTTGGGCCTGTAGTGCACTGTCTTAATTACTGAAATGTTATGTTAAGTCTTGCAGTTTGGTAGTGTTAAGGTCTCCAATTTGTTGTTTTACTTCAAGATTGTTTTGGCTATCCTAGGTCTTCTGCCTAGGTTATAAATTTCCATAATAATGTTACAAAAAACTTGTTAACGTCTACAAGAAAATGCTAGCATTTTGATTTGGATTGCACTGAATCTATAGATCAAGTTGGGAAGAACAGACATCTTAACTCTTTTGAATCTTCCACTTCATGATAATGGTGTATCTCTCTGTTTATTCCATTTATTTAAGTTTTCTTTAATTTCTCTCAACAATGTTTTGAAGTCTTCAGCATAGAAATTTTGCTTATATTTCATTGCATGAATTCCTTGATATTTGACGTTATTGATTCTATTTTATTTTTCCCAATTGTTTGTTGCTAGTATAAAGAAATACATTGGATCTTTATTGACCTTGTACTCTGTGACCTTGCTAAATTCACTTGTAAATTCTAGTAGTTTGTAGATTACTTTGGATTATCTACATACAAAACCTTGACATCTCTAAGACAATTTGCTTCTTTCTTCTAATCTCTATGCTTTTAATTCCTTTTTCTTGCCTGGTTAGAATACTCCAGTTCTAGTCAACACTGTTGAATAGAAGTGTGATGGTGAATATATGTCTTGTTCCTGACCTCAATGGGAAAATGTTTAATATTTCACTATTAAATACAATTTTAGCTACAGGGCTTTTTTTTTTTTTTTTTTAAAAAAGATATTCCTTCTTTGCTGAGAGCTTTATCATATTATTATGAATTTTTATCACACTGTTAAACTTTATCAAATGCTGTATCTAGTGAGATGATCATATGAGTTACCACCTATGTTCTGTTCATTTTACCCTTGATTTTTTTATTTTGAGATAGCTTTAGAATCACATGCAGTTGTACAAAAATAATACAGACAGATCACATGTACTCTTTATCCAGTTTCCCTAAAAATAAGCATTTTTTCCAAAATTATAGTACAATGTCACAACCAGGATATTGATATTGATATAATCCATTGATCTCATTCATGTTTCCACTCTGATTACTGAATATTAAACCAACCTTGCATTCTTTATTCATGAAATATTATATATTATAATATTGCTAGATTCAATAAGCTAATATTTTGTGAATGATTTTGCATCTATCTTCATGAGAAATACTGGCCTTTAATTTTCTTTTCCTGTAATGATGTTGCCAGGTTTGGGTATTAGAATAATATTGACCTCATAGAATAATTTGGAAGTGTTTCTTTTTTCTCTGTTCTCTGAACGAGTTTGTGTATATTTGGTATTGTATCTTTTTGAAATGTTTGGAAAAATTCACCAGTGAAGCAAGCCAGCTGGCTTCTTAAATTTTTTAAATGTAGATTGGATTTTTAAAAACATATCTAGGCCTAAATCAGAATTTTTGTTTCCTCCTGTTTTGTAGAAATATTTTTCAAGAAATGTGTCCATTTCATCTAAATTGTCAAATTTATGGGGAAAGTTTTTTTCTGCTTAATTTCCTTTTATCCTTTTAATAATGTCTGTAATTCTGTAGTGATGTCTCTTTTTCATTTATTTCCTCTCTTTTTTGATTAGTCTTACTATGGGTTATCAATTTTAATTAACCCTTCAAGGAACCAGCTTTTGACTTTGTTGATTTTCTCTTTTATATGTCAACTTTCTATTTAATTAATTTCTGCTCTTTATTTCCTTTCTTCTACTTTCTTTGGGTTTATTTTTGCTGCTTTTTTTAGATTCCTGAGATGAAAGCTTAGATGATTGAATTTTCAAACTTTCTTCTTTTTAATACATGAAAGGTTATAAATTTCCCTTTAAACATCACTTTAACTGGTCCCCACAAGTTTTGATGTCATATTTTTCATTATAATTCAGAGTATTTTTTCCTTGTGATTTCTCCTTTCACACATAGGCTTTTCCGAAGTATCTTGCTTACCTGAAAATTACAGCTTTGTTTTTGTTGTTGTTGTTTTTAGTTATTTCCTACTGTGGTCAGAGAACCGTTCCATGCATTTCAACTTTTTGAATATTTGTTGTCACTTACTTTATGGCCCAGGATATAGTCTATTTTTGTAAATATTTTATGTACACTTGAAAAGTATGTGTAATCTACAGTTGTTTAACTTTTTATATCCTTAATGATTGGGGTTTTGTTTTGTTTTTTAATCAGTTATTGAGAGAGGTGTGGTAAGACCTTCAAGTCTAATGGTGAATTTGTTTCTGCCTGTTTTCTTTTTTCTTTTTTTATTGTGGTAAAATATACATAAGGTTTACCATATTGCTTTTTAGTTTGGTAAATTTTGTTTTATATATTTTGAGATTATATTATTATTTAGAATTGTTATATCATCCTGATGAATTAATTGCTTATTATTGTGACATATATTTCTTCATTTTCTTAACACTTCTTACCTTAAAGTCTACTTTGTCGAATAGTTTGGTCACACCAGCTTCCTTCTGGTTAATGTTTGCATGGTGTATTTACTTTCAATCTATCTGTGGCCTTATATTTAAAACGTGTTTCAAAAGAAAGAAAAAAAAGGCATTTCTTGTAAAAAGCTTTATAAGTAGAACTAGCTTTAAAATGGAAAGCTGATGCCAAATTCAGGCACAGTCAGAGTGTCCTTGGCTTGTGGTACCAATAAGAGGGAAGGAGTGATGACCTTGGATAGAGACTCAGCAGTTTAGACTTGATATAGCTGATGGGAGATGGACCTCCCTGTTGATGGAATATTTTTGTAAAAGAAATTACCACCCTCAAATTTGTTTCTAAAATGTTTGATTTTCATTATAGTGTTAGGTTAAAGAAGAGTAGACTTGAATTGTGGACTGGCTATCTATCATTCAGCACCCTCAGAGGGAAAGATGTGTAGTCAGTGCTATGTAGACCTCTAAATTTTCTCAGAAAATTCCTAATTGAACTATTTCATATTGGCATCCTAGATTGATCAGTAAATTTTTAAGTGGTAAGCAACCTCAGAGACCATCTTGGCCCACTGTCATGCTCCTCTGTACTTGAATATGGAAATATAAAGTGTACTTTCATTTTTGTCACTCAGGCCATGCAAGTAAATGAATAGCTGGATACTCAGATCTTTGATTTTAAATGTAATTATGACCTTTAGAAATAACTGCTTTGAAAATGGACCAAAGAGTAAATAAAATGGGTGACTGATATACCTCAGTTCCCAAAGGAAATGTATAAGAAGCTGTTTTTACTTTGCAGATTTCAGTCTTAGAGAAAAGACTTCATCATTTTATATGTGATGTGGCTTTCCGGGCTCCTGACATCGTCATAGAATTTGACTGGAGTCTCCTCTTGGGAATGAATGGGCATTTTCTTGCTCTCCACAGTCATGAGCTTCACTTCCAGGGGGCCCAAGTTTACATAATCCTATGGTGAACAGACACAGAGGAGAATAGGAGAGGTTATTCAGCAAGTTACCAGCCTTCATAGATCAGGTTTTATTTACTATAGTTGGCCTCTATATGACAGATTTCATTGCCCTCCTGATTATCTGAATGCTGTATGACATGTGAAATATGAGAGCTACTGTAAATAAAAACCACTCAGTAAAGTTATATACCCAGTGGGGGCATGGTAGGCAAACCTCCCAAAGAGCAGGCAGCAAGGCTTGCAGGCTTGTCTTCTGGGGGCTTGAGCCGGGGAGGGAACATCAACTACAGCAGGGAGATATATTCTCTGCAAGCTCTTTAATTGGTAAAAGGAAGTAGGAAGTATTGGCTGCATTTATATAGCCCTCTGCTGGCCAGGATATAACCACAGCAGAGTTTTTTATATTAATCAAGAACAAAATGAGTGATCTGCAAACATCTTTGACGATAAATATCTTTTTTTAAATAAATTTATCTATTTATTTATTTATTTTTATTTTTGGCTGTGTTGGGTCTTCGTTTCTGTGCAAGGGCTTTCTCTAGTTGCGGCGAGCGAGGGCCACTCTTCATTGCGGTGCGCGGGCCTCTCACTGTTGCGGCCTCTCTTGTTGTGGAGCACAGGCTCCAGACGCGCAGGCTCAGTAGTTGTGGCTCACGGGCCCAGTTGCTCCGCGGCATGTGGGATCTTCCCAGACCAGGGCTCGAACCCGTGTCCCCTGCATTGGCAGGCAGATTCTCAACCATTGCACCACCAGGGAAGCCCGACGATAAATGTCTTAATATTGAGCAAATCTACATGGGTTTTGCACATTTCACAGGATCTACTGTAGATATAAAACTTACCACATTCTGTCAAACTGAATATAGTTTCAGATATCAACAAACAGAATTAGAAGTCTAATTTATATGAAATCCCACAGCTAACCCCAAACTGACTTGAAACAGCTCCAGCCATACCCAATGGGCCTTCCTCTGGGAAGCCTCTCCAAGCTGTAACTCCTTCTTTTGGATTCCTTCAACACTTCAACATGAGTGCCCACTATGTGCCAGGCTGTGTACCAAGTGCTGGGGCAAAAGACTGGTCAGGGAGACAGATACAGGTAGGACATTCCTCCTGTACAGTAATCAATGATTTTATCAGTTTTCTACTAGCATGTACACTATTTAGGGTAGGGCCTGCCACATAGGCGTCTTTGAGACTTCATTTTTTCCTGTTCTTCCCCTTAAATTCTCAAGCATCTAACAAGTACCTGGCATGTTGTGAGGGTCTCAATAAACATTTATTAGAATTTAGGAGAGTCAAAGAATGAAAAAGGAAGGCAATGTTTTATTAATATTTCTCAAAAATTCATATAACTGTATGTAGCTTTTAAAATACATAATTGCAGAGCTACAATAAATGCGAGATAGGAGAAAAGTAAATTGATGGAAGTCTACCATATATTTCAGAACCATCTGGAGCAGGATTCTGAAGTAATAGACTCTCTTAGTCTGCTTGAACTGCCATAGCAAATACCACAGGCTGAGTGGCTGAAATGACAGAACTTTATTTCTCACAGTTCTGGAGGCTGGGAAGTCCAACATTAGGATGCCAGCATGGTTGGGTTCTGGTGAGAGCCTCTTCCTGGCTGGCAGATGGCTGCCTTCTCACAGCGTTCTCACAAGGCAAAGCCTCTTCTTATAAGGCCACAGTCCTATCAGGTGAGGGCCCATCTTCATGACCTCATATAACTTTAATTAACTCCTAAAGCCTGTATCTCCAGATACAGTCATATTGTGTGTTAGGGCTTCAACATGTGAATTTGGGGGAGGGGTGGGGACAAAATTCAGTCTGTAGCACATACAGTACCATTTCCACCACATCAAAAACTTCCGTGGAAAGTAAGGTCTTAGAAGAGAATGTAGGCGAAACATTCTCTGACATAAATCATACCAGTGTTTCCTTAGGTCAGTCTCCTACAGCAATAGAAATCAAAGTGAAAATAAACAAATGGGACTTAAACTTACAAGCTTCTGCACAGCAAAGGAAACCATAAACAAAAGGAAAGGATAACCTACGGAATGGGAGAAAATATTTGCAAACGACACAACCAACAAGGGCTTAATTTCCAAAATGTACAAACAGCTCATACAAGTCGACAACAAAAAAACAAACAACCCAATCAAAACATGGGCCTAAAGAGACATTTCTTCAAAGAAGAAATACAGATGGCCAATAGGCACGTGAAAAGACGCTCAACATCGCTAATTATTAGAGAAATGCAAGTCAAAACTACAATGGGTTACCACCTCACGCTGGTCAGAATGGCCATCATTAAAATGTCTACAAATAACAAATGCTGGGGAGGGTGCAAACCTCCTGCATGGTTTGTGGGAATGTAAGTTGGTGCAGCCACTATGGAAAACAGTATGGAGGTTCCTCAGAAAACTAAAAATAGAATTACCATATGATCCAGCAATCCCACTCCTGGGCATATATCCAGACGAAACTATAATTCAAAAAGATACATGCATCCCTATGTTCATAGCAGCACTACTCACAATAGCCAAGACATAGAAAAAGCCTAAATGTCCATCAACAGATGAATGGTTAAAGAAGATGTGGTACATATATACAATGGAATACTACTCAGCCATAAAAAAAGAATGAAATAATGCCATTTGCAGCAACATGGATGCAACTACAGATTATCGTACTAAGTAAAGTAAGTCAGACAGAGAAAGACAAATACCATATGATATCACGTGTAGAATCTAAAATATGACACAAATGAACCTATTTATGAAACAGAAAATCAGGGACATAGAGAATAGACTGGTGGTTTGCCAAGGGGGAGAGGGGGTGGGAGAAGGGAGGAGTGGGAGTTTGGGGTTAGCAGATGCACACTGGTATATATAGAATGGATAAACAACAAGGTCCTACTGTATAGCAAAGGGAACTATATTCAATGTCCTGTGGTAAACCATAATGGAAAAGAATATGAAGAAGAAGAATGTATATATACATATACATGTATAACTGAGTCACTTTGCTGTACAGCAGTAATTAACACAACATTGTAAGTCAAATAGAAAAGAAATTTAAATAAATTCAACGGATAAAAACATAAAAAGTAAGAAGGTTTTTCATTCAACCAAATGGTATGCAAGTTTGGAATTTTATAGACAGTTGTCCACTAGCGTGAGGTTATTGTAACATACAAGGCGTCATGATTCCAATATACTCATGGGGGTGTTTGAGTGTTATAGAGACTAGAGCTTTAGTCTTTAAATTATCACTTGATGGTAGCAGGACTGAGTTGTACTTAGTTAAAATGGTTTTTGTTGATTTATTCAGTTTCTTTTGCTTTCTTAATTACTCTTTCTCCTACCAGACTTTAAGTTCTAGGAGAACTTTCAAGGTTATTGGTAGTACCAAGAGGGAAAACAGCAAGGGGTGGATGTGAAAGTGACTGGAATGTACCAAAAAGTTTTAAAATTAAAAGGCTTGATAATCTAGGTTTCACCTACTGGTATATGTGACTGTTTGTACTTTCCAAAGATGGTCATGCTATCATATACATCCTATCCCACGTGCTTTTCTTACAATATGATGCTGATCTTCCTCTTTCAAGATGCAGGACCTGCACTGTTTCTCTTTGGGTGGAACTTTGTAGCTACATCGACAAATAGAATATGATGGAAGTGTTGATGTCCGATTTCCAAGGCTAAGTCATATGAAACATTTGGTCTCTGGGACTGATTGCTTTGGAAGAAGCCAGATACTGTAACAAAGGGACAATAAAGGTGCCCTGTAAGGAGGCCCATGTGAAGAAGAACTGAAGCCCCCAGCTTAGCGAGCATCAACTTGCCAGCCATGTGAGTGAACCACCTTGGAAGTGGATCTTCCTGCCCAAATCAAGGCTTCAGCTAAATATAACTGCACCTTCTAGAGAACCCAAGTGAGGACTGTCCACTGGAGACCTTCCCAAATTTCTAACCAACAGAAGCCCTGAAAGAGAATAAATGAGTTATTGTTATAAGCACTAATTCTTGAGGTAATTTGTTATGTAGCACTAGATAACTTACATGGTATACTAGTAATGGATGTCTATAAATGAATATATGTAGTAAGTTGGGCAAAGGTAGGAGTGAAAATAGTATCTAGTGACAGACGTGAATGGTTGGCAAATTTTACTAATAATTGCAAATAGAATTTTTCAGCATCCATACTTCAGGTTAATTTTCTCCACTAACTAATAAAGCAACATTTTCTCTAGTAGTCAAGATGTTTTCTCATGAATCTTACCTTGAAATCCCGCTCATCCTCATACAGTAAGTATTTCATATCAGAGGCTCCAAACTCTATGCTTGAACTCTCTTCATCTATCTTCAGCTGCTGGCTGTATCTGCTGCTATCCTCATGACTAAGATGTAAAGCACTGCTCCCAAGTGCTAAGCTCAACAAGTCTCTACTTTTTACTTCTGCAGGTTGCAATTGTGACTTTTCTGGGATGAGTGCAAAGAAATTAATTATGTACAATTTTTGAACAGATTAAAAATACAATACATACTTTGTCACTTATTTTTTCAGTTTTAGGTTTTTTTGAATTGAAATATGGTTGCTTTACAATGTTGTGTTAGTTTCTGGTATAGTGACTCAGATATATATATATATATATATATATATATATATATATACACGCTCCTTTGTCACATTTTAAATTTGAAAGACCTTTGAGAATCTCCTGGAGGAGAAAAATTTGAGAATTAGAAATGTAGAATCTAGGTATTAAAGTGAGAGTGAGTCCTATTATTCGAAACCACATCTAGGTTGTATTTCCTTCTGTTAGCTAATAAGTTATAATAATCACATGGGGACCTGTGAGTGTGTTGGTATTTTGGTTGGTTGGCTAAATTGGAGCACAAACCATGCCAGTGTAGACATCATTCCATCCCTCTCTACTAGTGTCTATTTAATTCATTGTGACACATGGTGACTTTGATTTGAAAAGTCACTAGAGAAGGGAGATGGGTTAGGTAAGCTCTGCAAGCACAGAGAAATATGGAGGAGCTGGCAGGCATTATTCCCTGAATAGCTCTCTGATATAAGGTTCCTGTCCATAACAAGAAGCGCAATTAAGTGTTTGTCAACTTTTTAAAAATCACCATTACAATAAAATAATACCTATATATGTTTCTGGCAACTCCAAAGGCATTTCTTCCTGTGCCACTTCCTGTCCAACAGCTTGAGCAAGATATAGTCGCCTAAAAACAAATAAGAAAAGTAGTCTGTCAGTCAGCAAATATTGTACCACCTGCTCAGTAGTGTCTTATCTCTCTGCTGGGTGCTGGAGACACAGATGAGAAAGGGGCATCAGGCCCAGTGGGGTGGCAGACAGGCTTACAGTGTTTGATGGTGATGGTTTGTACCATGGTGGGTAATTATGTGAGGAGCACAGTGTCAGGAGTGCCACGGGGCAAAGAGAAGCAGCACCGGATTTAGCCTTAGGAGGTAAGGAAAGGTTTCCAGGAGAAGATGAAACCTGCGTTGAGTCTTGAAACACCAGGGGCTGTTTGCCAGGGAAGAGCTTGGGGTGAGGGGAGGGCATCCCATGATTAGGAAATAACAGGCTTAAAGTCCCAGAAATGAGAGTGATCATGACACCAGTTACGTCACTGTTGCAGGGAATCCAGATGAGGAATGGGATGGGATTTGAAATAAAGAGAAAAAGAGAAAGACAGCAGTAGGAATCCAAGATGACACCTAGGTTCTGGCTCTCGCTGAGCGGCGTGTTCCAGCTACAAGCCTGGTGAGTTTGCGTCTGCTGTTGCAACTCTCTGCATTGCAGAGGCCAGTGGAATTTTCAGTCAGAAGACATGATACCTTGAAAGCTCCATACAGCATTGCCATGAAGTTTGCCTGAAGCTATAGCATGAAGCAAGTGCCCCTGGCAGATGCACCAGCCATACTTCATGCTTAGCAACCAGAGTGAATCCCCTGGATTACAGGCTGTCAATTACTTAAAGACCACGAAGGAAGTGTTATCTGAGATGCTTAAAGCTTAAAGCAAATAATGTAACTACATACAATATTTATATCTTAAAACCTTCTTAAGAGTTAACTTAGTGAAGCTCTGGTCTGCAGGTGGACAAGTCTGAGGCCACAGAGTTCTCTTCTTTCCTGGTTTTACTCTTTTGAATAACTAAGATCTTAGTAAACGCCGTAACCTTCTGAAGTCTGGCTTCTCTCTTAATCATTAGTTTATTGTCACTTTTGTACCACCACAGGGCGGCAACACTTGTTATAGAAAATATTTTACAGAACGTTATCATATGAAACTAGC
Source organism: Stenella coeruleoalba (assembly GCF_951394435.1). NCBI lineage: Eukaryota > Metazoa > Chordata > Mammalia > Artiodactyla > Delphinidae > Stenella > Stenella coeruleoalba. The sequence continues at coordinate 62,627,393 of NC_137154.1, read as the reverse complement.
GTTAGATTTGAGGTACTGGTCCACCTAGCCTCAGCTCTGCGGCATGGGAGTCCCTGGGCAGTCACCTCTAGCTTATTCAGCTCATCTAATGTATCAGACAAATACTATGATGTTCTATGGGAGTCAGGAAGGAAAGAAGTTTGGGGAGCTCTGGATGGGAAATACAGTAACTCTATTAGGTAGAATACCCCATTCTTCATCCAAATAGGGAAGTTTTTATATGTTTACTGGGTACTGTTCATGTCTATTTCTCACCCTACCAGAATATACAGGACTAAATTCTCAACAAAGAGGTGGAAAGAGCAGTTACCATAAATTACACAGTATGTGTTAACATTTCTTTGACTTGAAAATGGATACAGGAAAAGCTCCTGAACTTTTTCTTCTAGATAAGCATTGTAACAGATAATTGAGGGTTTACACATTTCTGTTTCTTTATTCGGGTCTTTCTAAGAGGTCCTAAACACTTGTCTCAAGGACAATCTAGCAAGGAAGCAGATGTTTAAAAAGTAGTCCCTACTGTGATAAATGCCAAGTTACAAAGGAAAAGTTCAGTGTGCCATGGAGGCAAATACCGGGCCCCTAACCCAGTTCTTATAAACGTCGCCCATGCTGTTTCTTTTCCCTCGGACAGATTTTGAATTCATCTCTCCCAACTCTGAAGCAAAACTAAGCACTCAGGTCTCTCACTAAAGAAAACCAACCCACAAAGCATTGATGAACAATGTGGATTTTACTGAAGATTTCTGTGGGGAAGCTAGAGGATAGGTTTAAATTGCATACAATACAGCAAACAACTTAATGAAAATCGCCATTAAAAGTTTCCCATCTCCCTTTCCTGTCCTTGCCAAGCTCTCTCTGGCCGATGAAAGATTTCCCCTTTATTATAATGAGCACTTCACATCCACATCAGCAGCAAATCAGGTGCACTAGACTGAGCTGACCAAAGCAGGAAGTGGGGTTGGCAGTTTACAGGGTAGCTCTTTTCCTAAGGGTTGGCTGGTTCGGAAGAGAGAAAAAGAACACAGCGGACAGCAGGTGGAGCAGTGGTTGGAAGGCACAGCTGGCAGAGATTCAGCGTGATCACAAAGTGGTGGCAGTAGCAGGTGCTTCGGGGTAGAGGCGGGACGGGAGTGTGGAGCTGGAGACCTGATCATAGGGAGGGAGGCTGGCAAAAGAGAGCATTGCCTGCTGGGGTGACAGTGAGGCCCGCCATCCCCTAGGGACCCTCAAGGGCATCAGCTCAAGAGACTGGAAGTACAGGAGTCCAGTAATCAGCCAATTCATTCAGCCTGACTGCCTGCCTCACTTACACTGGTATCCGTGGCTCCAGGGCGGCATACATAGACTGTGAAAGGGAGGCAGCTGGCCTCTTTCTCTGTCCTGCCCCACCCAGTGTTCAGCCTATAAAGTAATTGCACCATCTCCTGTTTCTCCAATCTTGTATCCCGACACCCATCACTTAGCTCAGCAAATAAAAACCCCACAACTTGTATCTACCCTTCTTGAAGCACATGAGGAAGTTTGCCAACAATAAATACTTTATTATGTCTCTAATAGTATTTTTTCCATGCCACACAAGCAAGACCTACTCAGGTGGAAGTGTTTTCCTGACCCTTCCACCATGTTGAACTTCTCTCCCATCTTGCACATGTACACCTTACATTTGTGTGATTTAATTCCTCGATCTTCCTAAGCATGTTACTATTTAGGTTATTTCTTGTTTCTGACTACTTGTCCAAATTATGAATGCCACTTTGGGTTTTAATACCACATTCCAGGGCTCTAATTTTTCATCAAGATTGGTATATTAAGACTTTTTTTTGTCAGGTAAGAAAAAGAGATAACCTAAACTACAAAGCCATATACGTATTTGATTTCTCTCATGCAGGAATAAATGTGACTTGGAATGCCAGGCTATTTTCTCTGCCTAGAAAGTAGTTTGCCTCTTTCATTAACTGTCAAAGGAAACCATTCTATAATCCACAAGGTAACCAGTTGCTCAGAACACTCCAGGAGCTCCCATCAAGTTGATCACTCCCTCCTGTGTGCTGGCTTCGAACCCCGTACCTCTTCCGCTGTACTGTTATGCGTTTATTTTTATGCCCAATTCCCCTGCTGGCCCAGAGGCTTCTGAAGGACAGCAGTTGTGACATTCATGTTAAGTGTTTGCTACTATGACCACAGTGCATTGTTAGAAAAAGCAAGTCAAAGTCTGCACTGGACCAGTGGTCGGTTGTAATGATCTTACACCTTCCCCATGGCCATTTTGTGAGCTCCTTTCTTTTCAACTATTAAAGAATTGTCATCTTAAAAAAAATAACTTTTTACAGATACAAATGTTAAAAAAAATACTTTCTAGATATGTAATGACTCTCACCTGGGTATTTTGAGATCCACAAGTCTGCAGTTGAACAGCTGATCAATAAACACCAAATTTTCTCCCTCCAGCTCATGAATAGCATGTTCCAGTTCTTCCACTTCCTTCCTGTGATTTGCGATCTATTCTCAGGAAAAGAGAGTGGGTGTTAGTACTTATGGACTTAGTTCTATCTAGTCCTCTATAAAAAACTCAACTTTTAAAAGTGCATTTGTGGTACTTCCCTGGTGGTGCAGTGGTTAAGAATCCACCTGCCAATGCAGGAGACACGGGTTTGAGCCCTGGTCCAGGAATATCATCCCACATGCCGTGGAGCAACTAAGCCCGTGTGCCACAACTACTGAGCCCGCGTGCCACAACTACTGAAGCCTGCGCGCCTAGAGCCCGTGCTCTGCAACAAGAGAAGCCACCGCAATGAGAAGCCCATGCACCACAACGAAGAGTAGCCCCCACTTGCCGCAACTAGAGAAAGCCCGTGCAACAACGAAGACCCAACAGCAGCCAAAAATGAATAAATAAATTAATTTTTTTAAAAAAAGTGCATTTGCCTGAGGGGAAGATCTATCCTGTATTATTTATTACTGGGTTTGCTCTAAGAAGGAACAGGTGGGACTTTTTTCCTGGTCATTTGCAGAACTTGGTTGCATGATTAGGCAATTATTACTGAATGGCAGGAGCAGTCCTTTCCTACTCTTCAGAAACATCACTGGATTTATCTGAGCTGGAGGCAGAGATAAATAAGAAAATAAGACTAATTTATCACTCTGGTGTTAGTAGCTAAATGAGGCTCTATCTAAGGTTAATTATAAACAACATAATGAAAACTAATAACACTGGGAAAAAATCTTTATTATGGCATTTAAAGAAGAGAAGTACAGGCCTAGGAGCCCTTTCTATCAGCCTCTATAGGACAATTATATTCTCTCTTGAGTGTGCTGGAGTCATTCCGAGAAACATCAGAGAGATGAAATGTTGTTCATTCACTCATGTAACTGTACTGTATGCCTACTATGCGTCAAAAACTATAGTACACTTTGGGAACAAAGGATCAATAAGATACAATAACCTTCAAGGATCTGTTAGTTTAATGGTCAAGAGTGATAGCGACAGAAAATAGTGTGATAAAATCATAATGGAAGCCATCCAGGGACTGTGGGAGAGAGAGAGGTTCACCCTATGTCCGCCAGGTGTGAGGGGGTAAGGGGGAGTTAATGGAAGAGATGACCTCTCTTCTGGATCTTGAAGGCCAAGTAGAGATTCTCTAGCAGACAAGAGAGGATATATTCTAGGCCGAAGGAGTCACATGGATAAAGGCACATGTGCCTTCTATCCACATTTTGGTGTGGATAGAAATAAAATGGGAATGGGGAGAAGTAGAAGAACTGGACAAGTTGGGGAGCCAAGTAATGCTAAAGAGTCTTATTTCTATCTCGCAGGTGATGGAAGGTCCTTCGTGGACATAGCAGGCTTAACGTTTACTGAAGAAATGTGGCTAACTCAAACAGGAGCAAAATTTTCTGGTTCTGTTGATAGAGTTCCCATCAATCTTTAAGAAATGTATTTTGATAACTTTTGTCTAAAGAAGGCTTGATTGTGGGAAGAATATATAGAAGAATGTGACTAGATAGAATCCCCACCTTCCCTCTCTGCCCCCCAAAACAGCATGAGCTGGATTGAGAGGTGCTCGTGTGGAGAAGTCAGGACAATAGAAGAATTAGAAATAAGACAATAAAATAGAAAGTGATCGGCTGGTGAGAATAAACTGGAAAAAGTAACGTGTCTCCAGGGAATATGATGAAATAAAGGCACAGGGTAGGGGTTTCGATTCAGTATCTCTTGTTAGGAGTTGCCAAGAGCATAACTGAGATGAGTACTTAGAAAAAGATGACTAACATTTTTGATTTGTAGTTGAAATTATTGTATTTTGGAATCTGGAAGCACTCAGTATATTACCAGATGGATATCCCTTTCACATAAGTCATTTATTAAATGCTTGAATTCTTACCATGGGTAAGGCTCTGTCCTAGAGGTAGACGGATACAAAATCCAGTAAAGTGTGGCTCCTTCCCTCAAAAGAGGGAACAAGTATACAAACCAGTGAACAAATATACAAATAATTATAATATAAAACAGTACCAGTGTCGTAGAAAAGGCTCAAATATTGCTGCTGGCTTAGAGATGGAAAGAAAAGCATATATTATTTACCAGCCTTAAACAATTTCACAAAACCATTTAAGCCCATGATTCTACATTACAGAGCTAGGTGTTGGTGCTTTAGGATCTCATGTTTTGAAGATATGATCAGCTTGATTACAAGCCTGAATGCCTTAAGGAAAAGTTTATAATTTTCAGATGTCAAAGGATGAGAAAAAATCATAGTTAGAGGTTGTAAAAGAAGGAATTAATAGAATGTGTGACTAAGGGTTTGGCATACTTGGGAGGCAGCCCACACAATTCTTGGTCTCCTGCCAAAGCTGGGAATGAGGGCCCATTTGGGGAGTTAAGTCCAATCTTTCAAGCTATGGATATCCTGTGACATCACCTATCCCTGTAGAGTGCTAAGTAAGGTTCTCATCAATTGCTGTCTCCCTCCCAGTCGTTTGAAATGTTAGGGAAATGAAAACTAGTTCCTTTTTATAGCCGTATAAATACCTTTAGTTTCTGGGGTAAGAAAGTATAAAGAAGGAAGTAGAAGACCTCTTTTCCTTCCCCGCCCCTGCTTCTCCCCAGATACCCAAGAAATGTACTTAAGAAATTGGGCAAGATAATTTAGTTAAAACTATTATAAGTCAGGGACCTAGGATCCTGAATAAAATGCATGCTCTTGAAATTTTCCCCTGCAAGATCCAAGTTAGCTTTATGCCTCCTCACGTTTGAAACTCTGATTGCTAACCTCTTTGAATCCCTTTGCCTAGTTTTTCCAGCTTTCCATTTGTTGTTAGTCCAGGTTATTTGGAAATTTGAATTTTCTTCATGTTCCTAATAAGCATGCTAAATAAAACCAGATAATAAAAGTCATGCAATGGGACATCTCATTCTTCCCAGAGATGTCAGGTTTTGATTATTGTTGAAAGACAGTTAAATGGAGAAATATTTGGGGGAGTTCCACTGTTAAATATCCCTTGTTACTCATTCTAAGCCTTCCTCAAAGAAATTAATTGACATACATTGTTCTATCTCCAGGCAATTTTCAATTACTGTGATAGTACTTATAACCAAAACTGGTTTTAATTAATTTTGTGAGTAAATTTAATGACAGCAAAAATGAATATTTATTGAAATAAGGAGAAATTAAATATATTGAATTATATGATTTGTTCTTTATTAGTGAGCTCTTTTTGCTCATGATTCAGTTAAACTTGACATTTTTTCTGTCTTTTGTTTCCACTGAATTATGAGAATTAAAAAATAAAACAAAACAAAATGTAATTTGTGGCTTTAGTAGGAAGGACCAAGGCACAAAATGGCCTTTCTTTTCAGTCGAATATAAACTTTTGTAGTTGTTTTCTCTGAACTTAACATCTATGATATCTTATAAAATTTAAGGTTTGAATTGTTAAATTATTATCACTAGGATCATACTGTTATATTTAATAAAAGTATAAGAACCAAGTTTCTCCCTAATATTCTTTAACTGTTGAGCTCACCTTGAGTTTTTAAAATTAATACTTATTTTTTAAAATTGAGGATTCATCTTGATTAGTTTTGGAAATAGTATGGATTCCTACTCACCATGACTTTATAAAGGCAATTTCAAGATAATTGTCAATATCATAGAAAGCATATTGATTTTTAAATTCTTTTGTTTCCTAGACTAACCAACTCTTTTCAGTCAAATGGGAGCAAGGAAAATGGAAAAGAAGCTGATGGTAACATTTTTACCTCGGGTGTCTGAGCAGATGGCAAAAAAAGAAATGAAGGAAAAGAATATCTAAGAAGAAATTTAATAAATTATGCTCCAGGTATGTTGAGTTTGAAGTGCCTTTGCGACATCTATATGGAAATATTTAGTTATTGAATTGTATGAGCTGTTTGTATATTTTGGAAATTAAGCCCTTGTTGGTCACATCTTTTGCAAATATTTTCTCCCAATCTGTAGGTTGTCTTTTCTTTTTGTTTGTGGTTTCCCTTGCTGTGCGAAAGCTTATACACTTGATTAGATCTCATTTGTTCATTTTGTTTTTATTTCTTGTACCTTGGGAAACTGACATAAGAAAACATTGCTATGATTTATGTCAGAGAATGTTTTGCCTGTGTTCTCTTCTAGTTTTATGGTGTCTTGTCTTAATATTTAAGTCTTTAAGCCATTTCGAGTTTTGTGTGTGTGTGTATGGTGTGAGGGTGTGTTCTAACTTCATTGATTTACATGCAGCTGTCCAGCTTTCCCAACACCACTTGCTGAAGAGACTGTCTTTTCCCCATTGTACATTCTTGCCTCCTTTGTTGAAGACTAATTGTCCATAGGTGTGTAGGTTTATTTCTGGACTCTCTTTTCTGTTCCATTGATCCACAGGTCTGTTTTTGTGCCAATACCACACTGTTTTGATTACTGTAGATTTGTAGTATTTTCTGAAGTCTGGGAGGGTTATGCCTCCTGCTATGTTCTTTTTCCTCAGGATTGCTTTGGCAATTCTGGGTCTTTTATGTTTCCATATAAATTTTAGGATTATTTGTTCTGGTTCTGTGAAAAATGTCATGGGTAATTCAATAAGGATTGCATTAAGTCTGTAGATTGCTTTGGGTGGTATGGCCATTTTAACAATATTAATTCTTCCAATCTAAGAGCATGAGGTATCTTTCCATTTCTTTGAATCATCTTCAGTTTCCTGTATTAATGTTTTATAGTTCTCAGCATATGTCTTTCACCTCCTTGATGAGGTTTATTCCTAAGTATTTTATTTCTATTTTTTGGTGCAATTGTAAAAGGGATTGTTTGTTTGCATTCCCTTTCTGATATTTCATTGTTAGTGTAAAGAAATATAACCCATTTCTGTATGTTGATCTTGTATCCTGCTACCTTGCTGAATTCATTTGTCAGTTCTAGTAGTTTTTGTGTGGAGTCTTTAGGGTTTTCTATATATAGTATTATGTCATCTGCATATAATGACAACTTTACCTCTTCCCTACCAATTTGAATACCTAAAGAGGCAATTTAAAACAGCAGAGAATGAGGTTAAAATGATCCTTAAACCTTGCTCCCATCACCCATGAGGAAGTAGGGTCCAGAGGAAGGCCAGATCAGTTTTAGGACATAAAGCAGCTTTGCACACTTGAGTATGTTGTATGAATTGTAACACCAAAAATGATTTCTGTTTATTATTGAGATTATTTATGGTGTTCATTGAGTAACAACTTGTAATAAGATTAGGACTCCACTTGAATTTCATTTTACCTCAGTCAGTCATGGTTCCATGCTTTTCCCATGACTTCAGCTCATAAATAGAAGTCATTTCCAGTTCAAAAAAATGAGAAAGAAGAAATTGGCTTTGTTTCTAAAAATTCCACTTACCTCTTTTTTGAGCCAGTCATTCTCCCAGATCTCTCGATAGCTGCCCTTGTCAATGAACCTTATAGCATTCTAAAAAAAAAAAAAAAAAAACTTTTCTGTATTAAAGAAGAGCTGCCACATAACATTTAAGAGTTTTAGCAATGGGGATACACAATCAACTTATCTGATCATTTAAAATTATGTTTTGCAATTACTTTGGAAATATACCTAAAAACTTTTGGTGCAGTTGTTCTTTCTTTATTATCCTATTGTATTGTTTTTGCTGATTTACGTTGCCTAATACAGGTGATTGAGAGAACTGGACAATGGTTGTCCATTCAATTTGGCCTCTATTGTGACTGAATCTGACTGCTTTGGTGAAATCAGTCATTAATTGATCTGCTCCACAATTAAGATGGTTAAACTGCAGTGATCAAACTTCCTTCAAGTTTATGGTCACAGACATAATTCAATATATAGCAAAGGCATGAATAGATTATATAACTACCTTTTTAATTTGAAAGATTTCTGCATGTCAATAATAACAATATACATACTTACAAACCTAACAGCCAATAGTTTCAGGATAGCAGGCCGTAGCTAGATAGTCTCCTAGAGAAAGGCATTTTAGACAAAGCAAACAGGAAAATCCTTATTTTATCAGTAGGATCTTAAAATGTAAATTCATATTCAGTTACTAGGATATTTACAGTTTCACCCAAAGGAACTTTATAATGGATGACAGATTCTAGTTATATGTGAGGTACTTTTATATGGATACCGTGCTACAAACGCAGGAACTGAAGGACATAACCACAAGAAGAAAAATTAAGAAAAATATTCTGGTTCATAAACATGGATTGAAATAATTTAAAACTATGTTAAGGGTAAATTTGTGTAAGTCTTTAAAGTAGGAAGATGTGCAATAAATTTCTTTTCTTTAAATCATGGTAATTGACCTAAGAGTGAACCCCCATTTCCTAGGAACCAGGAATTTTTATACTTCAGCTCCAGCTGATAAGTCTAAAGTTTATTTGAACATAGAATTTTGTTTGAACAAAAGTAGGAAGTCACTCATTATTGAATTTAGTTGACTAATGGCTTAATTCACTAACAATAGAGTAGTGTTTTCAGCTTTGGCTACACATTAGAATCTCCCAGATATTTTGAAAAATCCAAAAGCCCAGGCAACATCCCAGGCCAATTACATGAGCATCTCTGTGGGTGGGACCCAGGACCCACCTGGGTTAAACAAATTTCTCAGGTGACTCCAATAAGCAGCCAAGGTTGCACAAAAGTAGTAGATTTTAGAAGTTAACACATAAGATGGCCAGAGAAAATGAGGAAAATTTGTTCACGTGTGTGGGTGTTTGGCAGTATGTGGGGAAAAGAAAATGTACAATGTAATGATTAAGAGTAATGATCTGAAGAAGCTATCTGAACTCTCTATTCTGCCACGTGCTCTGGGCAAGTTACAAAGTTTCTCTGTGCCTCTGTCTTTTTATTAGCAAGTCTTCCCCTTAACAGGATTGTTGAGAGACTTTAATGTAAAATGTTAGGAACAGTATTGGGAACAGTCTTCATTATATATTGAATGTACATACTGAGGGCATATTTGATCTACATATGCATTTTTAATCATCTTAACTATGATCAGATTACTTAATTGTTGATTTCACCATTTAATCATATTCAGTAACAAAGGGTCTGAATTGCATGGGCAGACAAAACCGTTGGTCAGTTCTCCACATCCTCTGTATTTGTGTTAATCAGTAAAATCATGCAGTAGAATAGTAACGCTGAAAGAACAATTGAACCAACAGGGAAGCAACAAACAAGAGCAACTGAAATTCAGTGAAGAAAAGACCAGATGTTTACGACTCTGAAGAAAGGATGTTCCAGATAAAGAGACAATCCCAGCAGGGACCTCACTGATTTAGGAGATAGTCTGGAGACAGGGGAAGGGCAGTGAAAAGGAAAGAAAGTCAGGCATTTGGGGCAAAACAAAGATTAGAAAACATGAATTGGAAATTACATCTCAAACATTTTTTTATATCCCCAATTTTTAAAGCTCCAGCAATGTAAAGTGTACTCTCTTAGGTTTGCATATGTAAGAAAGTACTTTTTAGACAAATTATATTTCATCCTATAATTCATCCAAAATCTAATTTAATAATTTGTTGTAGCCATTATTATTATACTTAAAAATAACTGAATATTAATTTACTGAGCTCTTGCTCTTATGAGGCACTATCAATCCTCATACTATTCGTTAAAGTTAAATATTATTATTGTCCCCTTTTTATAGATTAGGAAACCGAAGCCCAGAAAAGTCAAGTATAAATTCAGTTTATACACCCAGTAAGTGGTAGAACTGTGATTTAAACTAAACTGCCTAATTTCAAAACACAAGTTTCTGACCGTTATAATACACCATGAGAAAGAAATGGGTGGGGGGAGCTTTGTTTTCTAAGGAAATTGAAATGCAGACAGGAGAGGGTGAAATAGGTGAAGGGGATTAAGAGGTACAAACCTCCAATTATAAAATAAATAAGCCATGGGATGTAATGTACAGCATAAGGAATATGGTCAATAATAACTTTGTATGGAGACAGATGGTTACGAGACTTATCATGGTGATCATTTCATAACGTATGCAAATGTCAAATCCCTCGGTAGTACACCTGAAACTAACATTTCAGTTAAAATTTTGAAATTCTGTGTGAGAAGAATAAAAATCTACTATCAGAAAAAAGAAAGAAAGAAAATTGAGATATACCTCTGTGGCCCATTCCTTCTTTTGGTTCAGTTGCAACAAAGTTTCTCTGATTATTCTCTTTTTGTCATCTTCCAGGGTGATTTTATACTGTTCTTTAAAAAGAAAATTAGAAACCTTAAGATCCTAGGTAAAACTATGAAGTTATAAATTTTATTTTCCATGATCCCCACCTCTCCTTTCTATGTACTTTTTCTTTTCTGAATTTTCAAGGTACGTTCTTACTGAAGCATCTAGTACCTCCAATTAGAAGAAATGCTCCAATAATTTACTAACACCTTAATGTGAATTCATTTACGATGATATCTGTCTCATGAATAGTCATAGTTTTAAAGGATTGTCTCTCCAAAGGGAGAATTTCTAACACTTTAGTACCTATGCAGCCGTCTACTTTTCATATCACACAACTTCTGATTCTACCACATAAATATGAAGAGATTTGATTACACACTTGAGTGGCATCCTGTACATCTAACTCCTTCTAACTAATTTTCCAATATTCTTGGCATGCATTTCCTGGGGCAGGAAACACAGAATAAGGAGAGAGAGTAGGAGAGGGGCTGTGAAAGTCAGTAGACCCGTTCTGAGTTGGGTTCAGAGCAAGAAGGGAGAACAGAGATGAAGAAGTGCAGGATTCTCTATCCTCTCCAGATTTTCTTACATCATAAATGTCAGAATTGAGAGAGCAAAGGATCGTAAAATTGGGGGCCTTGAAAGATGCTGAGAGGTCATATAATCAACACTTCTGTTTAAGGAAAGCAAGATGTAGTGACATGAAGGCTGCTTTAGAGAGTGGAGAGAAATAAAGCTGGATAAATGAGACCAGTTTGTTCATTCTTTTATTCAACGAATCATCATCAAGTTCTTTTGATGTGCATGACACTATTTAAGGCACTGGGAATATTGCCAAATAAGAGACAAAACTCCTGCCCTTATGACACGTACATCCTAATGGGGAAGCGAATGAATAATATTTCAGGTGGTGAGGTGTGTGATGAAGAAAAACTAAAATTCTCTGTTTTAGATAGGGTGATCAGAGAAAGCTCTTTTGAGGAGGTAACATCTGAGCAAAGACTGAATACAGTGAGGTAGTCAGTCGTGTGCAACAGGAGGGCAGTGTACCCTCCAAATCTAAGAATCGCCAAAGCTAGTTGTGCTTTATGATAACATCTATGTTATGTGTCCCCATTAGATGTGTTTTATTTATAACATTTGAAGCATAATTACTTGGAAGTCAGAAAGTATCTTCCCATACAAATGATGTTGACAATTACGGTTGCTAGATTTCCGGACTGGTCCACAGAGACCCATTTAACTTATTCTATAATGAAACAATAGTATTGTACTGAGAGTGTTGTGGAACATAGCTGCCATTTAGGACATTGTTTCAAAGGGAAAAATTTCTTCACAGACCAAGTCAACCAAAGCCAACTCTAAGAACTCTTGAGGATCTTAGGCTACAGGGAAGGAGATCTGCTGGTCTGATCTTTCCACAGTTTAGAGCCAATCTAAGGCTCTGGAAAGCGGGGCAGGGAGCTAGGCAGGAGTTATTCAGCCCTCCTTGTATTTTGTACTGGCATAACTGCTTCCCCTATTCAAGGAAAACTCTAAGCAGAGTGTAAAAACTTCTCTTCCATATCTTTCTATTACCGCAGTCCCTGGAACACAACAGATACTGAAAAATATTTTGAAGAAAATGAACTTTGGCCAGCTGCACGTCTTTGGCGGGCAGTGATCTGAGCCTTCAGTGCCAGGATAGAAGCAGCAAACAATGGCAACTTTGGTGAGGGAAAGGGAGAGTCGAAGGAGGGAAGGGGCGAGCTCTCCCAGGCTGTGGAGTGGCCAGAAAGGAGGCTGGGAACCATCAGTTTCTACCTCTAACAGAGCTGGAACAAGAGTGGCTGAGGTTTATAAACAAGAGTTCATTGGGTTTCGGGTCTAGTCTAACTTGACATCTGGAGAATAAGAAAATGGACATCTTCATTATTCCAACCTACACATATATATGGATATATATATGGATATGTATATACATGGATATGTGTGGGTATGTATGTGTGTGTATATCAATCTATCTGTATAAAACCTGTATTTTTCTTAATCCCATTCAAAGTAATTGCTTGAATGTTTTAATCATTCCAATCTCATTTCTGATGGATTGTTTTTTTCAGTTCAATATCTAGTCCACTAGACTAATGCTAGACATTTATTTAAAATTTCTACCACACAAAATACAACAATCAATCTAAAAGTTGCAGTGCATCAGGAGTTGAGCTATAATGGATTTTACATTCCTAGCATCTGAAAGAAAACATAAAAACTGGAGCTTGATAACATTATATATTAATTATTTGCCATAAATCATAAAAAATAGATTACCAAATATGCTCTGGGTAAAGTTGTAGCTCTCCCTCATGTTAATACTGAAAAAGCGATAATAACATCCAACTCTGTTCCAAATTCCATATACAACTCTATGGACTGTTTTTCTTCTCAAAAGCAGAGCAGCTAGCACGAGGGAGGATGTGAAAATCTCCCTGTTATCCTTTGAAGTTCAGAGGATGCTTCAGGTAGCAACTATTAACCACACATTTGTGAATACGGCCATAGAAACTGGGAGTATGTAAAAGTCTCCTTCCCAGAAAAGTTTGGAACACTGCAAATGGGAGCTTGGGAGATTATGACTTTGTGCCTTTAGACTCCTGGCTGCTCAGATGCCCGGTCTAATATGGTCACTTCTCAGAAGCTGACCACACTTCTCAGAGGCTGAAGCTTGCTTTGTGTTGTTCTCTTTTCCTTGTTGTGTGTGGCTCTGCTTTGGCTCTGCTCCACGGCTTTTTAGGAGTCTGTTCACTCTTCACACACTTCCGGGTGTCACCCAGCTTCACTGTGCCAGTGACTTCCTTTGAGCCCCCTCTGGAGAAAACCAAGCAAGGGCAGGTGGCAACACTGGCCATGTAGCGGTTTCTTCAGGCAGAGTGCATGTTAGAGAGCCCTCCCTACCTCGCTGCGTCACAGAGCTGGGAGGACTTATTTGAAGCATAAGGGTTTGGGTCTGACACACACCTGTGTTCAAATCCCATTTCCACTGCTTACTAAATCTGTGAGTTTAGTTAAGGCAATTAACTTCTCCGGGCCTCTGTTTCCTCATCTTTAAACTGGGCACAATGGTATCCAACTCAAAGGAACTTGTACGAGTTGGATGAGATAAGGTATAGAAAAGCAGGTGCTGGGACTGTGAGTTCTGTTGGAGATCTCTGAGGTACTCTCACTTTACAGGCGAGGAAACTAGCATTCAAAGAGGTGGACATGAACCCAAGTGTTTTAACTCACTGTTAGTGTACAAAGAAACTTTTCAGGATCCCTGTCCCATGCACCTGGTCAAGGACAAAAGTAAAAACTCTCTGTGACTCTAATATCTGATGATTGGTAATAACCCATACTTTCTCTGTTCCTGAGCCTAATCTAAGGTTCCCTTTCCTTTTATTGAGAGTAAGAGCCTTGTCCTGGTTTTATCAGTGACTGTGTTTTCTACACCCTATATCCCGACATCTCCTTCTAGCTGAAGTTCAGGGAAGCAGCTCCAGCTCCAGGTTCTTCCTCCCCATGCCCCTAGGGCTCAGGGTGGCTACTGAATAAGATAGGTTGGACAGCTGACCAAAGAATGGTTTGTGCTGGGGCCAACCGATGACCCATGAGGAGGCATGGACGAAGGTCTTTGGTCACCTTTGACTAGGTAGGTGATCACACTGGCTCTTTTCAGAATCTGGGTTGTAGAATACTGCAAGAATTGGTCTGTGGGAAGCAAGAAGAGGATGGGGACAGGCACAAAGAGCAAAGCAGAGGTGCCACAAGAGGGACAGTCACAGACCATGAGTGACAAATGTAGGGAGGAGCATCTCTAGAGCCACCACTGATCTGATGGCCTTCTGTTTCCATCTTCAGTCCTCCCATTCTTCAGTACAAGTGTTACATCCAACAAACATGATCATGGGACATCAAGAAACCTTATTTTTCTCTCTTGCCTTTAAAATTCATACTGTGAGGCTAGAAGCTCTCTCTCAGTAAGATACATGGCAATCCTATGACTTTTCTGGTTCCTTTGTGATAACAAAATATCTTCCAATCAGAAATTAATATGTCTAGTCTTTATAATAATTGAAATTTTAAGCTTCATTTAAAGTTATGGCTGTTCCCTTCCTAGCTTAAACCTACTACCATTTCCTCTGACTTGAACTTCTATGCCTTCTTCCTCAGGGCTGAAGGGGAGCCTTGAAAGGGACAGGAAAGCACTCACTTGACTGATACTATCTCAAGCTGATGTCCCATTTTCTGGGTCTAGTTAGCATTTAAGATTGATTCTCCTCTCTTGGGGGTGGTTTGTAGGTTCTCTGGAGGACCGCCTCCCCCATTGCTAGTTATATTTTACCTGCATGCCCTTGATACAGGGGAAATACTGCCCTTGGAGGTTGGCTAATGACTCTTCCTTTGCCCTCTGGGTCTCGGTTTCCTCCTCCCTCCCACATAGACAGGCTCCTGTTTCTCTTTGGGGGCACCATGGCCCCTCTCATCAGCCCTCAGGCAAGATTTAACAGGACTGCGTACCAGCTCTCTTTCACAACCGGTCCACAGGAAACACTCCTTCTCGCTTTGCCACAACAAACTCTGGAAGTGCAGGCTGCTACAGGCTGAAAGTCTCTGACCCCCCACCTGCACCCGCCCCAGATACTTAGGTTGAAACCTAATCCCCAATGTACTGGTATTTGGGTGGTCGTTAGGTCAGGAGGGTGGAACCCTCATGCATGGAATTAGTGCCCTTATGATAGAGACCCCAGAGAGTTGCCTCGCCCTTTCACTACGTGAGGTTACAGCAAATAGAAGGCATCGATGAACCAGGAAGCAAGCTCTCACTGGGCACCGAATCTGTCAGTGACTTGATCTTGACTTCCCAGCCTCCAGAACTGTGAGAAATAAATTTCTGTCATTTGTAAGACACCCAGTCTATGGTACTTTGTTATAGAGGCCTGAATGGACTAAGACACAGGCCCAGCCCAGGGCCTCTTCTTTGCTCTGATGTTACAACAGTTTCCTAGTCAGCCACTTATCCCATAGATTTTTTTCAGGGATGAGTCATAAACTAGATCTTAATGTCCCCCCACCCCCGCCCCAAACTGCAGGGAACACATGTTGAAGAATCTGAAGAATTTCCTTTAAAGACCTTCCGACTTGATTTGAGATGAAGGAGGAATTACCCTTCGCCTGCCCCTTTGGGGTACTGTGTACAACTTACAGCATACCAAGAGCTCTTTCCAAAAACTGTCTCCTTATTTCCAACAGTCTTTTCATGGCTTCCTCAACCTCTTTTATAGACTGGAATTCAGTGGTTGAAGGTGTGAAACCAGTTTTCTGCCTCATCATATTGGCAGTCTGCCTGGCGATATCTCACTTTACTTTGAAATGTGGTATCCATTATATAGACAACCAGGTTTAAACCGAGACTAAAAAAGTTTCATTTTAATATCATGTTTCACTTACAATAAAGCCCCTTTCGACTAAAGTACTTGTTCCTTGCAATTAAAGCAGTCTAGCTAACACAAACTCCATGATCATGGGTGTGGGAGGAGAATTCTAGAAAAGTCATGGAAGAAGGAGAGAGGTGAGAGGAAAAGAAGAGATGGTGGTAGTAAGACTTCAGATAAATTTAATTTAGGAGTTCTACTCATATTCATTGTGCCCAGTTAGTGGCCCCCAAGGTGCTTTAATCATCCCCAGGCAGAATTGCTGCTGTATGGTTAGGAGAAGTGCCTAAAACTAATGGCAAATAAGATAAGCCCATAACAGCCATTATCCCATGACACTTAAAACAGGCTATACGCCAAGGCTCAACCAGCAGCATATAAATGTTATTACCCCCACCACAAAGTTGGATACAATAGCATGAAATTTTCAGCTCAAAGAAATCATCCAAATTTCTAATCAGGATAACGGGTTAAGTTTATATGAGAAGATCACTCTTCCTACTTAAAAACCATAAAATAAAGGAATGCTGGAAAAATTATTTTAAAAATTTTAAGCGTACTAGAACAGTAACAATTTTTAAAGTGTGGTATTGTTGCACAAATACATAGATCCATGGAACAGAATAGAAAAGACAGAAAGAGATCCAAATACACATGGGAAATGAAAGTATGATAAAGTTAGCATTTTGGATCATAGGGTAAAAATGGCTTATTTAATAGGTGATGTTGGGACAACTGGAAAGCCATCTGGCAAAAAATAACGTTGGTTTCCTATCTCACACAAAAAAGTCAGAGATTAAATATAAAAATGAAGCCATAAAAATTCTAGAAGAAAAATATTAGAGAATGTATTTGTAATATCAGAAATCATAAAATCAAAGTGATAAGTTAGGCACTATAAAACTATAAAATTTCCTCATACAAACACTGCATAAACAAAAGACTAATGACAAATGGGAAAAATATTTGCATCTTATATCACAGTTAAAGAGCTAATTTCCTTGAAATGTAAACAGCTCCACAGCACGATAGAAAAATGGGCAAAGATGTGAACAGAAAGGAAATTCATATGGTTCTTGAACTTATAAAAAGATATTCACTGTTGCTTATAGTAAGAGAAATGGAAATTAAAGCTACAATGAGATACCATTTTCTACCTATAAGACTGGCAAAGAACAAAGAGGTGGATCACAACCCCTGTTGTTGAAGAAGTGGGAAAACAGACATCCTCACCACCACCAGCCGGAGTACATTTGGTACAACCTCTACGCAGGGCCATGCCTATCAGTGTAAAAATGAATAGGCTGTTTGGGCCAGCCATTTCCCTTTAGAGATGCACATAACTGAAATTACATACATACGAGGGTATTCATCGTAGTAAAATGAGATTGTGTAAGGATAGTCACTGCAGTATTATTTGTAATAGTAAAAGATGGGAAACAACCTAAATGCTTATGAGTAGGGGACTTTAAAAAATTATGGTACAACAAAACAAAGTAGCCATTGGGAGGATGAGGAAGTATTAATATGTACTCATCTATAAGGATGTCCATATTGTTACCTGAAAGAGCAAGTGAAAAATTGCATCTGTGGCGTGCTGCTTGTGACATATATGTACATACTGAAACATGCATGGACTCTTTCTGAAAGGTTACATAAGGACTGGTAATAGTGTTTTTATCTAGAGGAAGGATCTCAGAGGCTGGAGGATTGACAGGGGTAGGAGGGTGTCACTCTTACTTTCTTCTTTTGGGGAGGAGAAGCTTTTGAAAAAGTGTAACTGATTTGGGGCCAAATTTACACTACCACTGTGGTACAGAGGCGCTGAGCTGAGAAACTTACATAAAAATTGGTCTAGAAGCAGACTGACTGTACAGAGCCTCAGAGGGGATAGTGGGAACAACCCCGAATGAACGCTCCTTCCACAAAACAGGGTACCATTACCAGCTGGGCTCAGAACTGCCATCCAACCACAGTGTTCTTTCAGGCCAGATTTCTCCTGAGTGTCTGGTGTTCTTTAAGCCACTATGCCTCAGTGACAGACAGCTGGCCGGCCTCATGGTTCCCAGCTCTGATCCTGGTAAGACTCATTATGCCCGAGGCCACCCTGCTCTATACCCTCTTCACTTCCTGTCTTATGTTTGTTCTCCAGTTTTTTTCCCCCCGACTGCAACTTAGCATTTACTTGGCCATTTTTCTATAACGATTCTGGTTGTCCAGCCTGGGTGGGTTGCCTCAGCTTGCCTCAGGTGAATTCCTTCTCTAATATAACCCCTTCCCAGGACTCCCCAACCTTGGTGGAATTGGCCCAGACCCAGGTGTGAGAGCAGGCAGACACCCACCCACTGAATGAAGCTTCTTTCTCAAAGTCGGTTGCAGTGTTTCTATACGCACAGAGGCACACACTCCCATCCCTTTACTTCCCCTTCTCAGTTCCATAGGTGGTCCTGGGATAGTTTCTTTACTTCCTCCCTTCACCTAATCCTTAGGCGCATAGTGCTTGTGCTGACAGCTGAGAGTAACGGATGATTCGGGGGTACCCGTTTCTTTCTTCCACCAAATGTCTGCCCCTGAAAGATTTTTTATTGAATCTGAACCAGCTTTCTTGCAACTGACCTGACATTTTCTCAGCATTCTCTTTAACTCTGTTGATGTCATTCTGTAAGGAGGTAATGAGTTTAGCATGTTGTTCACTCCCTACATTCTTGTACTCCTCCCAATATTCTTTCTCACTGAGTTTCTCAAGAAACAGTTTCTCAGCATTATTTATTTGGATGCGCATATCTGTTGAAAGAAAATCGAGACTTTCTGTCATTTCTATTGTCCTTGCAACCATTATATGTTGCAATCTGTTTTTGTGAAGTTAAGGTCTGATGTGAAAATATCAACTCTTAAATACTATTTTATATCTATAATTTAGGGAAATCTAAACTATTCAAACTATTGTTTATCCCTCATGATTCAAAATCTAAGTAAAATTAGACTTCCAATTATAAAGTAGTTGTGTGGTTTGGGGCTGTGATTGAGAGCTGTAACATGCAATCAACCTATATGCCTAGGGACCCACAAGCTTAAATTATGCCTGTGATAGCTTGATAAGTGTCCTGTTTTGTACAATATATTATGTCGCATATACTTTTTATTAGTAAATTGTCATTTTTCTGGTCATTATGTGTCTGGGCAAAGTGATTTCAACTTAACATCCTTCCACAGTACTTGGCGACCATTTTTGTAGGTAAGTTGTTTGATTCCATCATTTAAATTTCAATTGTTTGAGCTTCCCTTGTGTGAAATGATAGCATATGATAGTCATAATAACCTGCCTTCCCCTAACCCCACACAGTGAGACTTCAGAGTGAAAGATAAGTTCCCCAGTTATGTGTGTACAAATATGGAGCCCACTCAATCATATAAACTTTCAGCTTGCCCTGGTGTACTTCCTACACATGATATTCTACTCAGTCTTTAGGCTGAGTATCATGCTGCTGAATATTCTGGAAAAGGCAGCATTACAAGAAGCCAGGTCCGATGAACTGAATGGCTATTTGGCGCACTACCACGCACCATCTTGTTTGAGAGCCCCTGAGGGCAAGACCACGTCTTATTCATCTCTGTCCACCCAGCACTTGGCACAGAGTCTGGCATTTAGTTGGTGCTCAATCGATGTTTATGACTGAAGCATCCCATTCAGGCCAGAGAGGTGTTCTTCAGTCCAAAGGTCCAGGAGTTCTCCAGACATGTCTTTTTCCAAGACATGATAATATATTTTTAATATATATATTTTAATATATACTTAATATATTAAGAATATAAGATAATATATTTTAAACTCCCTTAACAAATGGTACTTGTTATTATCATTAAACAATTAAGAACACTGCACCCCAGTGATCAGCTGTCCTCCAATGTGGGCAGACTGTTGCTGTCTCAGCCCTGCACCATGTTCAGTCTTTGTGGGGAGGGTTGATTGATGTCACTGAAGCTTTTGAAAGAGAGGGGGGTGTCGTGACTGTTGCTCTACTTTCTCAGAACCCCTCTCTCTCTTCCCTTCTAGTAACACATGTCTCCTGCCCCTTGTCATATAAGTAGACCGATTACAGTCGCCCCTTCTCCTGGCTTTAGGGATTGGTCCAGGGCTGAGCAGGTGCCCCAAGCTGGGCAAATGCTCAGAGTCCTCCCCTAGAAATATTTTCACTGGTGGAAAACATGTCTCTTTTGTCTCCACTCTGAGGTTATAAGGATGTAAGTTCAGAGGTGTCTCTGGTCAGAATTCCAGCCTCACGGGGAGAACATTCTCAGAAAAAGGAGCCAACTTTCAGGGGGAAGGCAGAGAGAGAAGACGTGTAAGAGGAGCAGCGGGTGGAGGGAGAGGAGGTGGGAAAAAGAGGGAGGGTGATGCAGGGGGAGAGAGGGGGGCAAGACACAGAAATTAACAAAAAGACGCTGAGATCTGACCGCATGTGAGGCTCTGGGTCCAGGTCAGTAGCACCCTGCCTTTTCTGTCTGGTTACATGAAAAAATTAACATCTTCTTTATGCTTGGACTAGTTTGGATTGGATTTTTATCCTTGCAACTGAAAAAGTCCTAACTAAACATTGGAAGAAGGGAGTTTTGTCAGCACTTCTCAAACTTTACTGTGCGCAGGACTCCCCTAGGATCCCGTCCAAATGCAGATTCTGATTCAGCAGGTCCGGATGGGGGTCTGAGGTTCTGTACTATCACAAGCTGCCAGGTGAAGCTCCAGCTGCTGCTCCGCAGACCAAACTGAGTTGAAAGTGACTGACTACCTGGTACAACATGTCACTGCCTCAGGGATCCTTTGTAGACACATCTATTCTCTCTTTCCTTCTCTTCCTCAGCATCTGTGGGCTTCTTTCTTCCTTGGACCGCTGCACATGCCCAGCCCTCCTGTTCTTAGTCACCCAGCGTGTCCCCAGTCTTGTATGACACACATACCCCAGCACTCAGCCCAAACCACAGACAGGCACACCTTAACTAACCGGGCCCATTCCCTTTGAAGGCAGTTTAGGGAGCACATCTAAGTATCTGCTTTGGTCTCACACCCATCTCAAGGGTGTGACTTCTTAAAGCATTCCTTCCGAACATAAGCAGAACTCTCCTAGACAGGAGCCCGACCAGGAAATACGTCTACCACCTCATGACATCACTGTTGTTCACACAGGGACTTGGCAGGAGGAGGCTTATGGGAAAGTTTTAGAGACCCCCCCCCCCAAAATGAAATTTGCTGATTGACCTTTGGCGTTGGTAACTATTTCTTTCAAAATAACAAATATCTACAAAGGGAATGCCTGCTCTGCGCCAAGCGCTTGGGTAAGAAGGCTCTCTAAAATGCTTGGGGAAACTCAAGAAAATCTAGTCCATTTTTTCACCTCTCAGATTCTAATACTGCTTCCTGAGAGCACTCAAGTCTCTCCCTTGTTTTCCAGCTTCCTAGCTGAGATGGTATTTATAGAGGTTCTGGCAAAAATTTTAGAAATCTGAACAGCAAGTTTATGATGAAGGGATAGGATTTTTTTTTCTTTTGCGGTACGCGGGCCTCTCACTGCCGTGGCCTCTCCCGTTGTGGTGCACAGGCTCCGGACACGCAGGCTCAGTGGCCATGGCTCACAGGCCCAGCCGTGGCATGTGGGATCTTCCCGGACTGGGGCACGAACCCGTGTCCCCTGAATTGGCAGGCGGACTCTCAACCACTGCGCCACCAGGGAAGTCCTGTCTTTGTTTTTAATCACTGCCCTTACTCCTCCTCCTCGCTTGGCTTCAGTATCTCCGCCCACTTTATTTCCCTCTCTCGTCCACTTACTTATATGTGTTTGTGGTTGTGGTGATGATGTCATTTGAAATGTGTTCACAGCCTTTTGAACATATTAGGAGACAAAAGCATTAATACATTCAAGAAATAACTCGATACAGCTTTATGATAATTTTCTAAGTTTCTAAATCACCTTTCAAGTTTTGTTCCTGGTCTCTTTCAAACTTCCATTTTTCCTTCATTGCTTCTTCAACTTCCTCTCTTGTTACAACTGCTAATCCCTTTGACTTCTCCTCACTCAGTTCCTTTAGTAGGTTCCTTATGTGCCAAATCTGTTCATCCTTTAAGCGTTTATTCTGTCATGAATATCAACAGTTGTTAATTACATCTGCTGAAGTGCTTCCATTGATTTCCCTCAAATAGAGTTACACATTGAGGTTTGCAAAATGACAGATATTTAATGAAATAAGTTATTCAATAACATGTCTAAAGAACATATGGAATATGGAAGACTCAAAATTAAACCCATCAATACAGTAATCACTGAAGAGGAAGTTACATACTAAAACCTGCGTTATTAATCTGCCAGTCTATCACCCTATCATAGGATCGGTGAACATTAAAATTAGATTTCAGAGGTCAGTTTCTTCAACTCCCACAAACACCTTGCTTTTCTAGGAAACGTCGTTCATTTAGTCAATATTTATGGGGCATCTACCATATGCCAGGTAGTCTTCTAGACACTAGGAATATATCAGTGAACAAAACAGACAAAAGTACTGCTCTTGTGGAATTTACATTATTCTTTGCTTTTCTCACAAATGACCCTAATTCTCTTGTTCTGGGGTGATGGTTACTATTTCAATACTCCACACCTGAAGTATGGACTGTGTTCCTTTTGTGAATATCCCACCTATGTTTCCAAGTTTCTTACTTAATCAACTTAGAGTTTATTCTTGCCCTTCCTAGCTTATTATGTATATGTAGAGATATTTTACTGTGTGTGAACTTAATACCTTTTCCTTGTAATTTTCTTAGCCTCCCTTTAAGTTTTAATCCTCACTTTCCTGGTGTCTCTCCTTCAATTTCTTAAACCTAATAAAATGCACAAACTTAAAATATTCTAATACTTCTTTTAAAAATTATTTTTCCTATAATTTAACATTCTCTTTACTATAGCTTTTTCAACATTATATTTTATTTCTGATATTCACATCTTTTATCCTCTTAACCTACATGGATACTCTACTGTAAGAGTATTTTCTTTCCCAAAATTTATTCTCTGGACCAGTGCTTTGCAGACTTCAATGTGTATACCCAACACTTGGGGACCTTTTTAAAATGCAGATTCTGGTTCAGTAAGTTTGGTATGAAGCCTGCAGTTCTGCACTTCTGATAAGCTCCAGGTGATGCCAAGCCTGCTGGCCCGCAACCCACAGTTTGGGTAGCAAACTTCTTTCAGGTAATCCAAATATCTGTGATTTATTGATAGTGCTACAGCCTACTAAAACTCAATTCTTTAACACTTAATCCAACAAACTTTAAAGTTGAGGGCTGAAAAATTTGATTTCTAGTTTAATAAACTCCCTGGACAGGATTATGTAACCTTAGTGCTCTTTAAGTTATTCCACAGGCTGCGTGACATTATTGCCATTTCAGTGCATTAGAATTTTAATTTAAAACTTTGATAACCTGAAAGAAAGCAACAGGCAATTAACTTTATGATGATGCTCAGTATTGAGAAATACAGGCCAAAAAAAAAAAAAAAAAGACTGGGACTGGACAGGCTTTGAGTGATTTAAAAAAAATGGAAATAAAGATTAAAAAGATATGGGCTTCCCTGGTGGCGCGGTGGTTGAGAGTCCGCCTGCCGACGCAGGGGACATGGGCTTGTGCCCCGGTCCGGGAGGATCCCACGTGCCGCGGGGCGGCTGGGCCCGTGAGCCATGGCCGCTGAGCCTGCGCGTCCAGAGCCTGTGCTCCGCAACGGGAGAGGCCACAACAGTGAGAGGCCCGCGTACCGCAAAAAAAAAAAAAAAAAAAAAGTTAAAAAATATGACATTCAAAATTTGGTCGTTTAACTTCTCTGATCTTTTGTTTGTAATATTCTAAAGTATCATAATTCTGTCTCTGAAGAATTTTTAGTACCGAAGCGTTCATAATATATCTGAAAACTGAATCTCTTTCCTTCTGTGTAAAATCTTATTGGGCATGATGTAAGCAGGAATGGTGGAATAAGACTTCTGAAAATCCTCTCCTTCATAAAAGCAATGAGAAAAAGTTGGCAAAAATTGTCAAAATCAACTTTTCAGAACTCTTGAAATTAAAGGCTTTGCAGTAACTTCCAGGGAGTGTTTATTCAAGAAAAATGGTTGACTCTTGGTAAGGACAAGTGAGCTTTGTGGCATTTTAACGTGCTCTAAAAACCAAAAGCCCAAGGTTACGGTAAAAACCGGCAACTTAGCAGCCTGGGGTTGAGGGTCATGGAGAGAAGTGAGGGGAACAGAACTCTTCCAAAGCTCAATTCCCAAATAACAGTCATTATTTGACCTACCTGGTAATTCCCTGGAAAAATCCCACTGGGAAACCTTGTCTTTATTTGACCTGAGTCAGAGCTTACCCAATGTGTGACCAGCCTTTTCCCAGATTGATGTTGGTCAAAAACAATCAGAGGCAGATGTTTGTCAAAAATAATCAACAATTGTTGAACATTACAGCTCCCTGAGGCGGTAATAAAAGTTGAGGTAAACAACAAGCTGACCAAAAAACTTTAAAAGAAAGCTGCAGATGAGATGTCCATAGAGAGCTTTGAAAGCTCTGACATATTCCTGGGAATCTAAAAGGCCACATGCATGTATAGGGCATATATATAAATTTAATAACATCTATATTAAACTTCCCAAATCCTGTATGAATTTCAAATAGAAAGGAAATGTGTCTGACAATGTTATAAAATTCGCTATGTCTGAAAAATTATTTTGAGCTACATACGAAAATAAAATTTATTTAAATATATCCACCAATATGCTAAAAAACATTTATCTTACGAAGTGAGGTACATTTATTATTTGAGGTAAGAATAATTATCACATTATAAAATAGAAGAAAGGAAATTTAGTAATTAAGCTACAAAGAAAGGATTAATTTTGTTTTGTTATAAGGCCATCTCATGGTCTTTTTTTTTAACTTTTTAAGACTCACAAGAACAAGAATAGAAGTTGCCAAAATAGGACACACAGTTCCCATCTACTATTCACCCAGCTTTCCCCAATGATAACATCTTATCTAATGATAGTACAGTATCAAAACCAGGAAATTGACATTGGTACAATGTTATTAACTGAACTAGAGACTTTATTTGGATTTCACCAGTTTTTACATTTTTTTAGTGTATAGTTGTGATATTGTAATCTATAAAAATATATTTATTTGGTCATTCAGATGACTAAAACATATTTCTTAGCTATATTTGGTTTTCACCCATAGTTCCTGGTCCACAGTGCCCAAAACCCTTGGAATTTCTGCCATCACAATTGGGTTTATGATAATGAAAGTGACTTTTGAATCCCACAGGTGGGGAGAGAGGGAAGGGGCCTGGTTGCCAGGAGAACCAACCAAATTATTAGAGGGTTGGAACTTTCATTCCCTCCCCCTGATTTCCGGGGAAGGGAGAGGGACTTGAGGTTGAATCAGCCGCTATTGGCCAATGATTTAGTCAATCATGATTATGTAATGAAGCCTCCATTAAAACCGGAACAAGGAGCGTCTTTTGGTCCTTTTTGAGAGAGCTTCCATGTGACACTGTGTTAGGCCCCAAGCTTCATAAGGACAGAAGCTCCTTTGTTCAGGACTTTGCTCTATGTATCTCTTCATCTGGCTGTTGATTTTGATTCATATCCTTTAATATCCTTTTTATGATAAATCAGTAATCTAGTGAGTAAATGGGTTTTCCTGAGTTCTGGGAGCCATTCTAGCAAATTAATTGAACCTGAGGAAGGGGTTGTGCGAGCCTCTGATTTATAGCCAGTCGGTCAGAAGCACAAATAACAACCTGGGCTTGCAGCTGGCGTCTGAAGTGGAGGGTGGTCTTGTGGGACTGAGCCCTTTACCTGTGGAATCTGATTCTGTCTCCTGGTAGGTAGTGTCAGAGTTGAGCTGAACTCTCAGACACCCCGTTTGTGTCTGAGATTCTCTTGCTGGTGAGAGGAAGCCTCCACACATACAAGTTGAAACTGGGTCGGGAACCCTTTCAATAGGATTATGAATTCTGTCACATATACATATGAGAAGTATCACCATGAAGATGGCATTTGAAGCCATGATGTTAAATAAGATGATCCAGAGAGAGTTTAGAGTGAAAGAGAAGGATGGAGATCAGAACCTTGATAAATACCCTAATTAAAGGGTGGTTCTAGGAAAAAAACAATGAAAACCAAGAAGAAATGATCAGAGAAGTAGAAGGAAATTTAAGAGTGATATCCTGGAACCCAAAGGAAAAAGAGTTTCAAGATGACAGGAGTGACTGCTGAAGGAGTAAGGAGTAAAGAAAGGACTAAAAAGAGTCCATTGAACCTGGCTAACTGGTCATTAACAACTTTTGCTAGAGCGGCTGTAGGGGAATAGCAGGAGTGAAAGTATGTGTCGGGAAGTAAGGATGTGGACACACTGAACTATGAAATATCTAATGATGTAGTGGAGCAATGAATGCAAACAGAGAAAGAAAGATAATAAACATCTAAACAGAACTAAACACATAGGAAGAGATGATGGGTAGGAAGGGAGACAGGCATTTCCGATTTCCACATAACTGAAGAGAAAAATATATCTTGCTAATGAGTCATGTTTAACTTAGCAATTTAAATATCTGTGACCTCAAATTTTTTTCCTCCCACTGGTGTTTGTGTGAATCAACTCAACATATATTTATTGAACATCTACTCATGCTGGGCCTTTCTGGAGAAACAAAGGTAAGATTTGATTGCTGCTGCCTAAAGGGCTTTCAAGTGAATAATGGAGAAATATTTTTACATGACATCCTAGCTCAGATGGGGGGAATGAACAGGGGCTAGCCAAGAGAAGAGCATTTCAGGAAGAGGAAACAGCCTTTTTGTTGTAAAGGTACCATAGTAAGAAAAAGATTGGGTTTTCTAATATTTAAAAGAAGCAGGGGTAAGCAAAGGGTGGGGCGGCTGGAGACAAGATTGGAGAGGTGAGCAGAGGTCAGCTTTTGCAGGGCCTTGAAGACTTTAGGAAGGACTATGGATTTTACTTTCTGTGCAGTAGGAAGCCACTGCAGGGTTTTAAGCACTGAAAAGTTTACCGTATTCCAAGGATAATTCTGGTTGCACTGTGGAAAATGTACTGGTTAGAGGAAGGATGGGTAAGAGAAGATGGTGGCTTAAACTGTGGCAATAGCAGCATAAATGGAAAGAAATAGATACATACGGTTGAGCTAGAGTCTGCATTACCATGCTCCTCACTGCTGGGTCCACTAATGACTCCAAGACCTATCGCATTCATGAGCTAATCCTCATGGAAACAAGAACTTTGTTTCTGGCTCCAATTGATGGGTTATGGGAAAGTGATTCCTCAGTCCTGATCTGTTGTCCTTTCCACAACCAAATGGAAATCCCAAAGCTGGCCTGGGAGTTCCCATGCTGACCACTAGGGGATGTGCATTGGCCCCTTGATGGCAGCTCACACTCATGTGCTCTGGAATCACATCATGCGGAACCTGCCTCCAAGTGCCTAAGCCAGACTTCCCCTTTCCACTCTCATCTACAGACTTCAGTTTCTTAGATCCTACTGCAAGTATTTGATTCTTCAGAATCATGACAATGTCAGGGTCACAGTTATATCACCACCAGGGCTTGTCTTGCCCAATACATACTTGCTGAACAAATGAACAAATTCACCCTATAAGGAAGACAGGAATCCTCATTTTACAAGGGGGAAATTGAGGCTTACACCAGTTTGGCCAAAATGACATCAGCAGGAAGTTGTACAGTCAGGATGCAAATTTAGGTCTCTGACCCAAATTCTGTTAAAATTTGTAGTCTTTTTAGACAAAAGCCAAATAAAACAGGTGTGGAAATTTCAGGGTACATATAAAATAAATGTTTTAATAGCGGACACCCTCAGTATTTCCTCACTCATGAGACCCCTTAAGGGCTAAGTTGTATGCGCCATCATTTACTGCTTCCTAACTTTATTTCTGTTGGTCCTGAGAGTCATATACAGCACCCCTTTGATAGTCATTTTATTCTAATTTCATAAAAATAAATCACTTAAACAATAAATTAGTCATTTTAACAACTGAGATTGTACTTTTCAGATAATATTTACATATGCACACACTCTGAAAATCTAAAGGAAAACAGATACAGAAACTTAAAATAGAGAACCAATGTTTTATAGTGTGGTTAAATAAGAATTTAAAAGATAAATGTGGTTGCAGAGCTTTAAAATTTTCAACATAAGATTCAGTGTCCGCATGATCTAAATAACACAATTCAAGCTGACTTCCTTTGACATTATAATTAATATAATAAGAACAGCAGTATCCTCTTGTCTCCCATGTACAAAAATGTATTTAAATATAGTGTAAATTTATCAACTCGAAGAGCTAAAGAAGATAATTTCCTAGAGTTCATTTCATCATAACTCACAATTTTTTAAAGCATTTGTGTAAATGTTTAATGACTAGATATTGGCTTTAAATTTTATACTTACTCTTTCTTGATACTTTTGGTTCTTTTCTCTCATTTTCTTTATTTGAGCCATGTATCGTTCTACTGCATTTTCCTTTATTTGACAGCTGATAACAAAGACAAGATGTATTTTACAATTGTTTGCCTTAGGAAAAACTAATGAGATAAAATTTAAAAATTAATCTAAATTAATTTGAATTGAAATAAAGTATTAAACCTATTATAAAGACCCATTTAGGGATAAGAATCTTAAGTGATTTTGTGTTTCTGAGTATATTTTACTCACTAAAATATGTATTAGAGAGATAACTTCAAGTTTTTAAAACTTGTCGTTGTGGATGTGGTTTCATATACATTCCTGCATCCCTGACAACCTGAATTTTCTGAACTGTATCAAACTCAAAGACACCACCAGACGTTTTCAAAATAATATCTGCCAGCAGCTGCCAGCCGCAACCTTATGGTCTCAAGGTCTCCCCTTATAACTGTGTGATGATTTTGGACCCCAACCAATCCTTGCTTAACAAGCACCCTTACTTCTTGCCAGCTCCAATCCTAATTCTTGACAAACAACGTGTAACTGTGGTTTTTTGCCTATATAAGCCCCCCCATTTCGTAGTCAGTGGAACACAATTCAAGTGCTTCTTGAATCTGTGTCTCCTGGGCTATAGTCCTCAGTTTGGCTTGTATAAAACTCTTTTCTATTTTTATTACAGGTTGTTTGTTGAGTATTTGCCTCAACATAGTAATGTGTCAACTTCCTTCTTCCATGCAATTTCATTGAAAATTCTGAGAAAGAAAACAAAGTTGGATTCCAAAAAAGAATCTACAATTTTATCTTTTTAAACCCACAACTATATCCATACCTATTTCTATCTCTATATACATACTCATTATAGAAAAGTGGGTTTGGGGGAATAAGTATAAAGGAAAAAATAAAAACCACCATTACCTAGAGATGATCACTTTATAGATTTAGCATTATGTAATAAGATATTTTGAGAGAGGGAGAGAAAGACCACATTCACATAACTTTTAATACAGTATATTGTTATAATTGTTCTATTGTATTATTACTTATTATTGTTAATCTCTTACTGTGCCTAATTAATAAATTAAACTTTATCATAGGTATACATGTATAGGAAAAAACATAGTATATAAAGGGTTTGGTACTATCTGTGATTTCAGGCATCCACTGGGAGTCTAGGAGCGTAATCCCTGAGGATACAGGGTGGGGGAGAGACTAAGAGATGATCACTTTATAGGTTCAACACTGGCAGTCTCAGCTTTTCACAAACAACCATATAGGTTCATGACTTTATTTTCTTGAGATAGATTTTGTTTTAAGTTAACTGTTTGGAATTGACTACCTACTGTGTGCCCTCGGCTCTTTGTCAGGAGCTGAGATTGTATAAGAGAAATATAAGATGCTGCCAGGGGACCCTTGGATAATCCTTCCTCAGATGGTGGAGGGAGGTGTCCTGGCTATTTGTCATGTGACAAAAGTCCTGTTACCTCGGAACACATGGAATGAGTAAAGCGTCACCGGAAGAGCACAGTGAGGCCTAGGCTGTTCAGTCCATGAGATTATTTATTTAGTTTTAACAAAGGAAAGAGAACAAAAGCATGGGAATGTTCAACTTGCGTCTCTCACTAGATCATGAGAACTTTTAAACGTGTGCCTCTTTGTAAACCTCTGTTAAAGAGGAGAAAGACTGCCCTCTGGTTGACCCAGAAGAGAGAGAAGGAGCTGTAAGTGGATGTCATCACTGTGAGCCGTGGAAGCAGATTAGAGACCAGAGTGTAATCACAGAGCTGGACTTTTTGTCCACCTCTGCTAAGACAAGATGAGCGAAGTTTTCAGTTATGCTGAGAAATGAGTGCAGGTACAATCTGGTCATCACTTAATTGTTATCTAGAAAATAAAGGGAACTTCGTTAAAAGTCCCTTCCCATGGATGTTTCTCTCTCAGTGTTCTGACCCTTTTACTCACTATCTTCTAAAAAGAATATATGAATAGATTTGGAGTCTTGCAGGGAGATGGATTTTCCCTGAATGTTGTTAAAAACAATTCTCTTAAACAAAGGCCTAGTCACCAGCAGTGTGGACTCCTGACTTTCAACCTTGTTGCCCTCCAATAAATGGCTTCCCATTTCCAAAGCCCAAGTGTTCCACAGGGGTCTGCTTATCTGACCCTTGCCTAAACCCCTAGAGTCTGCTCTGCCCTCTCTCCCTCAATCTGCCATTTCTCACTTCCTAGACTGTGATAAGCTCTTCCTCACCCCAGCCTTTTTTCCATAAGCCTTCTGTCCATCACTCTCTGTCTCCTTAACACCTGTTCCTCTTTCAGAGGTTAGCTCAGCATCGCTTCCTCAAACAAGCTTTTCCTGATCTATTTCAAGTCCTTCAGTTACAACTAAGCCCGTGAGCCACAACTACTGAGCCCGCGAGCCACAACTACTGAAGTGCTTTTGAGCACTTCATTTTCCATTGGAGTCATATGAGTCTTAGCAGCAATGATTGCCACTTATGTATGGGAACTTTGGGATTTCATAAACAGCTTACTGATAGTCGAGAAGTGCTTCACTGATAGGCAATTTGACCTCTTTTGGCGGTCCATCTTGAATATCCTTTTTATTTGTTTTTGACGTGTTTTCCATTGTGTTGCTTAGCTAGAAAGAAGAATACCTGTTTTAAAAAGAGACATAGGAAGAATAAATAAATTCTCTGTCCCTCTACTTGTATTTACGAGATAAAGCACTGCTGGGACTTAATTTAAAACTGGCTCTTCCATCCAGATTGCTTCCACGTCCCGAGAGCTAACATCCACCACAATGCTGGGACCTCATGAATCAACTGGATTCTTGAGTCTGGTGAGTTCCATGCTTAGCCCAGGTGCAGCGTTCCCCCACCCAAAACTGTCTGAGACTCACTCTCTTACATTATCCATCAACAACTGTTGCCCCTGTCAAGCTTCTTTAAGAGCAAGGGCTAAACTTTTTCAATCATTTAATGTCTCCACAGTGTTTGGCAGAGTGCACCACATGTAACAGCAGCTCGATATATGTCTTTTAGTTTTTAAAAAGTAAGACAAAACAAAAGCACAACTTTCTATGAGCACCAAGAGACTAGGCTCCAAAAGAATTAGAACTGGGATCCAAAAGAATTAGGTTTGGCCAGGATTGTTATAAAGAACAAATAAAAGGACACATTAAAGTGTTTTTTAAATGGTTAAGAGGTTTACAAATGCAAAATAATAAGAAGAATGATAATAATAATGTGTTATCATTAACAGTAACTGTTCATCAGCTATTAATTGCTTTTGTAACTAATAATAAAAACTATCAAAACTAATATTTTTTAAACGAGAAAATCAGGCCCAAGTTTCTTAGATTTTTACGGGAAGCAGAAATACCTTGTGGATTTGGTATGGATACTAATGCACATCTTTTAAGATCATAGTCTTCCTTGACAGATTTTTATCTTTTGATTTTTATTAATCTCAAGAAAATAAGTGCCTAACCTTCAATCAGTGTGTTAGTAGTTGGGTGTGGTAGAAAGAACATAACCTTTGTAATTATTTGTTAAAATGGCTGGAAACTCCATGAGAGTGGGGATGATGTAATTCTTGTGCATTACTGTATTTCCCCACCTAGCACAGTAGATGCAGTCCTTGTCAAATGAATGAATGGACAGGTGGATGAATCAGGCAGACATATTTCAATCCTAGATCCACCATCTTTTACCTGTGTGACCTTGAGTAGGTTACTGAATCTTTTTGAGCTTCAGTTCCATCATTTCCTAAAGTGAGAACAAAAATCTTATTCTAGGGCTTCCCTGGTGGCGCAGTGGTTGAGAGTCCGCCTGCCAATGCAGAGGACACGGGTTCATGCCCCGGTCTGGGAAGATCCCACATGCCGCGGAGCGGCTGGGCCTGTGAGCCATGGCCGCTGAGCCTGCGCGTCCAGAGCCTGTGCTCCGCAACGGGAGAGGCCACAACAGTGAGAGGCCCGCGTACCACAAAAAAACAAAAACAAAAAATCTTATTCTAAACGCTGTAGTAAGGATTAAATAAGTTAATATTTAAAGCACCTAGCATAGTGTCTGACATATAGAAAGAGCTTAATAAGCATTCTGCCCCTTTAGTTATGGCTCCAGATTATGCTTCTTTAAATTTCGGGTAACTAAAGCAGAGGATGTCTGCCTGCTGCCAAGTATGATGAGAGGTGTAAAGACTAATCCAAGTGGTTTGCTGCTGTCAGCCTTCATCGCTGATTTGGATCACTGAATAGGCAATCTACACAGGTCATTCAGATCCAAAGTGGAGAAACTCTGAAATGAAAACATACTTTTCCCCCCGCAGACATGCTGCTTACATAACCAGACCTCCAGCAAGGCTCAGTCTTTGTGGCTGAGACTTTTCTTTTCTAGCCAAGCATGTTCATCTCTGCATCCTAATAGATTCTAGTATTCATGCATGCAAATATACTACAATACTTTTTAACTGAAAATCACAAAGGTGACACATCAAAAAGATTTAATATATTAAGACACGGTAATATATTAAGGGATATCTTCTCAGATATGAACGTATTGAGAATAATTCTATAAGCTACACACCAAAATGTTTCATTATACCATCACAGGTCACAGAAACTTATCAGCTAGGAAAAAAATTTGCTTTCTTTTGTTTCAGATGTAGAATTGAATTTTTGTATTATTTTCTATTTTAGAATTTGAATGTTTAAATTGACTTGCACAAAAACATAGCATGTTGTCAAATATTTCATTTTATAATAACAGTATTTAACAAAAACTTTTACTATAAAATATTTTATTTAAAAGGTAAAACAACATTAATTTCTAATTTTTTTTCTGAGTCATATAGAAGAGATCAAGAGTTATGGTTCCCACCTATGGTACCCATCTGGTGCTGGAGGAAAAATGACCTCATCTTGCCCAATTACTTCAGTTACCTGGCTCTAATGTTTTCAACTCTCTGACCAATGTACAATTAGTTACCTAACTGCAGCTCATGGCAAAGGATTTTAATAAAATATGAGTGAAAATGTAGATCCATTAAGCACAAATGATTTGTGCATAAACTATATTAAGATTCATTGTTTCACACACTTTACAGAAAATTAGTAAGCCAATTGGATTGCCTGCTTAATAGCTGCCTTTTTGCAATGAGCTAATGACATTCCCTCAAAATGTACTTTTGCATTAATGTACTACAAACAACGGGGATTTTAATAAACATTTACAAGGATTTACAGTTCCTGACCACCTAGAGGATTTCTATCTCAGCATGTCTTTTTTTTTTTGATGTGGACCACTTTTTTAAAGTCTTTATTGAATTTGTTACAATATTGCTTCTGTTTTATGTTTTGGTTTTCTGGCCCTGAGGCATGTGGGATCTTAGCTCCCCAACCAGGGATTGAATCCTCACCCTCTGCACTGGAAGGTGAAGTCTTAACCACTGGATTTCCAGGGAAGTCCCAGATGTCTATCTCAGTAAAAGGTGAGAATTCTAGAAAAATTGTCACAAAGTAACGTAATTATCTTCCAGGAAGATTTCACTTAAAATAATTCCTGACAGACACCTAATCGGCTTTGTCAGTAATTTCAAACATCTATTTAGTGCCTGTTCTCTGTGTGGCAATTTTCCTGGCCCTTGGTTATAAAATGTAGAAGAGGTGAGAACTCTACTCAGACTGATAGGAAGAAAGTAGCATACTCCAGCAGAACCTAAAAAAAAAAAAAGAGCAACTTTAAAAGGCTTGAGAAAACCATACAAGTAATGAATGCTAGAGAGATCTTCACCCAGGGCATGACCTTTTGTGTGTGTCTGTTTTTCCTCTCCCAACTCTGTTTGGGCATCAATAACACACACTATATATAGTGAGGGCAGGTGAGGAGGGTGGGTTTGAAGGACTCAGGTATCCAGCCTTTTCAGAGACTATTTCATAATCATTTTCTGTCAGAAAATGTTTCAAAAAATATTCCCCAAATGCTTCTCAGTGAAAAGTAAGAAGTCTATTTAGTAAAAAGGGACATATAGTAGCCATCTTCTTCAAATGAGCTGTTATCCCATAATGGTTTACTTGACTTTGCAAAATTACCCAAAAAACAAGGAGTGCGTCCCTTCCTGCACAGTCTCAGGATCCTGGCTCAATACCTAGAAAGCTCCTAATGACTTTTCTCATGACTTTGTGGAGCCATGAATATCCAGAAGCCTCCTAACGACTCCTTTCAAATCTTGTGGAGGCTGGGAGGGGTGGCAATTCTGCCCTAATACCTTCCCAGACGTTTGAAATGGATCCTGTTTTTTAGCTAATGTTTTATATAAATGTAGATTAAAATGGAAGATGTTTACTTAATAGCATTAGTAATGACAAAAGTTCTGAATAAGATTCCATCAGGGGTTGACAGCACAATTTAGTTAAAAGGTCTCTATATGGGTGCCGGAAGTCTTAAAGTTTATTCATGGCTTTACCATTAACAAGCTATAACATTATGTAAATCTAACAACAACAACGATAATAATGAAGTACTTCGAAGAGCCTTTGTTAAAGAGCAAACTTAAAAGGCACACGTCTAACTATCAAGGCACTCATCTTCAGCAAAACATAACTCCTTAAATACTGAATAGTAACTACTTCAGCAACTCATATCTTTGGGAATTCAAACACAGATGTTGGCACATAGGTCAGCATCTCCCATGGGCACAAACTAGATGTTCAGTAAATGTCTGATGTAAATGACTGACTGGCAAATAAATAATGCATGCTCACTTTCTTTCCTAGTGGCCCTATTTATTTGCTCATAACGTTGTATATACCCTGAATTTGGAAAGTAAAATAACTTTTAAACTCAAATTCTCAATTTGGCTAGAACACATTTTCAATACAATTGAAAACATTTTAGAAATGCTCTCCAGCACGTGTTAAAAAAAAAACAAAAACAAAAAACAAAAAACCTGAATGCATTTAAAGCCTCTTAGTAGTGATATCACCTAACAGTTAGTTTTACAAAATTTCAGACCCATCTCTTTTTGTATAGATTATGTATATATAGCCCCAAACAGCTTTAAAATGTAAGATAGAGCCAGTTTTGAGATATGATAAATAACTATACATTCAAATCAAGGTATTTAAAAATATCTAGATGGATGACATTTTCAACTTTCACTTGCACGACTGACAATGTGCATTACGTTAGCATGTATTTTCTTTACCAATACAAATCCTTTGGTTAGTGGCACATTTTTGAACTACAGATCTCAAATTATATTGGATTCTTAGCTTAAAAATTGGTGTCTTTTGATCCAGAATTGCTAATAACAAATAGTTGGAAACGCTGTATATTATACTAACTTTTCTAGCAACCGGAACTACATTTTTTTCAACTCCTACTGTCCTTCAATTTTAGAAGTGTCAAAAAACAAAAGAAACATAACTCTGAAGAGAATATTGTAAGGATAATGGAAATACATGCAGTACCTTTACACTCTGATGGTGGAGGAGAACAAAAAGCCTTCTCTCCTTCAAAGAGCAGCGGTGAATAAAGACGACCAACTGGGGCTGGGTCTTGGGGCTGGTGGAAAGGAAATCCGTGAGCAATTATTACACACACTGATAAACACCCAGTCTTATTATTTTCCTTCTCTGCCTTCACAGAAACCTTTTCTTCCCTCTCAGATGGGACATCTCCTCCCACCTCCCAACGGTTTCCTCAAGTCTCTCCGCCCAGCAGAGCATTATGGGGTAAGAAGGGGAATGAGGAAACAAATAGGCCGCTATACAAATCTAACAAGTTAATAAAAGAAAGAAACCAAGTGTTCTGTTTAGAAGGATGCTGCCAGCAGCCAGGGCAAAAAGCCGAAACCAGCCTATGGATTGGGTGGGTGAGGGTGAAACGCCATCAAGCCCACACGGAGCACTTATAAGGTACCTGCAGTGGGAGGGGTTCTGTGCTGGTACGGAGAAGGGTTCCAGGGTTTGCGGGGTACTCATTCTAAAGGCATTCACCAGACTGGGAATTCAGTGAGAAGAGACTAAGAAGATGAGTCTAGACCTAGCTCCTCCACCAGGGAGTTTTATAACCTCGGACAGGTCTCTAACCCGCTCTGACCCTCAGTTTCTCTTCCATCTTTCCTACTTCCTGTCGGAGTTATTAATGAGGCTCTAATGCTTTGGAAAATTGTCAAGTGATAAAGCCCCATACAAATGGAAGGCATTAGTTTACTGAGCACCTACTGTGTGCTAGAGACTGTGAGGGCAAACCTGAATCAAATTCAGATCTGAAAATCCAGAAAGGCAAATAAGCAATGTATCCAGGGGTTCTATTGCAAGGCGGAAAAAGAGATGGGTTAATATTCCGATCAGATCAAAAGTTCTTCCTCCCTCTGTGTCTCCTGGGTGAAAAGGAGGGGTCGGCCTATGAGAATCCTTCTCAGCGGCTCCTAACCGCCCAGAATTTCGCCCGGCGCAGGACCCCAGAAGGTTGGGACCCCAGGACCATTTTGCGGCAGAGTAAGCAGCAGGGCCGTTGGGGTGGGGCGGAGATGCTCGTAAAGTCTTAAGTGTCAGACTGGAAGGACTCGGGGCCGAGCGAGGAGGCTAGGCAGCCTTCTGACCTCCTCCCCTCGACGGCTTCCAGGTGCGGATACAGTAACGGGTCCGGAAGTAGTACTCGCGTCAGGCCGCGGACCAGGCCCACTCACTCCACAGCCGTCGCCGCGGCGCCCTCCGTTTCCAAGGCGACCGGCGAGCTAGGGCCTCCCCCGCCCACCACTAAACAGCCGCGAGCTGCGGGCCAGGCGCGCCACCTGGTGGCAGCAAGGGGAACAATCAGGCCGAGGTCTCGCGCTGCCTCCCTGAGGGTACCGCGCCCTCCCACCTTCTTCCCGCGGGGTTGTCACCGCCGCAAGCCACCCAGCTTACTCCACAAGACGCGCTCGCCCACCTTGCCTCCCTCTAGTGGCAAACCGGGAAGTGGTGAGAAGTGTAGAGACTTCACGTCCGGGCTCTGTGTTGTGACCGTAAGCCGCTCACTTGTTTCTTCCCCTGTAAAATGAGACGTCAGGACTGGTCTGTGGTTTTCAAGCAGCGCGTAGCCTCCTACGATGTTGGGATGTGTGCGCGTGACGGGGATTCAGCGCGCCCCCGCCACCCCTACCAGCCCCTTCCACCTGGGCAGCTTTTCTCCTGTCTACTTTTGTTTTGTGTAAGAGTTCTTTTAACTCCAAACAGAAGTGCAAACCCCTGGACTAAATGCTTATAAGGTCACTTACAGCTTTAAAAGTCCTTGATCCGGCTTGTTTTCTTTCTCGTTTTACTTTTTTGCTTCTAAACCTTAAGAAAACCAGTATAGATTTTGTCTTTCCCTCTCTTTCCACTTTTGGCAGCTCTCTCCTAATTCAGGGGGAAAAAATATCACACACCTACAACCGCTAACGTTCCTCTTTTCCTCATCTGCGTTCGTTCTCATTCTCTGCCTCAAGACAATTTCTTACATCCTGAGAGCACTTAGTTAGAGTCAATTATTCATCCTTTTGTTCCCAGAAGACAAAAATGAGGCGCTCTCTTGGGCCTCCACTCTCTGCATAAGTCTCCTGTTTGGCATTCTTGAATTTGATTTAAAAAATACATTTTCATATGTTTTATAATTAGTGCTGTTACATTAATACATATTAAGAACTTAAGGAAGGGAACTGAAGCAGTGAATAAAAATATTAATTACCTTTGGTTAAGGTAGTTTTTCTCATCAGTAAAAAGTCATCCAAAACCTAGCCAGTTTGAGATCATATATGTCTCCTATCTCATTCGAACCGCCCTTTATTCTATTAGTGTTATATATTTCTTTAGGGCCAATTATAATAATAACAACAGGTGGGGTTATGGGGTAAAATTACTGAATAGAGTTCGATGCAAGAGGGACAAAAAAAGCTACCACACAAATTTTTTAAAGCATGGGGATTTTTTTGTTGCTGTTCAATGGAAAAACAATTTTGTGATTCTTCAGTACTTTGAATTCATTCCTAAATCACTTTCTATAAATCTTAGGCCAGTTTCTTTTGCTAGAGCCTGGGCCCATGGTCAAAAATGTACTTTTACCCTATCATTTATCTCCTGTGCAGTTTTTCTTATGGTGTTTGCCAGTTTGTGGTCAAACAGTGAAGCCAGATAAAAACCATTTACAGAGTTTCCTCATTTGACCTTGATTTTCTGTTAGCCTTGCCATGTTGAATGAGGCAGAAATAGAGGCAGGAGAGTTTCTGTGGTAGAAAAAGCCAAATATGTTGTCTGATTTTGGCAAAAACACAAAGAACTTGTTTGGTATGTTCTGTTGCTAAGCATTTTATACTTTAAAATCTATTTTCATTACCTCTGCAAATAGACCGTAAGACAATCAACTAAATGTATTAATATTAAATCTCACAATAATTTTTAGGAACACAAGCTAGTGATTAACCCATTGGCTTTGTAAACCAGTTCAAACTTCTAGTAAATCAGAGCTTTTACTGACAACAAAGTTACTTTTTTTTTTTTTTTTTTTTTGCGGTAGGCGGGCCTCTCACTGTTGTGGCCTCTCCCGCTGCGGAGCACAGGCTCCAGACGCGGA
Organism: Stenella coeruleoalba; assembly: GCF_951394435.1. Lineage (NCBI taxonomy): Eukaryota > Metazoa > Chordata > Mammalia > Artiodactyla > Delphinidae > Stenella > Stenella coeruleoalba. The sequence continues at coordinate 62,588,118 of NC_137154.1, read as the reverse complement.
GGCTCAGCGGCCATGCCTCACAAGCCCAGCCGCTCCGCGGCATGTGGGATCTTCCCGGACCGGGACACAAACCTGCGTCCCCTGCATCGGCAGGAGGACTCTCAACCACTGCGCCACCAGGGAAGCCCCAAAGTTATTTTTGAGAAATATAAAAGCCCTGCTATAACTTCTTATCCAAAAACGTTGTTCCTGACAAATTTGAAACAGTTAAATTGGTGTTTTGCCAAAAAAAAAAAACAGTCATAAAGTAAAATATTCTCTTGAGGGGAAAAGTTTACATCACCTTTAAGCAGGCATGGTGACAAACTCATAGAGGAGATTATGTTTTGACCCATCATCAACAGCATGATGAGTCTCAAAAGAACTTAGCTAAGTGAAAAAGCCGAGTGTGAGAAATTATATACTACATCACATGAACTTCTAGAAAATCCTGAAAGCAGATCACTGGTTGCCTAGTGCTGATGGGGGGAATGAGGGGATTGACTACAAGGGGGCAGGAGGGAACTTTTTAGGATGAAGGAAATGTTCTATAACTTGATTGCAGTGGTGGTTACAGGGTATATGTATTTGTTAAAACTCATCAAATTATCTTTAAATGGGTGTGTTGTATATAAATTATATGTTTAAAAGTTAATTTAAAAAATAGCTAAAGTTATTTGACAACTCCTCTCATCAAGAGATGGGGTCTCTGTTTCCTCTTCTTGAATCTGGTGGTCTTTATGACTGCTTCAACCAAGAGAATATGGCAGAAATAACTCTATGTTACTTCCAAGGCTAGGTCATAAAAACTCATGCAGCTTCTTCCAGGTTCTTTTGGGATACTTGCTCTGAGGGAGGCCAGCTGCCACGTAAAAAGTCTACTTTGAGACGACCATGCTAGAGAGAGCACGTGTAGGCTCTGTGGTTAACCAACTGAGTCCTGCCTTCCAGCCCACAAAGTGCCAGGCCTGTGAGTGAAACCACCTTGGATCCTCCCAACCAGCCCATGCATCCGCTGAGTATTGCTGAGTTGATCTCATTGATCCCACAAGGAGCAAGAGATCACCAATTACTAACCTACAGAATCTGAGATTCGGTTGTTTTAAGCCACTGAGCTTTGATAGTGCATTAGTTGTCCATCGCTATATGACAAATTACCCCAACGTTTAGTGATTGAAGACAACAATAATCACTTATTATCTCACGGTTTCTATGCATCAGGAATTTAGGAGCAAGTTGACTGGGCAGTTCTAACTTGGAGTATCTCATGAGGGCAGATGTTAGACAGATTCTGTCTCTGCCTAAAGGAGCTTTCAGTCTAGGAAGAGGGAGGGGCAGACAAATTAATAGGCAACTGCAACAGAGCTAGATAACCCCTGGAACAGGGGTAGAAGCAGAGTGCTAAGGGAAAACCGAGCCCAGCCTTGAGGGTCAAGGAAAAATTCCTAGAGGAAGTGAGGTCTAAACTGAGTCTTGACAGTGGGCAGGAATGAGTCAGTTTGGAGGGTGTGAGAGGGGCTGGGACAGAGGCCTGGGCAGGTACAAAGGCCTAGAGGTGAAAATGAACATGACGAGTTTCTCATGGAGCTGAAAGAAATTTACTAATGGTTAGATCATAGGGTCCCAGAGAGAAGCAAGGAGCGAGAGGGGAGGCTGGAGAAGCAAGCAGGGGCAGATCCTGATGGGTCCTCTGAACCACGCTCTTTTATGATAACTAATGTTCACTCTGGCCCCAGTGTGGAGGAGGATGGGAGAAGTCAGGATGGGGACAGTTTCCGGGATGAACTCCACTGACCACAGTTCCAATCTTTTTCTGCCTAAGAGCCTCTCCCTTAGGTCTAGTTTCTGGTCCAAGAAACATGTCTCAGGATCTGCCTTTTGCCAGATTGCAGCGACTGGCAAAAAGAATGACCTCATCTTCCTGGCTCAAGTTATCAGCTTGCCTAATCTCTGGAGCCTTCTATGACTCAGGTGAGATGCCTACCTCCACACCAGGAAGTAGTCTATGAAGCTCCACCTCCAGCAAACATATGAAAGGAATTATTATTTTTTTAACATCTTTATTGGAGTATAATTGCTTTACAATGTTGTGTTAGTTTCTGCTGTATAACAAAGTGAACAGTTATACTTATACATATATCCCCATATCTCCTCCCTCTTGCGTCTGCCTCCCACCCTCCCTATCCTACCCCTCTAGGGGGAGCTGATCTCCCTGTGCTATGCGGCTACTTCCCACTCGCGATCTATTTTACACTTGGTAGTGTATAGATGTCCGTGCCACTCTCTCATGGAGTAACACTACCTCATATCTGGAGAATAGGGCAGTATAGATAATAATTTCCACCTTTTAAGGACTGTATTCATATAATTTTTCCCCCTTGCTTTTTTTATTATTGTGGTAAGAACACATGAGATCTGCCCTCTTAACAAAATCTTAAGTGTATAATACAATATTGTTAGCTATAGGCACTATATTTAATAGCAGATCTCTAAAATTTATGCATCTGGCATAAATGAAACTTTGTTGAATAGCAGCTCCCCATTTCCCCCTCCTATGAGCTTGATTATTTTAGATATTCCGTATAAGTGGAATCATGTAGTATTTGTCCTTCTGTGACTGGCTTTATCCATGTTTATCCATGTTGTTGCAAATGGTAGTATTTTCTTCTTCCCTTAAAGATACGTAATATTCCATTATATGAATGTACCATGTTTTGTTTATCCATTCATTTTTCAATGGACATTGAAGTTGTTTCCATATTTTGGTTATTGTGACTAATACTGCAGTGAACACAGGAGTGAAGATATCTCTTTGAGATCCTGATTTCAATTCTTTTGGATAAATACCCAGAAATAGGATTGCTGGATCCTATGGTAGTTCTATTTTAAATTTTTTGAAGAACCTCCATACGTTTTTTCCCAAATTTTAAATTCACAATTCAGTAGCTTTCCTGTCTATCAGAAACACTGATTTAGAATAGACTATGGGAAAATGTGTCATTTAAAAATATCACAAAAAGAACAAAGTGTTTAACTACATACTGCTAGCATATGTTCAAAACCTAAATAATAATTTTTTTAAAGTTCTCAAAACTTTTGACTTAGCATATTGCATTGGAAAGGAAATGCGTGCCTGAAGAGAAAATATATAACATTGAAGAATGTCAATTCTTTCCAAAGAAATGTATAAGTTTAATGCAGATCTACAAAAAAGTATTTGTTTGCAGAAGGGAAAATAATTGGGACATTTTCAGGACTATAATTCAATATTAGCACATCCAAGTTAGTGTGCTGTATTTTTAAATGAAAAGAAATAATGAGGTTTTGGGTTACTCCCTACACTTCATATGGTGTTGAAAAACACTAAATATTTTACCTTTTATACAGCACACTAGCTAAGAAAACCATTGCAAAAGACCACATTATGTGATTCCTTTTAGAAGATATTTCCAGAAAAAGAAAAGATTTCCAGAGACAAAAATTGAGAGAGGGGGCTTCCCTGGTGGCGCAGTGGTTGAGAGTCCGCCTGCCGATGCAGGGGACACGGGTTCGTGCCCCGGTCGGGGAAGATCCCACATGCCGCGGAGCGGCTGGGCCCGTGAGCCATGTCCGCTGAGCCTGCGCGTCCGGAGCCTGTGCTCCGCAGCGGGAGAGGCCACAACAGTGAGAGGCCCACGTACCGCAAAAAAAAAAAAATTGAGAGACTTCAGTTAGGGCTGTACACAGTAGGGTCACCAGCAGGGGGACCACTTGGAGACAGAACTGTCCAAATGAGGGATGTGTAGCTCAACAGTGCGCTGCAGAGAGAAGTCTTTGGGTGCTGAAATTGAAAGATCCTTCTAGTGAATGCACTTGACTTTGCGAATTGCTCATTGTGGTGTCTAGAGAGACTGAGAGACATAGGATACAGAACCACACTTTGTTGATCTTATTTTCTTTAAGAACATGAAATTTGGAGTAAGTCCAGAGTTTTTCTGAAGCTGCTTACCAGCTGTGTGACCTTGGATAAGTTACTTCTCTTTTCTGCACCACAATTCCTCATCTGTAAATGGAGATAATATTGCATACCTCTCTGGGCTGTTCGGAAGATTAAATAAATGCCTGGTACAATTCCTGGCATGTAGTAGGTTCCCAATAAATATTAATTCTCCATCATACTCCTTCTAAAATATTATTTTAGAGGGAATGCCAGAAAGTAGGAGCTCTTCTGGGTCATATTTCCCATGTGGCTGGTCTAGTGGGACCCAAACATGCATCTCTGACCCAGCTGCAAACCTGTACACCCAGCTGCCTACTCAACATCAGTTAGATGTATCACAGGCCCCAAACTCATTATCTCCTACCCCCTCTAACCTGCCCCTTCTCCTTGAGGCTGTGTCCATATTCAGTCAATAGCACCAGCATCTACTTAGCTGTTCAAGCCTGAAGATGGGAGTTATTCTCAACTCTTTCCTTTCCCCAGACCCTAGACCTAATCAACCTTCGAGTTCTGTCAGTCTACCTAGAAATTCGGTAGATTGAACCCATTCATTAATTTTAATCAAAAATATTTGTTGAGCAGCTCGCTTTGAACTAAGCACCATGTCAGGTTCTGTCTTCACTGCCTTCTCCCTAATCCAGGTCACAGTTTTCTCCTATTGACTGAAGAAATAGGTTCCCAACTAGTTGCCCTGAATCTACTTTTTATTTCCTCTAATCCTTTCTCCACGTTCTTCCAGAGATTCATTCCTTTGCTTCAGACCTTAAGTGGCTTCCCACAGAGCCCTCAGGAAAGAATTACTGACACAACTGGTAAGGCTTTCTAAAATCCAGGCCCCCCAGGTCTAGGGCAGGTTCCCTGCTATGTGCTCCAGTCACTGGTTGGCTTCCCCCAGAAACACACCCTGAGACTGAGATTTGAGTGCAAGTTGTTAAGTTAGGAGGTAGTCTCAGGGAGCTCTGGTAGGAGGATGGGGAAATGAGGAGGGAAGGAAAAGAAGCCAATTCAGCATGCGTTGATGAACAAGTTACTGGGAGATGGGTAACTGGGGCTCAGCCTCAGTGGAGAACTCTGGGAGACAGTGTATGCTATGGACTGAACTGTGTCCCCCCAAAACGTGTATGTTGAAGCTCTAACCCCAAATGTGACTGTGTCTGGAGATAGGGCCTATAGGGAGGTAATTAAACATCAAGGAGACCCTACAGTGAGATGGTCATGGTGGGACCTTGATGCAATAGGATTAGTGTCTTCAAAAAGAGGCACTGGAGAGTTCTCTCTCTATCTCTCTGTCTCTCTGTCTGTCTCTTCTCTCTGTCTCTCTCTCTGTCTCTGTCTCTCTGTCTCTCTGTCTCTGTCTCTGTCTCTGTCTCTGTCTCTCTCTCTGTCTCTTTGTCTGTCTCTCTGTCTGTCTCTGTCTCTCTCTGTCTCTCTCTCTCTCTCTCCACACAAGAGGTCACGTGAGCCCACAAACCAGGAAGAGACACTTCACCGGAAACCAAGCATGCTGGCACCCTAATCTCAGCCGTCCAGCCTCTAAGAACTGTGAGAAAAAAATTTCCTGTTGTTTAAGCCACTCAGTCTATGGCATTTTGTTAATGGCAGCTCAAGCTAAGACAGCATGGAACAACCTCAGAGTTGCCAGGGTGCTCTGGGTGGAAGCCGGGTAGTTAACTCTCAATCCTCATTTGCCATTGGTTTAGGGCTGCACCTGAAGGCACTGATTCCCCAGCAATCACGGCCTGCACCATGCAAGGGCTGAGCTCCTGTTCCCCTGAGCCAGAAAAGTTCTCACTCAGCCTGAGAGTCCCTGGCGGGAAGAAGCCTCTGGCTTGCCTGGTGAGCGCTAAGGGATATGGGCAGGGCAATAGTGTCTACCATAGCTCCCAGAAAGCATTTTATCTCTGCTTTGTGGTTCTCTTTACCCTGTAGTGACCCATCAGCTAATCTGTTAGTTCTTATAAGGGTGCAGATGATACCTCTCTGCTTCACCAATATACCACCAGGGCTAAGCACAGAGCCTGATATGTAATAGGTGCTCAAGAGATATTTAGTGAATGTGTGGATAAATCAAATATGGTGATCCTTTCAGAAAGTAACCCAGTCACGGCATGCTTTGTATTTGACAGAGAAATTACACATGCAGCAAAAAAACCTCTAAGTTATTGTTACATCTGAATCCCTATATTCACATAAGTCACTGAAATTTCTTAACAATGCCAATTAAGGGCCTTACTAGGCTTTCTAAGTAAAGCTTAGTATGTTCATTTTTATCCCTTTGCAGCAAATACAGTCCCGATATCTTTTTTCTAGACCCGGGTCCAGGGAAGATGCAAACGCTCCACACGTTTTGCTGGGGCCGGGCAGCAGCTTGGCTCAGCCCGGGGAGCTGGCTCCCAGCTGCTCATCAGCATGAGTGCAAACAGGTGGAGCATAAAAAGGTGGCCTTATAGAGCTTGGATTTAATCCTGTGAGCACTGTAGAGCCGCGGAATGTTTCCCAGCATGCCCAAAGCAAGACTTTAGAAAAATGAATGGAACAGTGATATTTAGGCAGGGATGGAATGGGAAGAGACTGGAGGCTGGGGAACAAAAAGAGAGGAAAGAAGCCTGAGACAGCGTGGCTGACAGAAACTTTTGAGCTGTGTGAAACTTTCCACTGTGGGTCACTAGGCTGATTGCGGACAGAGAAATCACTGTGGTGAATGAATCAAAGTATACCCCTTCCTGTTATGTTCTCTTTGAAGTTATTTCCTAAAGCGCCAAAGGGGTTTTGTAAGAAGAGCAATAGGCAATCATAAAAGTTCCCTGTAAACAATCAAGAACGCAAGTTCCCATAGCTGTGTAGGTTTAAAAAGGAGGCAAAATGGCATTGATTTTGGTGTGTTCCTGGGATAATGCACGAAATGTTCCATGTGTACCACACTTGACTTTCTCTGAAACTAATAAACTCTGTGCTTTTAAGGGTAAAACTTTGTCTAAACTTAAAATATTCCTCGTCAAATGCTCTGTATCTTGATTGTAGTGGTGATTACTTGCTGATACTCATGTGTCAAAACTCATCAAATTCTACATTTAAAATTGGTGAGTTTGTAAGTTATGCCTCAGTAAAGCTGATTTTTAAAAATTGAATACAGTTCAAATATACCCAGAGATTAATCCAGGCAAATAATATATATGTATGATTCCATCTACATTAAACCCCAGAAAATGCAAGCTAATGTATAGGGCGAGAAAGCAGATCAATGGTTGCTTTGTCGTGGGCAGGGTAGGGTCAGGAGGCAGGAATTACACAGGATCATAAGACTCTTATGGTAGTAATGGGTATGTTCATAATTTTCAGTGTGCTGTCAGTTTCAAAAGTGTATACATATGTCAGAACATATTTCAATGAAATGGCGTATCTCTTTACCCCTGCCTGTAGAGTTTATGATGTTGGGAACCATGACCTTCACTACTATATCTCCAACATCTAACCCAGAGCCTGGCGTATACTTGTTGAATAAATTAACAGTTTGGGAAATATTAGCATAGTGGGATGAATCTAGTTCCCAGTTCCGTCATGTTCTAACTATGTAAATGTCTCTAAATCACTGAATGTCTCTAATCTCAATTTGCTCACTGGTGAAATAGAGTTAATAATGTTGATCTCATAGGATTGTTGTGAGGGTTACAAATGATGTATGTAAAAAGTTACAAAATAGACTTTGGCAATGATAGATGCTAAATAAGTGGTAGCTTTTATTACTATTTGTAAGACATGCCTCATAATTTCTGGGGATTAGAATGTATTTATTATTTTACACGTATGCACTTTGGAGTATACTCATATAGCCATTTCAAATAGGGAGTAATGTAAACAGCTTTAGCCCATAATGGATCACTGCATAAGTGTGATAATTAATGGATTATTCCAGAAAGTGGATTTAAAAATGATATAGACTTAAAACTAGGTAGAATTGCTTTCAAAAATAAGCCAGCACAGTGGTTTCATGGGTGCATACATATGTCAAAATTTGTGCAGTTTATTATATGTCAGTTATATTGCAATCAGGCTGTTTTCTTTAAAAAATTAAGCCACCAACGAGTGGAATTAAATACATGAAATAGCTCTATTATTTAGGATGAAGTTTGATTAATATAATAATTTTTTTAACCAAAGGGATCTGTCTCCGTTATTTGGCTTCTATTTGAGGACAATTTAATTGTTTCTCAGACAGTTCTTTTTTTAATTGAGATTTGAACTGCAGTTTGACAAATGTCAATGACATCACTGCTGAAACTGCACTCCTTAAATGTAAATATTTGCTGAAAGTTCATCTTGCTTTGACAGTACAAAAGGAAACTTATCCCCATTTCAGAATTGATGGTTGCTTTTTATAGTGATGCCTGAAAAATACGCATAATGCCAGTTTGTTTGTTTTTTTTTTGCAGTACGTGGGCCTCTCACTGTTGTGGCCTCTCCCGTTGCGGAGCACAGGCTCCGGACGCTCAGGTTCAATGGCCATGGCTCACGGGCCCAGCCTCTCTGCGGCATGTGGGATCTTCCCAGACCAGGGCACGAACCCGTGTCCCCTGCATATGCAGGCAGACTCTCAACCACTGCGCCACCAGGGAAGCCCTGTGTATCTTTTTGAATTAAGAGTTTTTTCTGGGTATATGTTCAGGAGTGAGATTTCTGGATCATATGGTAACTCCATTTTTAGTTTTTTAAGGAACCTCCATACTGTTCTCCATAGGGGCTTCACCAATTTCCATTACCATCAACAGTGTAGGAGGGTTCCCTTTTCTCTAAACCCTCTCCAGCAGTTATTGTTTGTAGACTTTTTGATGATATGGCCATTCTGACTGATGTGAAGTGATTCCTCAATCGTAGTTTTGATTTGCATTTCTCTAATAATTAGCGATATTGAGCATCTTTTCATGTGTCTATTGGACATCTGTAGGTCTTCTTTGGAGAATGTCTATTTAGGTCTTCTGCCCATTTTTTGATTTGGTTGTTTGTTATTGAGTTGTATAAGCTGTTTATATATTTTGGAAATTAAGTCCTTGTTGGTCACATCGTTTGCAAATATTTTCTCCCAGTGTATAGGTAGTCTTTTCATTTTGTTTATGGTTTCCCTTGCTGTGCAAAAGCTTATAAGTTTGATTAGGTCCCATTTGTTTATTTTGCTTTTATTTCTATTGCCTTGGGAGACTGACATAAGAAAACATTGCTATGATTTATGTCAGAGAATGTTTTGCCTGTGGTCTCTTCTAGGAGTTTTATGGTGTCTTGCTTATATTTAAGTCTTTAAGCCATTTTGAGTTTATTTTTGGGTATGGTATGAGGGAGTGTTCTAACTTCATTGATTTACATGTGACTGTCCAGTTTTCCCAACACCATTTCCTGAAGAGACTGGCTTTTTTTCCATTGTATATTCTTGCCTCCTTTGTCAAAGATTAATTGACCATAGGAGTGTGGGTTTATTTCTGGGCTCTCTATTCTGTTCCATTGATCCATATGTCTCTTTTTGTGCCAATACCACACTCTTTTGATTACTATAGCTTTGTAGTATTGTCTGAAGTCTGGGAGGGTTATGCCTCTAGCTTTGTTCTTTTTCCTCAGGATTGCTTTTGCAATTCTGAGTCTTTTATGGTTCCATATAAATTTGGATTATTTGCTCTAGTTCTGTTAAAAATGTCATGGATAATATGATAGGGATCCCGTTAAATCTGTAGATTGCTTTGGGTAATATGGCCATTTTAACAATCTTAATTCTTCCAATCCAAGAGCATAGGGAATCTTTCCATTTCTTTGAATCATCTTCAGTTTCCTTTATCATATAAACCTCATCAAGGAGGTGAAAGACATATGCTGAGAACTACAAAACATTAATACAGGAAACTGTATGAGGTTTATTCTGATAAACTGATGAGGTTTATTCCTAAGTATTTTATTTCTATTTTTTGGTGCAATTTTAAAAGGGATTGTTTGTTTGCAATGAAATATCAGAAAGGGAAAGTAAAAGAACAATCCCTTTTAAAATCACATCAAAAAAATAAAATACTTAGGAATAAACCTGACCAAGGAGGTGAAAGACTTACATGCTAAGAGTTTGAGAAGGATCCATATAAGCTCTTTTTTGTATGTTTGGTAGAATTCCCCAGTGAAGCCATCTGGTCCTGGACTTTTGTTTGCCTGGAGGTTTGTTGCTGTTGTTGTTGTTGTTGCTGTTTTAATTACAGATTCTATTTCACTTATAGTAATTGGTCTGTTCAAATTATCTATTTCTTCTCGATTCAGTTTTGGTGGGCTGTATGTTTCTAGAAACTTGTCCATTTCCTCTCAGTTGTCCAATTTGTTGGCATATGATTGTTCATAGTATTCTATTATGGTTTTTTATTTCTGTGGTAACAGTTATTATTTCTCCTCTTTCACTTCTTAGTTTGTTTATTTGGGTCCTCTCTCTTTTCTTCTTGGTGAGCCTGGCCAGAGGTTTGTTGATTTTGTTTATCCTTTCAAAAAACCAGCTCTTGGTTTTATTGTTTTTTTTTCTATTTTTTTAAATCTCTATTTTATTTATTTCCTCTGTGATCTTTATTTTTTCCTTCCTTCTGTTGACTTCAGGTTTTGTCAGGGAGCTTTTAATCTAATAGAAAAGAAGTGTTTATTTTTAGCCTATATCCTTTATATAGCTTAGTTCTCACAATATACCTATGAGATTATTATTATCCCCATTTTACACATAAGGAAACAGGCTTAGAGAAGTTGACACTTGTCAAGGGTTACACTCATGGGGAATGACAGCCTGGATTTCAGTTCTCAGCTCTCTGACTCTGAGCATCATTTCCTTAATCTTCTTGTGTTGCCAAGATCTGTACAGTTGGGCTTCTGCCTCAGTTTCCTTGCCTGATATTTCAGTTTCTGGCTTAGGCTGAGCCCTGCTCCAAACCCCAGACAACTTGGCTAGAAATCATACACCCAACTCTTTCCTCCCCATCCACACATCCCCCAGTTAGGGTTCTGCTATAGATAGTCCACTTGCCTGGAAATAAAAAGCATTGCTCCATGTTGCAAAATAACTTCTAGGAACTAGCCAGAGGACTGTTCCCTTTCATCTATAATTCACCCTCATGGTTCTTTTGAGTTTCACACTCAGCATCAGACACTTCAAAAAGTAAACAAGCTATGTAATAGGAATAGTAAACAAAGAAGGAGGTGGCACTGATTTATGCAAACTTCATTCTTTGACCTCTTAGCCACGGCAGTATACCTAATGGTCCCAGCATCCTTTCCCTATGAATGGATGTAGCAGACAGTAGCGCTCATGTGACTCATCCCAGATCGCATCTCAGCTCTGCCCGTCTCTGTCAAGTCTCTGGAAAGAGCAGAAAGAGTGGAATAGACTCTGAGGGGGTCATCTGCACAGGACAGACATTACATAGACCACGGGAGCCCTGGTCTGTGGTCACGGCTTTGAATTCTTGTAGTCCTCCCCCTGCCCCTCTTCTGCTTCCTTGGTGAGCAAGGAGCTTACTTCCTATTGGCTCATTTATTCCCATTGAATTACCCAGTGCAGGGGGAGGGGTAATATTTGCTGCTGCCTCAATCGCTTTATCTTACTTAGAATGGCAGAATTTAGCATTTAGGTTGAAATTAAATTGAAATATAGGTATTGAAATTGAAATTAAATTTCAATTTAGGTATTGAAATGTATCATTGCAAGTTCTCACTGATGGTTGTAACATTTTCTCTGTATGTTACTCAACGCAATCCATTCGACCCCAAGACATTCAATATGACATTTAGTGAGAACTCTTTAACAAAATTCCGTCAACCATTCCCCATATTCAGACTGACACTTTTGATGATCATAAACCAGACTTTCAGCAATCTTCTATAGACCCTACGTCACTCTGATTGACACCTGTTATTTACTTAAGCATCCCTTCCCTCCACTCACATACCCAACAGACAGTCATACCTGCCCAACCCAAGCTCAAGTTTGCCTTGGACCTTCTGAGCCTCTAACTGTGTGTAGCTGGATCCTTTTATTGCATATCCCCCAGTCCTCTTTCCCTTGGCCACACCACGGGCAACAGCTCTGTAAGTCACTCAAACTCTTTTGCACTCATCCCCCATCAGATAAAATGTAAACATGTTCATGGTCAGCAGTTTGGTGGCTCGTGGTTTCCTTTAATTCAAAGTTAAAGCCCCGTTCAGGGTTTGCCATTGTTTCTGTACAAGTCCAAGGATCGTTATTTGTTTACTCTGAACATGAAGGTGACCCATAGAGCTCCAACCTGACTGACAACAGCATCCTGAAGTCAGTACGTAGATGATTTGGGGCTTATGTGGAGTTTACCTGCATCTTGAAAACTTTTGAGTCTTATCTGATCTAGTGCCCTAAGAAGTAATACAAAGTAAAATTTCAAAGCTTTGCATCAATATTTTCCTCTTGGGACTCCATTCAAGTCTAGAAAATTTTGTGGTCAAACTCCATAATTTTTTTGCCTACAATGTTGACTGTATACTTTTTGGCAAATTGCAGGCATTCTTTGTTGCAAATTCTTTTGAAATCATTGGCAAATGTTTAGTAGCATTGATAATATTGACCACAAATTAGTTCTAAACTTAAAAGAAAAAAAATTATTTTGTCTTAGATGTTCTGAAACCTGACTAATTAAAGTGTATTTTTTCCTTTTCTCAAGTCCATGTGCTATTTCTCTCTTAGAAATTTTTAAATGATCTCAGTGTATTAAGTGTCTGTCAGAAGACTACACACGCTGATGGCTGCTAGCCTATATTCAAATCTCTCATTTTATTGTTGGTGAATATCAGTAGGCAACCTGTGCTTGGCACTCTAAGTAAGGTTACTGTCACAACTCGGAAAATACTCTAGAATTCAATACATTTTCCAAACATTCATTTATTATTCATTCGTTCAACTAATTGATAGCTAGTGCTTACTACGTGCCAGACATTGTTCTGGGTTTTAGGCCTTAAAATGATGAAAAAAGATAGACAGTGTTTCTGCCTGCATGGAGCTTATATTCTAGTGGAGGGTCAGATGTTTAACTGAATGAGTGAATGAATGAATGAAAGTGGAGAGACGGAAGAGGCTGGGATTGGGCTGGATTGCGGTCACAGCAACCAGCAATCCTTGATAGTGCTTGAGGGCTTAAACAGAGCCAGAAGGAGGTCAGTTCTGGGTGTCTGAACCAGTTTGCGACCTTATACACTGGTAGCCCCTATCAGAAGCCCTGTCTCCATATTTAAATGCTTGGGAAGTTGTTGCTGCCTTCACCTCTGTCCTTCCTTATACACCCGTTTCCTCTGTAATGTTGGTTCTGGTTACAGTCTTCCCCCCTCTTGGCTGGTTCCCCCTCTGCCAGCCTCCTTGCAATTGACACTTCTTTGGCCTGGCTCTTGCTTCCCCTCTTTGCCTCCATCCTTAGATACTCTCCTTGGATCCCTTCTTACCTCTGTGTTCCACAGCTATTGGCCAGCTCTATCTCAGTCTGAGCCCAGCTCTAGTTTCTAGGTTGGAGCCTTAGACATGACCTGACCTAACTGGGGGAAATCAGATGTCAGGGACTGGGGCCCAGCAGCAGTTTCCAGACAGTGGTGGTGCTCAGATCCAGGCAAGAAACAAGATTGGGGTTGCAGGGGGTTATCTAATTTGGAGCAGGATCATGACTGGGAGGACAAGACTGGCAGGAGAGGGTCAAGGGGTCAGGGATTCAGGCTAGGCTCCCCGCCCGGCAGGGTAACTAAAGTGCAAAGCAGAAAGTTACGGTAAGATCCAGTCTTATAGACAGGCAAGCATAACAGGGGCTAGGGACAAGGCTGCAATTTGGTGAGCACAGGGGGCACACCAAACCCAGGCTGTATTAGTACTAATTCCAGCTTCCATACCTGGGGGTCTGAAACTATTGATCTGACAGGCTGGTTAGGGCTGAGACTCACAGAGAGTACTTGTTCAAAGCACAGACTTTGAGAGGAGACAGAAGAGGGTGTGAATCCCAACTCTGCTATTTATTAGCTCTGTGACCTTGGGCAAATTGCTTTACCTCTCTGATCCTCAGTCACCTTACCCGTAAAATGGAGATGGTAACACCTGCCTTACATGGATGTGGTGAGGATTAAATGAATGAATTGGGGAAGACTATGAGGCCTCCTCAAAAAGGAAGGCCAATAAACAAGTCTCTGAGCATCTGGGGCAAGTGGGGAGGGGACAACAGTCAGCAGCACAACGCCGGCACGGCCGGCTCTGGTTTCAACAGTAGTCTAACGTGGTCCTTCAGGTCTGGCTGCTGGAGAGACTAACACCCAGTGGGGTGCCCTCCCACTGGGTCCGGGGGAGTGGTTGAGTGTTGGCCCATTTGTCTCTACCACATGCTCATGTGTACAGTACTCTTGTATTTGCCATGGCTCTGCCGTCAGCTCATAACCTCCCTGAGCCCTGAGCCAGCGTGTCTCCTTCTTTTAAACTCAAACAACGTTGACCCAACATTGAAAATGGGCATATACATATGGCTTCTATTGCTGGGTCTGTTCCGTGTACCAGTGTTGGGTCTTCGTTGCTGCGTGCGGGCTTTCTCTAGTTGCGTCTAGCAGGGGCTACTCTTCCTTGCAGTGCGCCAGCTTCTCATTGCATGACTTCTCTTGTTGCGGAGCATGGGCTCTAGACACACAGGCTTCAGTAGCTGCGACTTGGGTCGTGGGCTCTAGCGTGCAGGCTTAGTAGTTGTGGTGCCTGGGCTTAATTGCTCTGCGGCATGTGGGATCTTCCCGGATCAGGGCTCGAACCCATGTCCCCTGCATTGGCAGGAGGATTCTTAACCACTGCGCCACTAGGGAAGCCCCAGACAGTTGTTTTTAATTTCTTTACTTTCTGTCCTCTTCCATTTGGCTTTTAAAAAATGCAGAGGACGTGCTTCCCTGGTGGCGCAGTGGTTGAGAGTCCGCCTGCCGATGCAGGGGACGCAGGTTTGTGCCCCGGTCCGGGAAGATCCCATGTGCCACGGAGCAGCTGGGCCCGTGAGCCATGGCCACTGAGCCTGCACGTCTGGAACCTGTGCTCCGCAACGGGAGAGGCCACAACAGTGAGAGGTCCGTGTACCGCAAAAAAAAAATAAAATAAAATAAAAATGCAGAGGACAAAACACTGTTACAAAAAAAAAAAAAAAGCTGATGCAGAGATTTTTCTGCAAACAAATAGGCACAATTTCCAGGGAAGTGTCTAGTGCTTCATACTTTTAAATCCTATAAGATCTATGGCTAGAGAATTGATATGAAAATTATGACTCTGGTAAACTTAAATGCTGATCTTCAGAGAATGATTACTTTAAATCATAAACTCTTAAAACCTGGGATTTTGAGCAGGAAGACATCTTGGAATCTATGCAGTCTAACCTCTTAATTTAAGGACACTGAGGCTTGAGAGGTTAAAACCACACAGTGTGTTAGTAGGATCCAGAAAGGAAGCCAAGTCTCCTGGCTTCTAATGCAGTGTCTTTTAATAAGTAAGAAATGGTCATTTGTAGATTACCACTTTCATGATCTTATTTTCACAATAGGCAGAGTTGGTATATTTATACTTCCCTATTTTATAAATGAAAAAACCTGAGATTTGGATTTGAAGAGACCTGCTCATTTCACATAACTCATAAAACCAGGACTAGATTCTGGGCCTTATGACCCCTGGTCCAGGGCTTTTTTGTTATATCAGGCTGCCTGTGATGTCCAGTGTAATAAGCAAAGAAATAAACGAATATATTTTTGAAAGAGAATCAGCAGCAGACACTAATCTGGTTCATCTTTGAATTCCTCATAGCAATATACCATGTACATAATGTTCACTCAGTAAATATTTGTAATATGAAATGAATATATGAATGAATGAATGAACAACTGAATAAACAAAGGATAGACCAGGATTATGTTTCATTTTAACCAGACATTCCGTTCTTGAAATGTATGATTACTCAAGATTCTTCTGTACTTGAAAAGGAATAGGGGATAAAACCCCCAGTCAGTAGTAATGACAACATTTTGTAATTATTGTGCTTTGAATTCAAAAGCAGAGTATTAGACACAAAGGTAAGCTCTTTCAATATGTCTCTCCTATTTTGTACATAATAACTCAAAAGGCCCTCTCTGGACATGGCACAATGGTGGGAAGGAGGTGAAGGGAGAACTTTCTACTGAGCCATCGGGAAATGAAGGTTACTCCCCTTCTCCCAGTGAAGAACTAAGGTAGCAGAAGTGACCCAGGCAACCTTGAGCAGCCTTGTCCAGTAGAAGGAGAATGAGAGCAACATATTATTTATTTATTTATTTAATAAATAAATTAATTCATTAATTAAATTATTTATTGGCTGCGTTGGGTCTCTGTTGCTGCGCGCGGGCTTTCTCTAGTTGCGGCAAGCGGGGGCTACTCTTCATTGCTGTGCGTGGGCTTCTCATTGTAGTGGCTTCTCTTTGCTGTGGAGCACGGGCTCTAAGTGCACGGGCTCAGTAGTTGTGGCACACGGCATTAGTTGCTTTGCGGCATGTGGGATCTTCCCGGACCAGGGACTGAACCCATGTTCCCTACATTGGCAGACGGATTCTTAACTACTGTGCCACCAGGGAAGTCCAACGTATTTAATTAAAAGTTTTCTAGTAGCTACAGTAAAATAAAAGAAAACAGATGAAATTAATTTTGATAACATGTTTTATTTAATTCAATATGTCCAAAATATTATCTTTTCAACATCGAATCAACACAACAAGTATTGATGGGATATTTTACTTTTTTGTTGTTTTTCTGAGATGTACTTGGGGTACATCTCACTCCAGACTAGCCACATTTCTAGTGCTCAGTAGCCATATGTGGCTAGTGGCTACCATTTTGGACAGCACAGGCCTAGCCACACAGGACATGGTGATTCTGTAAAAGGAAGGTGACAGTAATCACAACACAGAGGAAGTAGTCTCCTAAGGAGCACTTGAGGAAGTTACCCTGCTTTGGTCCAATCATGTAACCCAAACCACTGCTGTTTGAAGGGAGATGCTACTACCTCGTGTTTGGCTCTTCAGCCCTGGGCAAGTACCTTAACCTTCATATAACTCAGTTTCTCATCTGTTGTCACTTGGAGCTGCTCAGATGATTATGTAGGTAAAAGCATTTAGTCAATACCTGGCAGGTAGGAAGTACTTGATTAGTAGCAGCTATAAAAATCTACTAGGGTCCCACCTTATCACACAAACCTTAACCTCATTTTAGAGTTTTATTAAAAGGTTAGTAGGGCTCCCTACGGATTGCTATCGTCTCTTCCGCAGCAAGTGGAAAGGGGCTCTTAGGTAAGGTGAATTGGAAAAAAAAAAAAAAAATGTAAAGAAACAAAAATGGTCATGAGTTGCATTATAACTAGATTTCTTCTATTAGAGGGAATCATATTAATAAAATAAGATGGTGTTCTACTTTTTTAAAGTTGTGGTAAAATGTACATAACATAAAATCTGTAACGGAGCAGGACCCTATGGGGCCTTCCCAGGACAGACCCCTCCCCCATATCCTCTGCTGTAGTTCCTCTCTGACTACCTAGATAATAGTATCTCATGCATATTTCCTGAGTTTTTCATTTGCTAAAAACCACCACCATGTGGAAGAAATGAACTACTTGACGATCATGAGCACGCAGCCCCCAGACCTGCTGGTGACTAAGGATTGATCACCATCAGAGAGAATTGTGCAGGAGTAGATCACATACCCTTTGGGATGCAGGAGTAGATCACATACCCTTTGGGATGACTCTCTCTCACCTGGCCTTTAAAAATGCTTTGCTGAAATGCTTCAGGGAGGTCGGGGGGGTTTTGGGCAGAGCCCTGCAATAATCCCTTCTCTGCTCCAAACTCCAACTTTTCGGTTTGTTTGGCCTCACTGTGTGTTGGGCACACAAACTTGTGTTCGGTAACAAATCTACCATTTTAACCATTTGTAACTGTACAGTTCTATGGCATTAAGTGCATTCACACTGTTCTATAACCATCACCATCATTCATTTCCAGAACTTTTTCAACATCCCGCAATGAAACTCTGTATCCAATAATTTCCTATTACCCCCTTCCCCAGTCCCTGGTAAACACTAGCCTACTTTCTGTTTTTTTGTGTTTGGCTATTCTAGGTATTTCATATAAATGGAGATCTTTATTATTTTATTTTTAAAATAAATTTATTTATTTATTTTTGGCTGTGTTAGGTCTTCGTTGCTGCACACGGGCTTTCTCTAGTTGCGGCGAGTGGGGGCTACTCTTTGTTGTGGTGCGTGGGCTTCTCATTGGGTGGCTTCTCTTATCGTGGAGCACAGACTCTAGGCGCACAGGCTTCAGTAGTTGTGGCACACGGGCTCAGTAGTTGTGGCTCGCGAGCTCTAGAGTGCAGGCTTAGTAGTTGTGGGCTTAGTTGCCCACAGCATGTGGGATCTTCCTGGACCAGGGATCAAACTTCTGTCCCCTGCCTTGGTAGGTGGATTCTTAACCACTGTGCCACCAGTGAAGTCCCTGGAGGTCTTTATTTTTTGAAGTAACATGTTATTTCTTTAAACATTAAAGTAAGAAAATATGTTCTTACAGATAGAGTAAACCAAGAAATGTTTTTAAAGAATAATTAATGTTGGAATGCATGTTGATATGTGCAGATGAAAGGCACTGAAGTAACAAATTATGACTATTACACATACATATCTGAGGGAGATGATCACCATGAAGGTTTTTCTTTACTTTTTAAAAGGAACTCTATGAAAATATATGCACATGAATATAAATTAGGACGTCTGCATAAGACCATTGCTCATAAATGTCATAAATAATCAAAATGTTCATGAATATCAGAAATCTCTCTGGTTTACAGATCCTTGGGTTCCAACCTTGGCTGTGTCACTAGTGTGCCATTTGGCCTAAGCTTAGGACCTGATCCTCTCAAGTCCCTCCTATCTTCATCTGTAAAATGCAGATACTAATAGCTGCCCTTCCTACATCATAGGGTTGATGTGAAGATCAAACAAGATAATCAAAGTGAAAGAGCTTTGAGAATACAAAGCCCTGTAGAAATGCAAGGCATTATTAAAGACTGTGGAGAGATTGCTAACACAATTTGATTCAAGGCCAAAGTTTTGTACTTCCAAAAGTTAAAAAGATATTCAGCATTTGCAAGTTATTTAGAAAACCAAATTCCTGCTGTGGTGACCCAGTACTATGACTGAATTATATGCTAAGTGCTGTACATTTGATACCTACTGCTTGCTATAAGTCACATAACCACATTACCACACTGGATGTAATTGTACGGCATTTTGCAATATCTTCCATTTTTGGTGGGTAAGAGGTTATAAATCAACATAGCTTAAAGACAAACTCATGTCTTCACTAGAAGATTTGGTTTTTAATTTGTTTTACTTTTCCATGGTGGCAACAGTGCTACTCTCTGTAACATGTCTACTATGAGATGCAATTTAGCAAGCATTAATTAAGTGCCTATGGTGTACAGTCATTTGGGGTAGAGATGGGGTTGAAGGAAGGGTGGAGGTCACGAGAAGAAACACAAAGCAAAAAGGGGTCCTTGAATTGGGGGAGATTTAAAACTGGTGGGGAGTGGCATATCCTGTGACAACTAACTATAAAGACACAATGAAATCAATGCCAAGAAAAGGCTTAAGGGGCTTCCCTGGTGGCGCAGTGGTTAAGAATCTGCCTGCCAATGCAGGGGACACGGGTTCGAGCCCTGGTCTGGGAAGATCCCACATCTGCGGAGCAACTAAGCCCGTGAGCCACAACTACTGAGCCTGCACTCTATAGCCAGCGAGCCACAACTACTGAGCCCGTGAGCCACAACTACTGAAGCCTGCGTGCATAGAGCCTGAGCTCCACAGCAAGAGAAGCCACCGCAATGAGAAGCCTGCGCACTGCAATGAAGGGTGGCCCGTGCTCGCTACAACTAGAGAAAGCCCACGTGCAGCAACGAAGACCCAACGCAGCCAATAAATAAATAAATAAATAATAAATTCTTTTTAAAAAAAGAAAAAGAAAAGGCTTAAGTAATACATCATGCGGGTTCAAAGGATTGATTGAGATGTTCAAAGGATTGATTCATTCAACTAGGAGGGCAGAATCTTGTGAGATTTGTCCCTGGTCCTGATGCCTGAGAAGGATTCCTTGGGTCAGAAATAGAGGTGAGGATGTCCTGAGCCTGCAGGAACCATACCTAGCCTATCCCACAAATATTTACCCGCTAACTGGCTGATAAAACTAAACAGCTTGGCAATGTGCCTGTGACTCTACAAAGTAACAGCTGGGTGGTGTTAGGGGTTAAATCCCAGATTCTCATTTGAAAGCAAGAGCCTTTGGAATTCCACCATCCCAGGAGGCCTGTTCAGAGGGCAGTCATACACACCTCTGCAAACAACACTTCATTTTATTTCAGTTCCATAGAGTTGCAAGAATTTAATCTTTGTTCAAATGGAGGTTCCAAATTTAAATAACCCACGCGCAGCTGGAGAACTCTCCAGGCCTAAGTTCCACCTGCTTGTTTCTAAGCTAACTTCTGCTTGTGTCCCAGTCAGTTTTCACAGATCCAGCACCAACCTTTATGTTTGAGTTTAGTTTGGGTGGAGGGATTACACTTCCCCTTCCAATTCATTACTGTTAGATTACTTTTCCCTCTCCCCAAAGTATAAGAACTCTCTTCTAACCATTATCATACTATTAGCTAACATTTATTGAGATCTTACCTTGGGCCAGGCAGTGTGCTATGCGTATTACACATCTCCCTTACACAGGACAGGTAATATTACTATTTCTATTTAATTGCAGAGGAACAGAGGCTTAAAGAGGCTATGTAACTTTTCCCAAGTCACCTGGCTAGTTTAGCGTTGGAGTCCAGTGGAGTCAGGACACGCACATATAACCACTGCACTGTATTATCCCTACCCACTTGTCTTTCTCTTCAATATCAACAGAGAATTCTGTGAAACTTAAGTGTCACTTGTATGCAAACCATTTTGAAGGGTGGCAATCTGTAGGTTAAGAGGAAGAAGCCGTCCCTGACTTGCTAGCATCATGTTAACTAAGATTTATTCAGCACTCTCTATGTGCAAGACACTGCTAAACACAGGCACTTTCTCATTTTAACCTTCACAGTAGCCTTAGAGAGGGGCATAATTATCATCTCTTTAACAGATGAACAAACTGAGGCACAGAGAGGTTAAGCAACTGAGCTCAGGTCCTCTTAGAAAGTGGTGGGGACAGTATTTGAACCTTGGCCGTTTGATGTCAGAGCTCTAGCTTTTAAGCTCTGAGCGATATGGCCACTTCGGATGAGTTGAGGGTCCCTGACAAGACCCTACTTCAAAATTTCTCCCCCACTTGCCTGCCCCAGAACTTGAAGTGAGAAGCCTTAGATCCTCCTTTGCAGTTGGGAGTTGCTGTTTGTTTGCTGGAGAGGAGTGACACTGGGAGTAGCAAGCATCGGTTTCCCTCAAAGCCCTGTACCAGGTGATGCAAGGCAACGATGGCGGGGGAGCGGGCAGGGCAAGACCCAGTGCCTGCCCTCTAGGCTGGAGAGGAGCAGGAAGGAGATAAACAAGGCAGGTGCAATCGATACTGAAATTGAGGTACCAAAAGCAAATGAAGTCATGCCACTCCTTTGCTTAAAATCATTCACCAGCAGTCATCACCAAGAGGATGATGACAGCCTGCTTCCCTCAGCAAGACAGGCACAGCTACTCCTCCTGCATCTGTCTGTCTTCCTTCTTAGCTTCATCTCTGCCCCCCTGTCACTCACTCTGTGCAATAGCCAGGCATATGACAGGCATCTTCATGTCCTCTTTGCGTCCACCTGACCTAAGTTATAGCGCTTCTTCAAGACTTATCTTGGTCGCACTTGTATTCAAGCTTTTACTGCTCTCCTCTCCCCAGTGTATGCGACTCTATAACACTTTGTACACCTATTATAGCAGTTATTACCCTAAATTGAAATCGTTTACAAATTTGTCTCTTCAAAGGCTTAATCCTCTTTTGCATCCGGAGTGCTCACTCAGCACGGGGGACACACTAGGCTCTCAAAGCTAGGGTGAAAGCCAAAATACGCACATTAACCCCATGCAAGGATTCCTAGGTCGATTAGTAGTCCTGCACCCAGCGCTAAACGAAGGCACTTGGGGATCAGTACTTGTAAGTTCGGGAGAAGAAAGATCTTTGGAAGGACCCAAGGCAGACCTGGGCTACGCTCAACTGGATGTTCAACAGTAACTGGGGAGATGATGAGGAAGCAGAAGGCCTTGAAGTTCACCAATTTCGGAAATCTGCCGGGTCTGGCTCCACCATCGGTAACTTTTTTTTCAGCTGGCCTTGATACAATATTGTATTTATATGCGTGCCTGCCTTTCCACCAGCCAGCACCTTCCAGGAGTTTACCAGTCCTCACTCCGCACCCATTAGGTGGCTCAGGCCGTACACATCACCCTCACCGTTTATCCAGGTATTATTGTATTAGATATTTTAAAATCATCAGCTCGTTTAATCCTCTCAACAACCTGTGAGATATTTTTGTTTATTTTTCTCGTGAGGAAACTAACGTTCGGAGTGCTGAAAGCACCTTGTTCCGTACCACTGCGCGCCCCTTTCCACTGCGCCGGGGCTGACCCCGCTCTCTGAGTGGAAGAGGTCCCGGCGCTCCACGCTCTCGGGCTCCAAGGACCCCTAAAGCAGAGTGGTCAAAAAATGTATTGCATTCTTTATCTGCACAGTGAAAAAGTTGTTTCGGGGTAAAAGTTGTTGAGAAGGAAGCCAAGATGGGGAGCTAAGGGGTAGAGAAGAAGCAGGAGGGGGGCGGGGAGGAGTGGGAGAAAGACCCGAGAGAGGACTGGAGTCCAAGGGAGCTGAGGTCGGGGCGGGGCGGGGCGGGGCGCGGGGGCGGGCCGGGCGCGGGCGCAGAGCTATTGGCCCGTGCGTCGGGGAGTGGCCCCTGAGCGCCCGCACGCCGCTCCACGGGGAACCCGCACGCACCTCCCATCGCTGACAGCGGCCGGGCGGCACCTGGACCGCAGGGCGAGCAGGTCGGGCAGAGCCGCCAGCACCCCGCCGGGGGAGAGGAGGCTCGCAGCGCCCAGTCCGGAGGAAGGTAACGCGCCGCACCGCGCTCGGGGTTGCGGGGTTTGCTCCAACCGGCCGGGGTCTGCGGCCAAGAGGACGAGGGAGGCGGCGAAAGGCTGTCAGCGCGCCCGGCTCTAGCCTCGACTAATCTGCCCACTCGCTGTGTTACCTCGGGCAACTTTCTTTCCCTCTCTGGGTCTGTGTTTCCTCCTCCGTTAAATGAGGGAGTTGGTGTTGAATGGTGATGCTTTTCTGGTCTTCTGAGTTCTAAAACGTGAACTTCGTTTTGACACCCGGCAAGCGCCCTTTCTCAATTTCGCACTCACGAAAGAGCCGGCTCCGCTGCCCAGGGGGCGGTCTCCAGGAAGCCGAGGTGCTTGGGTAGGCGGCGGTTCCGTGGGCTGTCGCGTTTCCTGGGGCTTTCGAGGACTGAGCCTGGGCTTGGGACTGGCTGCTGGGTGGCCCTGACTACAGAGTAACTGTCCCTAGATTGCTCAGGTGGAGTAAGGTAGGGCGTTAGGACCTATCTGCAGGCGGGGGGTTGGGAAGGGGGAGTTGGGTGCCGATGATTTCTACCTGGAAAATAAGCAGATTTGTTTTGGAGTTCTCCTCCTACACCCAGACCTTGTCCCGTGGTGAGTTATAAATTACAGGAATGAGATTTATTATCTTTCAAAGTAGAAAACCAACTGCTTCAGCAGCTAGGACATAGGGCTCTCCCAGCATGTAGGAAGTGGGCCTCTCTCTCTGCAGCTATCCTCCTCCCTCTTCCTTTTCCTCCCTCCTCCCTTTCTAAATCCCCTTTGACTTTGAGGGGCTCCACTTCCTGCCTGAATGAAAAGTCCTCATTTTCGTGGAGTGCTGGTTTGTGACCAGCAGCCTCCAGGGCTTTGGGTTCTGGGTTGAGATGGAAGCCTAGATAAGAACAGACTATGAATCATACTGTCAGCCTCTACCATGCAAGGATGTGCAGAGGAAGCCCCATTGGGTTTCAGACAGACAGACAGACAGAAAGACAACACTGGAAGGTGGGATGGATTCCAACTGCTGTTCAGCTTCCCGTCCCCTTCTTGGCAGCCATCCTCAGCTAGGCAGCCAACTGTCAGAGGAGGGTGCTTGAAAGGAGCAGAGGACTTTGGTGGGTTCTATGGAAGGTCTCCAGCAATTCTCTCCCTTCTCTGTCCCTCAGCCCTTAGTGTGGGATCCAGGTGAAAGTAGATTCCAGGGTCCATCAAGAGCAGCGGAGGAGGGGGGCAGGGCAGTGGCAATATTGACTTTTTTGGGGGCACTTATGGGCCAGACACTCTTCTTTGCATGTAACACGTCCTTAGTTCTCACAAAGCCACGTGAGGGCTGGTATCCTGATATCTACCCCATTTTACAAATGAGAAACTGAGGCTCAGAAAGATGGCTTCCCTTAGTCACATAGCTAGTAAGTGGCAGAGCTGGGATTCAAATCCAGTCTTTGTGACTCTAAAACCTGTGTTCTTTTCCCTTTTTTGGTGCTCCTTGAGTAAGGGCAAGTTGGAATAGTGACAGCAAAAATGATTGTTATTGAGTTCTCACGAGGTGACAGACTCCATTCAAAGCACTCTAGAGGTGTTATGTCATTTATGGTGCAGGCGTTTCAGTCATTCCGGTGGGCATCAGTGATGCCTTAGCCTCTCTCAAGCAGCAGTCCCGTTCCAGAACGCCTGCCTGATCCCACCCAGCTGCTGGTGAGTGGGTTGGGTGAGGACCCTGTTTGCTTTATCCTAGAGGTGGTTTGAGGTCTCATGAAAGATTGATTGTCCACAGCTGATCCGTTAGACCTGACCGTTGGCTTGTGAATGATCCCACTGTCCCCTAAGAGGGCTTTCTCAGGCTTCGCTCAATAAACATTTGTGGAATGAATGAATTAGCACCTTGTGCAGAGTGGTCTGCTGTCCTGAAGAAATGTGAGGCGGCCCCTGGGGCAGCCCGGGCCCTCACCATCCTCAGAACCCAGGATGCCAGGCCAGATCGTTCTCCCCCTCGGGCAAGGAAGGTAGGGTGAACTGTGCCCCCGTGGACTTACAGATTTCCCTGATAATGTGTTGGCTGCCACCTGTTTTATAAGGGAGTTTTTAAAGATAGTAGATGAAGGGCTTCCCTGGTGGCGCAGTGGTTGAGAGTCCGCCTGCCAATGCAGGGGACATGGGTTCGTGCCCCGGTCCGGGAAGATCCCACATGCCGCAGAGCGGCTGGGCCCGTGGGCCATGGCTGCTGAGCCTGCGCGTCTGGAGCCTGTGCTCTGCAACGGGAGAGGCCACAACAGTGAGAGGCCCGCGTACAGCAAAAAAAAAAAAAAAAAAAGATAGTAGATGAAGACAAATTTGACTTTTGAAAAACATTAAAAGGAAAAGTGACTTAGTTTTAATCAGGTTTCTGCTCTCTCAAAAAGGGGGGGAAATAAGATGGTACTATTTGCCTTAGGGCTTCCCAAACTTCTCCATTAGAAGAGCCTCTAATAGCAAAAGAAGCCTGACAAGTGCTCCTGGGGGTTGGGTTATAGTTCAGATTGGCCCCAGCGAGCATGGAAATTGTTTTAAGGATTTATGCAGGTTTTTTCATTTGATTCCATATGTCTGTCAAATTTAGTTTTTCTGATAAATCTTTATGTATAGTTTTCTTCTCCAAAATATTTGTGTAAAATTGGTGTCCTGGCATATTGCTTTATATTCTTGCGGGGCTGAGAGTACCCAAATGGAGAAACAGGGCAAAGGTTCTGGTCTGGGAACTTTAAGTATTGTTTGCATTTTCTAGTCACTTGGTTCATAGTGACAGAGCTTCCCAGCCTCCTGTGGTGATAACCTCTTTTCCTATTTTTCAGAG
The DNA here is from genome assembly GCF_951394435.1 of Stenella coeruleoalba. Classification (NCBI taxonomy): domain Eukaryota; kingdom Metazoa; phylum Chordata; class Mammalia; order Artiodactyla; family Delphinidae; genus Stenella; species Stenella coeruleoalba. Next base: position 62,562,191 of record NC_137154.1, on the reverse strand, counting down.
TGAAGAACATACTTAAAAAATAAAAACAATCATTGTTTTCCCTCCCCCCAGACTTATTAAGATATAAAAGACATTGCATAAGTCTAGGGTGTACACATGATGATTTCATACATGTATATATCACTACTATTTTTCTTGTAGTGAGGACGTTTAAGATTTAGTCTCTTAGCAACTTTCAAGTATGTAATACATACTATAGTCACCATGCTGTATATTAGATCCTAAGAATTTATTCATCTTATAACTGGAAATCTGTATGCTTTGACCAAGGTCTCCCTATTTCCCCCACTCCCCAGCCTTTGGCAATCATCCTTTTACTCTCTGTTTCTATGAGTTTAGCTTTTGTAAGATTCCACGTGTAAGTGATATCATTATTGTTTGTTTTCTTATTACCAAAACTATACCTATTTGTTGTAGAAAAAGATAAAATACAGATTAGCATTAATAATAATACATCTGTACTCAGAAACAACTAATGCAAAACTTGGGATACAGCCTTCCAAATCTTTTCTCTGTACGTTAAAAAGAAAAAAACAAATGAATATAACCCTTACTTTTGATTGTATTATTGTCAGGGCTAAGAGCCATCTCAGGTTACTTTTGAAAGAATGTTGAGAGTAAATCATGAATAATTAAAGACATCATAAAGGTTAATCCTGTTTGTGAACCCCAAAGTTCACCCCCTATAGTTCCCCTGTGTCATTTAGTTTCCAGCAGAAAGAAGTGCCGGCAGTGGGGCTGCTACTGAAGTTACGGGGTCAAGTTGTGCTCCTTGTTAAAGTGACTCAAGTATCTTAAATGTCTCAGATGTAACAAAAAGGTAGCTCTTCAGTGTTGTTGATGTGCAACACGTGAGCAGAAAGTTCTAAAGCTAAATAGCACAGTGAGGAGGAGAGAGCCTTAGATAAGGTCCTTGCTCCAACATTGCATTTTAGTACCTGTGTGACTTTGGGTAGCTTCTGTGAACCAGTTTTCCCTCCCGTAAATTGGAAATAATGACACCTACTTGATTTTTCTCTACCGAAGTCACTAGGAGGACCAAGTGGCAGGTGTTATTGTTTGTTACTTGAATCGCATGTCAGTGTGTATGCAGTTTAAAAAAAATTTAAAGGTAGAATAAAACAAAAACATTGTCGGTCTTTATAAAAATGCTGAAATCTAACTCCTGGGCCTAACGTTAGTAGGACTTAATTATGATGCAGATGCTCTGTTGGATCCCTACTCTGTTTTCTTCAAAGAATATAGGATTCCTACGTGGCTGGTGTCTCACTGATCTTCATCACAGTCCTGAAGCGAAGAAAAGGACGGAAAATAGTCCCATTTCACAGAATAAAAACAGGCTGGCCATTCAAGGGAGCTGTTCCTTTGCACAGGGAGTCCCAGAGCTCCTGAGGGCTGTCTCTAGATGCCTAAATCAAGGCCGAAGCATGCTGGGAGGAAGCAGTGAGAGCAGCCGGAAAGGTGATGATGTACCCCTGGCGGCACTCACCCAGCTCGGAGCAGCTCTGCGGAGAGGAATGGGCCCTGTATTGGGAGGCAGGTGGCTTGGCTTCTACTCCTATCTCACAGATAGGCTGTGAGCTCTGGGTTTAGTCATGTCCTCTCCCGGAGCCTTGTTTTGTTTTTTTTTAATCTATAGAGGGAGTTGGACTAGATGAAGTTCTTTCCAGTCTTAAAAATCTATGATTCTGGGTTATTTTTCATTCACATTTGCCCACATAAAAGTTTGGTAGAGCATCTAAATGAATCAGGTGTCAGAAAATGTTCCCACTTCCTGTTGCTTTCAGTGCGCCCTCATTATTTTCTAAGGGTCTCCCCAGCTGACTGCCCTCATGCAGAACACATGATCCATAGATCATTGAGAGGAGAATTGTTTCTGCTCATCTATTTGTTAATGTTAATCTAGAACATCCTCAGATTGTAGGAGGGAGAACTGCTTTGAGGCAACTTTTGGGAAGGTAGGTTGACAGAAGCCTAATGAAAGCAGGTTATTTATGTTAATAAGGCTGTGTGTGTCACAAAGTACTCACTTCTGAAATCACTAACTACAGTACTTTTCTTTAGTGCCCACTGGGTATTGGTCCTGTGCTGGGACTCTTGCAGAACGTGAGAGAGCACACTCTAGAGTGGTTTAGAACCATAGGCTAGGACGAGGAAGGGAGAGAGGAGACTGGAGAGAGGAGAGAGCGCCAGGTGTGGCTGGAACACCTTGGAGATGAAAAGGCCAATTCGGGAAAAGATTGAGGCTCTAAGGGCTTGGAATCTCTGGTTTAATTCTTCATCCAATTGCCTGGCACTCAATGGGAACTTAGTATTTTCAATGAATTAATAAATGAACAAATGGAGGAATGAATGAATCACTCTTCTGAAATGAAGTCTATGCTGAAATGTGGTGTAATGATCCTCAGGTGGTTGCAGTGACTTTACATATGTGAAGTACTCACCACTTACAAAAACACGTTGCTATGCATTATCCCTCAAAATGTTGATAGAGATTAAAGAAAGCCAAAATAAAAGCATTTCCTAATGTCATACTTTCTAGATATTTTGCAGCAACTAGTAGAACAGATTTGGTTTGCTATTTATAGATAAGTCTTCTTTCTATAAATGCATCAAGAAATGTTTGAGAGGGGGGTATAAGACCTAGTAAACAATTCCACAAATTTGCATTGTGAGTTAGAGGGAGAAAGAAAGGCATTGCTTAACTTCTGAGTGAATAGACATTCTTTTTTCCCTTGTAGAGCATTGTTTTACTGTAACTCCTGGTGTAACTGACACCATCAGCTTCTGATTAGACAGATGTGTTTTGTGCTGCCATTATTCACGGCCACAGGCGCCTGGTCTCTCCTGCCACTGGCTGAGTCAGTTGATTAAAACACAGGGCTCTGAGGCTGAGGGCATGGGCTGGATCCCAGGCCAAGCCAAGGCGCCCTGTCATATCTGTGCCTCAACCACTCTGCCCCCTCTGCCAGCCATCTGCGCTAGGAGGAAGACTGAACTCTGGCATGTTAGATTCTTTAGGTCAGAATCTTCACCACTGCTGGTTTTAGACTAATCATTTGAGTTTTAGAAATAAAGGGTCTGGCTCACAGACTTAGAAAATGAACTTATGGTTACCAGGGGCTAATGGTGAGGGGGACAGATAGACTGGGAGTTTGGGATTGACATGCACACACTACTCTGTGTACACACACACACACACACACATACATACATATATATATACACACATATATATTTTATTTTATTTATTTATTTATTTATTTTTTGCGTTACACGGGCCTCTCACTGTTGTGGCCTCTCCCGTTGCGGAGCACAGGCTCCGGACGGGCAGGCTCCGGACGGGCAGGCTCAGCAGCCATGGCTCACGGGCCCAGCCGCTCCGTGGCACGTGGGATCTTCCCGGACCGGGGCACGAACCTGTGTCCCCTGCATCGGCAGGCGGACTCTCAACCACTGCACCACCAGGGAAGCCCAACATGCACACACCGCTATATTTAAAATGGCTAACCAACATGGACCTACTGTAGAGCACAGGGAACTCTGCTCAATATTCTGTAAAACCTAAATGGGAAAAGAATTTGAAAAAGAATTTGAAAAAAAAGAAATGAAGGGTCTGGGTTTTCAGTTTAATTCTTTAATTCTTTATAGAATGGATTCTAGGGTTGTTTTAGGTCTGCCATCTTGGGACATGTTGAAGGGCGCATCCTGAGACCTTGTGTCCCCCAAGTCTGCAACTATCACCATAGCATATCACTTCCTCAATGTGTCTGTAAAATGGGAAAGATCAGACCTGCCTCACAGTTTGTTCAGAGGATTAAATGAGGGCGTATATTTAATGGTCATATATTTAACGTGGGGGGCTGATGCCCAAAGGTGAAACCAGGCTAAAAACTTGTCCCTTATCTTGAAGGCAGCAAGGAACTAATGGAAGTGTCTCAATATCGTGTGTGAAATAACTAGACTTTAGGACAGTAACACTGTCCACAGTATGGAAGGTGGATTTGAGGTTGATCGAAGGCACGCTTGTTTGGACTTGTGGGAACAGATAAGATATTTTAAAGCTTTTGGTAAAAGGCACCTGTAGGAGCAGAGATGGTGCTGCTGTTTAATTCAAGACTTCTGGAGGAAGGTACACATGTGTTGGAAAACAGTGGCTCCATATACTAATTTATGGGCTGGACCACATTGGGGCTGAATTCCAAGATGATAACTATGCCTGCCTTGGAGTTAAGCATATTTATCACTTTTAATAAGGACCCAGGTGTCCTTCTGGCACAAACGATTGAAGCTTGGACCCAGTAAGAATGTGTAAGGGCCGTATTTCCAGAATTGAAGTTCTCCAGAATTGAAGTTCTGGGAATTGTTGAAACCCAGTACGTGCTGAATTTGGTTCGTGCTTTGCAGAATTTCTCATGCTCAGCAGGCACTGCTGCGGTTAACAGTCTCTGAGTTTCCTGGTGGGGGAGGAGCAGGGAGGCGTGGGCCACAAAACTCTCATCTGTGGGCAAATCGCAAGAAACTGAGTGGCCCTTTTCCCCAAGCCGTCAGCGTCAGGCACAAGTACACACAAGTGTGTGTTTGTTTGTTTCTGGGCCTGTGTTTCTGTTTCCCTGAGTGTTGTCGGCTTTATCCAGACCAACGGGAAAACCTGACATATACCCGGAGTTCCTCAGGGAAGAGCCCCTGGGGAGATCAGCCTCCGTTGCTAGAGTTGCCTAAACGTGGAGAGGATCACCCGCTTCCCACATGAACTGGGTGGTGGCCCGAGCCAAGGGTGTGGAGGAGATGTGGCTCCACCTGTCAGAAGCTTCCGGGAACAGATGTTCGTGGAATGGAGCACAGGTGTTTGCTTGGTGTGTGAGGAACTGCGGATGCAGTGGACGTGCTCCCTTTCTCCCTTCTCTGGTAACCTTTCCCCACGATCACTCTGAGTCGTCGGGAACTGAAAGCTAGTCTCAGGCTGACAGGTGGAACACAGGTTGTAAGATGTACCCTTTAACTTCGTGGAGGTACCTTACTTTGGGCTTTTGGATGTGAGACCTTTGAACCTATCTTCCTCACGTGCCAAGCCCCAGGTCCTTCTCAGTGGGTTAATCAAGCGGAAGAGGAATCCTTTGATAGATTCGGGTTTGGTCTCTCTCCTTTGAGACCACAGGCACCAAGACAGATGAGCTGTGGGTGGGAATGGTCAGCTCTTTGAAGGGTGTGTTTGTGTGCTTCACTCCCTGTAGGTACAATGACCACGTGTTTAAGTTTAGTTTGATATTTAAGTATAGTATGACTGGTTGATCTTTGGTGAAATTTTGTCGCTACTCTTTTTAAACTATTATTAAACAGCGAACGTTTGTTGATAAAGGGGCAGCATGCTCTGGGGGAAAGAATATCAGACTTAGAGACAAGAGTTAGTTCATTCAGTAAATACTCAGTGTTTACTGTGTGCCAGAAATTGTTTTAGGCTCGGAGTCCAGTGGGGAAAGCAGATGTCTATAATTACACATGGTGTGATGTTAATAGTCAGATGTGAGTATAGAAGGAGGTGGGGTGGTGAGAGGGAAGAGGGAGCAAGTGCCAAGAGCTTCCTGGAAGAGGTGACACTTGAGAGGAGACTTGAGGGATGAATAGGGATCAGAAAGTTAAGAGGGGCAAGAAATAGTGTGGCGGGCACAGTTTCACATTCAAGGCAAGGTTGGCAGGAACTGAGGCCAGGGAGGTAGCGGGTGGGCTGAACGTGGAGAGCTTTGTAAATCTCATTAAGGAGACTGGACTTTATACACCCCTAACTTGTATTCTGCACTGTGTGAAAATTGGGCAAGTATTTCCTCTCTGAGCCTCAGTTTCCTCATTAGTAATACGGAGATGATAATGATTGCCTGGCTTTATCTCATGACATTATAGTGAGACTCAAGATAATAATAGTGGCCAACAATTCTGAACACTCACTATGTGCCAGACAGACTTTGCATTAAGCTCTTTACATGAGTTAACTCGTTGAATCCTCACCACAACTTTATGAGATAAGGTACTATTATTGAGCCCATTTTATAGATGGGAAATCAGAGGCATAGAAGTTAAGTAACTTGTCTCAGATCAGAAAGCTAATACATGGTGGAGTCAGGATCTGAACCGAGGCACTCTGGCCACAGAGCACTTCTCAGTAGTGTGCACATGTGTGTGTGTGTGTGTGTGTGTGTGTGTGTGTGTGTGTGCGCGCGTGTGTGTGCATGCTTATGTTTATAGTGCTCTCTGTCAAGCTTAAGAGCCTAGTTATGTTTGCTTGAGGCAGAAGAAGTGCATAGCTCTTGACTTGCCGCGTGTAGTGTTTGGCTTCTCCTCTGCTACAGCTGAGCCTCTAAGCTGGCTTCCTCCACATTTGCCATTCAAGTCGCCACCTCCTTCCTGAGCACTGGTTCCTCATCTCCACTGGAGTTCTAGACACAGCCACTGAATTTTCTGCCCTGCTGTTAGTTTTTACCTTTAACCTGGCTGCCCTTCCAGGCACTTGTGGTTGAATGCACTAATCCTGCAATTGACTTAAGAACTTTGAGTCTTGTTTGATTCCTGCATCTCCTGAGGAGCATTGTTACTGCTTCCTTCTCAATGTTGTTCCCAGATGACATTTATATTTCACCTCTTTGCACCTTCTAGCTCTCTGCGGCTTTTGTGACATCTGTGGCAAAAGCCCTGGTCCTTTTGATTATAGTGACTCCTCTCATTCATGCTAAAGTAACATGTTTAGAAAAGTAACAAAACTCACAGATTCCCCCATTACCCACTGCATAAAACACCTTAGTTTGACATTTGAGACTCCTTAGTTTGACATTTGAGACCTGTGTTTTAGGTTCATATCCTCCACTGTCCCCTTCTATGAACTCAGTCTTCCATTCAAACCGTGTTCCCCTTTCCCTATAGCAGCCTCTGTGCATTGTTCACATAGCTTCCTGTCTGTGCCTGGAACGATACTTTTTTTTTTTTTTTTAAGATGTTGGGGGTAGGAGTTTACTTATTTATTTATTTATTTTTGCTGTGTTGGGTCTTCGTTTCTGTGCGAGGGCTTTCTCTAGTTGTGGCAAGCGGGGGCCCTCTCTTCATCGCGGTGCGCGGGCCTCTCACTGTCGCGGCCTCTCTTGTTGCGGAGCACGGGCTCCAGACGCGCAGGCTCAGTAGTTGTGGCTCACAGGCCTAGTTGCTCCGCGGCATGTGGGATCCTCCCAGACCAGGGCTCGAACCCGTGTCCCCTGCATTAGCAGGCAGATTCTCAACCACTGCACCACCAGGGAAGCCCTGGAACGATCCTTTTATTCCCCTTCTTGAGCTCTTCCCTGCCCTGCCACTTACTCTCAAAATCTTACCTGTTCTTAAAACTGCAGCTCTGTGGTAATTCTTACCAAAACCTTCCTGGTTCATCACAGCAGGAAGTTTCCTCTCCCTTCTCTAACTGGTTTAGTGTTTGGCTTATACCTCTTTTATGGTCGTCATCGCATACCACCTTGTGTTAATGCTCTTTGTGTACTCATCTTATCGTCTCTATTGGTCTGAAATGTCTTAGAGGGCAGGCACTTATTGTTATTTCCTTATTGTCTGGAGCCCAGCAGGCTGACACAGTACAAATGTGCTGAATGAATATATTTTGAAGCACTGAGTTATATTCACTATCTTTTTTTTTTATATACGAATTTCAACATGTCAATTAGCTATAAGAATTTAGCGGTCATAGGGCAGTTATTAATTAGATATTTGGGTTTTCGTTTTGTGTGTGCGGGAAGGGATGAACATAGTGAGCCTGAGACTGTTTGTCCTTAGAAATGCCTGCTTGCAAGGCTGGTCTTTGACTGGTATCTGAACTTGGATTGCAGAAGGGTTCCCACCACTCTAAATGATACCAGTAGCTCACTGTATCTAAACTGTGCAAACAATGCAGTTTATGTTCAGCACCTGCTTTCCCTCTGGGAGTCTGGAATTTGGGTACATGCAGGCAGGGGGTATCTACATGACCAGTCCCCAGTAAAAACCCCTGGACGCTGACTCTCTAATGAGCTTCCATGGTTGTTAACATTCCACACATGTTGTCACAACTTGTGTGTATGACTCAGCTGAGATAGGCCTCTTCGAAGCCCATGCCTGGTTTTCCCCAGACTTCACCCCATCTGCCTCTTTTCCTTGCTGATTTTGCTTTGTATTCATCACTGTAATAAATCACGGCTGTATGATTGTATGCTGTCCTATGAGTCCTCCCACTGAACCATGAGAAATCTGGGGCTGCTCTTGGGGATCCACTCAACACACCATGAAATGCCACAAATGCAGACCCAATCCTTTTTGTTTTCTTGTTTCTTTTAGCTAAGACTTCAGAGTTATTAAAGTTTTGGAGAGGTTATTGGTCCTCACATAAGAGAAGAACCCAGTTCTTAAGACTGCATGCATATGGGCATGTGAATGAACATAATGCTCTGTGAGATAAAGCTGAAGGCTTCTTGACTGCTCTCTGTAAAATTTGGGTGAGAAAGAGCTATTGGAGGAGGCTTGGTTGGATTTTTCATAACATCTCAAGTACTGTCAGAGTCCTAAAAGTATTAGTTATCAGAACTAGGCTCTTAGAAAAACTAGGGGCAGTATTAGCCTGGGATCCACGCATTCTTATTATTCCTCTAAATCAGGAGTTGAGTTCCTTGGGACATTTTTCCTGCCTGAAAATAAGGGGTGGGCAGGAGGGCATCCATAATGTTGAGATTCTATTGTGTCGGACATCAGCTAGGTATTTAACATGAATCATTTCCTTTAGTCCTCACAAAGATCCTCAAAGGTAGGAATTTTAAGCTGTACAAATATAGTTAAGGAAAATGAAACTTAGAAGAGGTGAAATACTTGTCAAGAGTCGCACAGCTAGTGAGTGCTAACCCTGGAGTTCAAGCCTAGGTCCAAACTCCCAAGTCAGTGCTTTTTTATTTTTTCCCCATTGTGCTCCCTGAACACAATGGTGTGACTTCATAAAATAATTAATAATCAGTCACTATATCAGCTCTTTTACAAGTGGCTAAGCCTTACCTGGGCCTCAGTAAATGTTAAGTTTTGAGAAGTTTTATCTTCTGGTGCCTAGCTGGAAGGTTTAGAGAAGGAGAAAGTTTCCCTGGCAATGGTGGCTCCTGTGCATGCCCTAGGCTTGTGTATTGCCTTTCCAGGGTCCTGGCTCTATTCACAGGGCCCAGGAGTGTGCTGCAGTCCATGAGTGGGTGGAGGCAGGAATGGCCTGCTCTGTCATTTTGTCAGTTTCAGAGCAAGTGTGCCTGAAATCTTTCTTTCTGATAATCTTGGATAAAAGCTTGTCTGGGAACAATCTGCTTTATGAAATTTGAAAGTAAATGGAGAGTTGTGTTTTTTTTAAAGAACAGAACTAGAAGGAGGAAAATAGAAATAGGTGATTTGGGGTACCCTCTTCTATGCTTATTAGTTTCATCCTAGGAAATGCTTTTATACCACATTGCTTTTAGATGATAAGCATATTTCAGTAAGGAAACAAGGCCTTGGGCTCCACAGAGTACAGTGGGAAGCGCTGGGTGTGAGCAAATAAATTTAGCATCCGGTACAGGGCCCAGCACAGACTAGGTACACAATGAACATTTGTTGAATAAATGCAACTGGGGGTAAGTGTCTTACCTCTTTTGCTGCCCAAAGGACAGAGTACCTTGGGCCCCAGTTCCCATTAGTGTGCTCCTTCTGAGGAAGGGAAGATTCACTTTTTTTAGATCAGATGTTGAACCTGGGGCCAGGCCATCATCATTTCAGAGAATGAAATGCCAATGGTTTCTCCTTGGTGGGATGAGATTTTATTTGTGATGCTGAGAATAGATTTAGTGGTGGAGGTCGTAATAATAAGAGCTAGTACTTAGGTAGTGTTTATTATGCGAGACTAAATGCTTTACACATACAAACCCATCTCATCCTCACATCATACCTTTAAGTAGATATTTTACCAATGAGGAAGCTGAAATGCAGAGAGACTAAGTAACTTGCCCAAGGTCACATATAAGTGGTAATTCTGAAATGTACATGTGGATACCAAAGAGCAGCCACTTAACTGCTCTTCAGTGATAGAAAGGAATAGGAACCTAGGCATTTTCCCCCCATTTTTTTTTATTGTGGTAAAATACACATAAAAGTTATCATCCTAACCTTTCCTAAGTGTTCAGTGGCATCAAACACATTCACAATGTTGTGCGGCCATCACATCATCCATCTCGTAACTCTTTTCATCTTATAAAACGGAAATTCTATACCCATTGAACAATAAATCCCCATTTCAACCTACTCCTACCCCCTGGCCACTACCATTCTACTTTCTGCTTCTGTGATTTGATTACTCTAAGTACCTCATGTGAGTGGCATCATACAGTATTTCTTTTTTGGGGACTGGCTTATTTCACTTAGCATAATGTCCTCAAAGATCTCCCATATTGTAGCATATGTCAAAATTTCCTTCCTTTTTAAAGGCCAGTAATATTCCATTATATGTATATACCACATTTTGTTTATCCATGCATCTATCAATGGATACTTGTGTTGCTTCCACTTTTTAGCTGTTGTGAAAAAATGCTGCTGTGAACATGGGTGTATAAATATCTCTTCAAGTCCTTGCTTTCAGTTCTTTTGGGTATGTACCCAGAAGTGGAATTGCTGGATCATATGATAATTCTACTTTTAATTTTTTGAAGAACTGCCGTACTGTTTTCCGCAGAGGCTGTACCACTTTGCACTCCCATCAACTCTGCACAAGGGTTCTAATTTCTCCACGTCCTTGCCAACACTGGCTATTTTCTGTTTTTTTTTTTCTTTCATAGTAGCCATCCTAATGGACGTGAGATGGTATCTCATTGCAGTTTTGATTTGCATTTCCCTAGTGATTAGTGATGTCAGGTATCTTTTCATGTGCTTATTGGACATTTGTATATCTTCTTTGGAGAAACATCAAGTCTTTTGCCCATTTTTAATTGGGTGGATTTTTTGTTGAGTTTTAGGAGTTCTCTATAACTTTTGGATATTAATTCTTTATCAGATATATGTGATTTTCACATTTTTTTCATTCTGTGGGGTGCCTTTTTACTCTGTTGATAGTGTTTTGATGCACAAAACTTTAAAATTTTCATGAATTCCAATTTATTTTTTTCTTTTGCTACCTGTGCCTTTGGTGTCATAGTCGAGAAGTCACTGCCAAATCCAACGTCATGAAGCTTTTGCCTTATGTTTTCTTCTAAGAATTGTATGTTTTAGGTCTTTGATCCATTTTAAGTTAATTTTTGTATATGGTGTTAGGTAAAGGGCCAACTTCATTATTTTACATGTGGATATCCAGTTTTATCAGCATTATTTATCGAAAAGACTGTCCTTTTTCCATTGAGTGTTCTTGGCACCCTTGTCAAAAATCATTTGAGGGAACCTAGGCATTTTGAAAGGCCATCTAGTCCTTGCTATTTCTTTGCTTCATTTATTAAAAGAATAGTACGGGTGAAAGGCTTCTCTTTCCGTGAATTCCTGGAGCAGTTTCTGGAAATTCTGCTTTTCTTTTAGGTCTATATAAACCTTAAAAAATATTTTAAATTTTTAATCAGAAAGAAATGAAAGTTCATGTTTGAGTCTTTTCATACTTTTCCCCCTAACATAATGTTGTTTTCTTCTTCCTTCAAATACCAGGCAAATAGTAGAAATCGAGTTCAAACAAGCAGTGAAGACTTTATAAACTCAAGTTCCCCCACTGGGAGACCAGTTCATGGAGAAATATGACCGGTTGGGAATTTGGATTCTTTTGAGTTTTGTGATATGAAAGTCTATTCTGTGACCTTGAGGAAATGGCAGATTTTATTGCTTGTTCTGTTGTCTTTTAGAGTTGAATGTGCATTTTTGAGTCATTGGAGCATGGGGGTTGAGGAACTGTGAGCTCTTTTCTCTAATGAGTTTCATAGCATCATTAATTAAAGATGGCAAAGCGTTAACTTCTCATTTGGACATGTTTCCAGTTGTGCTGGACTTGTTTTTCAGACCACATAGTTTTAATTAAATATTTTGTGGTGTTCATATTTGCATTGAGGGAGCGTACTGACCAAAACAAAATGGAAATGCAATTGCTTGCCAGATTCCAGCCACAGATCCTCCAATCTTTTTTTGGTAATAGGATTTTTCATTTGTGCAGAACTAAATAATATGACAGCTGTGAGGCCTTAACCATGGAAATGCCTATTTATTTGCCTGTTGGAACAATTTCCATGACAGAACGTGTTGAGAGCATGCCCTTGATTTTTAAGGACAGGTTTATAAAAACATCAGTTATGAGATATATCAGCTTACATTTCATGGATGTTTTCAAAATTTGATGTGGCTGAAACTTTTCTCCATGTCTGTCTCTTGGAGAAAGTTTATAATTCAAAATCCTTGAAGAGAAAATAGAAAACTGCTTATCTCTAAAACACAGAATTTGATTAATAACAGTTCTCAAATTACTTTCTTCCTTATAGGTATTTGTATTTTGTAATGGAACAGGGCAGGTGGAGTAGCAGTTTATTAACAAACAAATAGCTTTTGTGATTACTTCTCTTGTGAAATCATTTTGATTCTTTGGTTTATTTATTTGGTTTCTAAAAGGTAGTTGTTTGAGGAGGAGGAAAAATCCTTCTGGAGACTTCAAGGTACTTAAAGTGACACATTTCATAGGAGCCCCATTTGGCGATGGTTTGCATTAAATGGACTATTAAGTTAAGCTACAGGTTAAGAGAGAAATGAGCAGCACTGACTGAGAATAGAACACAGAAGGGCAAGGGACATGTGGCTGACAATGGCCTCCACTGCCCTGTCAGATAACCCTTTCTGATCTATCCCAGAAGGGTCTGAGGGAGCTCTGTTGGTAGAGCCCAGGGTCACCCCTAATTTGAAGAGGTTAGAGACTGGGTTGGTGTCATTTTCCCTGGTGAGTTGTGTCTTTTTCAATGATTCAGAGTCCAGTCTATAGAACAACGGGCTTTCGCTGAAGCAGACTATACCCCACATCGGACCTTGCTCATCTGGCTTCTTTTGACTCATACTGGGTACATACCCAAATTTAGCACATAATAATAATCTTTCCTATAGAATTCACCAGTTACATACTGTGTGTAGGTTCGGTCTCAGCTAGACTGTCAGCATGTCAAGGTTATTCATCCCCTTCTCCTGCAGCTTTTGTATTCCTGTAACAGCTGGTAGGATTCCCAGGGAATGAGGTTGAGAGTTATGGGTCTTTCTCAATTTCAAGAAATTGAGAAAGCAAACAACTATTTGCTGCATGTATTCCCTTATTTATGAGCTCAAAGTTTAGCTATATGACTCCACATGAGTTACTCCCAACATCTTGCTAACCACACGACTTAAGCCAGAGAGAGGGATTGAAGTGGGCACACATGAGAGACTTCAAGTATGTATTTGAAGAGCTGTTTTAGGCGTGTTGGAAGACAGCTGTTTGCTGTGTCCACAATGGACGTGTAAAAGGGAACAGATGGCAGATTAGATGGTAAAAACTTAGATGATAAAGGGCTGGTCCACCTTTAGGATAGGAAAGGAACTTAGAAGTTGTCTATCCCAGTCTTTATTCTACAGATGAGGAAACTGAGGCAAAGGCAGGTTGAATGATGAATCCAGGCTCACAAAGCTACTGAGTAGCACAGTCAGTGTTGAATTAATGTCTTGAGGCTTGCCATTTTCCCATAATCCCAAAACAGGCTTGCTGTTTTCCCATAATCCTCTACTCCCAATCTTTAATCATTGCAAACGCTGTGACTAGATGCTCAAGTGCTCTACCCAGCAAAACTGAGGTCTCTTCCTTCTGGATTTTTTTAAATTTAAAAGACTAGATGACTATCTTCCTGGTGGAGGGGGTGTGCAAGTAAAGACCAGAAAAAAAGAATATTTTCTGGAGGTCACTGTGAGCCAGTATACTTACTGAGAGTTCTTTGTTTTGGAAGATGCACATTTGTACACACGTACCATTCCGCTGCCACGCCATACTTTATCTCTTCACCCTGAAGTAGTTTCTAGGGCATTTGGTTTTCCCTTATGCTGTGGAATGGTGATGGGACAGGAGCTGCTAGCATCCTGTGGCACCTGCCAGTTTCCCTAATCCTTCTAGACAGCACATTGATTTCTTTTTCCCTGAAATCTGTGGGTTATGCCATACGTTTGTTGTCTAACTTGGACATATCTTTATATTCTATTTCATACACTTCTGCTGGTTATAGGGAATATGCTTGGAAGACCTTGGCTTTGACAAAACGTGCTGTTGTTTCATGCAAGATCATCATGGTAGAAGTAAAGCAGACATGTGTGAATATGCAAAATTAGACCAGGATCTCCATTAAGGGACGGGGTCTCTTCTGTAACAGTCATGCATGATTCCTCCTCAGTTTCTAGCTGAGGCCAGGTGTATAGTCAGGGCTCAGAATGACTGACCAACCGACTAAGTGTATTCTTCTAAAACCTGGACCCTGGAACTATATCCAATGTTTGTCCATCTCTGTCTTATGGGTCAACAAGTATCTCTACTGCCTGGGCTTGGAAACAGCCATGTGTAAAGTGTTTCTCATAGAACTCTTCATAACCCAGTGACACATCCAGAGCAAATATGTTTTCAGACAGCTGCATACTTAGGGGAAAAGTTAATCACCCTCTGGTTAAGAATGTACTAAGGCACTCCCAGCCCTGAGAAGGAAGCAGTAGACTTACCCTGAAAACAAATACTTCCCTGGCAGAGAAAATAAACAGAAGCTCTTTCTCCTTCTCTTCAGTACCACCAGCCCACTATTCTTAGGGATCGTAGACTTTTGGGGTGTCTTGCCCTAGTGTCTGTGCTGCCTTTGGACAGGACCAAGGCATGAAACCAAGGGGAGGAGGCCATGCCCGAGGTAAGCCTTCTTCCACGGTGATTTGCGGGGAGGGGTACTTGTGGTGCACTGTCCTAACAGCTACCGGTAAATTCCCTTGTCAGCTTCCACTTGAACTGGTCTCCTCCCGTTTCTCCATCCTCTATCTCCATTTACTTTGCACACATTTCTTTTGCCGTTGTAAATGGAAGTAAAGTTCGATCTTTAGAGAAACGTGCTACGTGAATAAAACACTATTTATTGAAAAGGCAGAAACTTACTAAGAATTGGCCACCATTTTGCACAAATAAGCAGTATCCCCCATTTTACAAATGGGAAAACTGAGGTTCAGAGAAATGAGCTGGCACAAGATCACACAGCAAATAATCAATGCAGCTGCTACTGCAGCCTCAGTGGGAGGTGATCTTTAACCTCACTGTAGGCCTGTAAGGCTGGGGTGGGGAGCACAGCTTTCACAGGCCTTTCAGAGTTGAGAAAATTGGAGCAAAAGGATTGTGAATTACTGGTTTACCCAGCTCTACTATAAGGAGTAGAAAATGTGTACGTTCCTTCATTCACATATTTATTAAAACCACTTTTATTCAGTCTCTGCTCTTGGTTCAACATTGTGCTAGGCACTGAGAGGGTATCAAAGGGCTAGAGGACATGGCTCCTGTTGCAGGAGCTTTTATCCTATAAGGAGATAAGAGTCCTGAAACACCTGTCCTTAATGTAAGAAGAGGAGTTTGATTATGTGATAAAAACAGTCGGTGCATTTAGAGGCGGGAGAGATCTATGTAGGTGGTGAGGAAAGATTTCATGTGTTAAACATTCAGTCTCAAATGGTGGTGCTTATGGTGGCAGAGGAGAGACTTCTTAAGATTTTAAAAAAACTTTTAAGATAATTGTAGATTCTTATATAGTTCTAAGAAATAATACAGAGAGACCTGTGTACGCTTTACCCGGTTTCCCTCAATGGTAACATCTTGCACAACTATAGTATAATAATCACAACTAGGATAATGACATCAGTACAATTCAGATATCCTCAGTATTACAGGTACTCACGTGTGTGAGCACAAGAGTGCTCACCTGGGTGTGTTAAGTGCTGTACAATCTTATCACGTGTATCCACCACTATCAAGATGCCGATCAGTTCCATCCCCACAAGGATCTCTCCCTTTTTCCTTTTACAACCATCTCCATCTTCCTCTTGCCTCCTCTATCCCCATTCCCAACCCCTGGCAACCACTCTTCTGTTCTCCATTTCTATAATCTTGCCATTTCAAGAATGTCACATAGATGGAATGATAGAGTATATAACCTTTGGGATTGGCTTTTTTTTACAGTTAGCATAATTCCCTTAAGATTCATCCAGGTTGTTGTGTGTATCTATAGTTCTTTTTATTGCTTAGTAGTATCCCATGGTATGGATATACTGCAGTTTAACTCTTCACCTCTTGAAGGGCATCAGGATTATTCCTAATTTCTGACTATTACAATAAAGCTGCTGTGAACAAGATTTTTTTTTTACACTATTTATGTAGCATAGTTGGGTCTAACCTCAGGTAGAGCATGAAGTGGGAGTCACTGTCGTGCCTTCCCTGGGGATATTTTGTTCTTTCATTTAGCAGTCATTCAGTGAGTACTTTTTTGAGCTAAGCATTATACGACTTACATTCTACTAAGAAGTAGGTGAAGGAAAATTACCTTTGTTGACTCTTGGACTTCAGTGGCCTACGGCTCTCAGTATATGGCTTCTTTGGAAAATCAAGCTGGAAGTCCAGGGTGTGGACCTCATTAAGCTCCTGTGGACTCTGACAGGCCGCAAGAATTCAATTTTCAGGCTTTTACTCTGAATTCTCCTGGACCAAGTCAGACTTTCTGTAGCATTTAATGATTAAAAATTTAATTGAAAATCTTACCAGTCAGCCTTTGGAATTATTTTGGAAACAGAAGAATAGAAGAAGTTTCTGCAAAAATTGTTTGCAAATCTGCTCTTCCTTAAAGACAAAAATTAAAAAATGGGACCTAATCAAACTTATAAGCTTTTGCACAGCAAAGGAAACCATAAAAAAAAAAATGAAAAGACAACTTACACAGTGGGAGAAAATATTTGCAAATGATGTGACCAACAAGAGCTTAATCTCCAAAATATACAAACAGCTCATACAATTCAACAAAAAAAAACCAACCCAATAAAAAATGGGCAGAAGACTGTAATAGACATTTCTCCAAAGAAGACATACAGATGGCCAGTAGGCAGATGAAAAGATGTTCAACACCACTAATCATTAGAGAAATGCAAATCAAAACTGCAATGAGGTATCACCTCACACCAGTCAGAATGGCCATAATTAAAAAGTCTACAAATAACAAATGCTGAGGAGGGTGTGGAGAAAAGGGAACCCTCCTGTACGGTTGGTGGGAATGTAAGTTGGTGCAGCCACTATGGAAAACAGTATGGACGTTCCTCAGAAAACTAAAAATAGATTTACTATATGATCCAGCAATCCCACTCCTGGGCATATACCCAGACAAAACTTAATTCAAAAAGAAACATGCACTCCTATGTTCATAGCAGCACTATTCACAATAGCCAAAACATGGAAACAACCTAAATGTCCATCGACAGATGAATGGATAAAGAAGATGTGGTACATATATACAATGGAATACTACTCAGCCTTAAAAAAGAATGAAATAATGCCATTTGCAGCAACATGGATGCAACTAGAGATTATCATACTAAGTAAGTCAGAAAGAGAAAGACAAATACCATATGATATCATTTATATGTGGAATCTAAAATATGGCACAAATAAACCTATCTACAAAACAGAAACAGATTCACAGACATAGAGATCAGACCTGTGGTTGCCAAGGGGGAGGAGGGAAGGGAGAGGGATGGACTGGGAGTTTGGGGTTGGTAGATGCAAACTATTACCCTTAGAATGGATAAATAATAAGGTCCTACTGTTATAGCACAGGGAACTATATCCAGTCTCCTGGGATAAACCATAATGGAAAAGAATATTAAGAAAGAAAGAATGTGTGTGTGTGTGTATACACACACACACACACATATATATATATGTATAACTGAGTCACTTTGCTGTACAAGAGAGATTGGTACAACATTGTAAATCAACTGTACTTCAATTTAAAAAGTTAATTAAAAAATCTTCTTTTCTTTTTATAAGACTGGTAGACAAGGACTTTGACTCCTAGGAAGATATTAGACATTTGCCAGATAAAAGCTAGTTAAGGGGAAAGTTGAAATCCCACTTTTCCTTCTGTTTTACATCCGTGAAGGGGGTTTATTTCCATCTGCCCTCAAATGAGCTGTGTTGTTAGTTTGAGCCCATACTGGAAGTCTGTTCTATCCCCTCTGTTATTTAGCATATGTCATTTCATTTGAGTTTTGTTCAGAATTACAGAAGCCTCTGTCCTCAGGTGAGACTGAGTCCCACAGAATAGACCTCATTGGTGTTTTGCCTTCTAGCTTTTAGGGGCCCCCAGGTGCTTTTCCCTTTAGCGGGGACCATACATCGTATATAGCTGTGATTTCAATGTGGAGTGGGTGTGGGATTTCTCTTGACTCAAATTGCCCTTTTCTCACCTCCTACTTCTTTCCTCCCTACCTTGAAACCTCTTCTGACTGATCCAAGTAAGAAGTAACACCCAAATAAGAAGATACTGCATTAAATACATGCAAATACGGGTGTGTTGTAGCAGGCAGAAGGCTGTGATGTGAGTAACTAGAGAGTCCAAGGGCTGATAGAAACAAGTTTGTAAATGTAGATGATGGAAACATTTTCCCCCTACCAGCTCTGTGGGATCGTGGGAAGAAATGAAACACTAAAATTTAAGGTGGTGGGGTTTTTTCTGTATAATTCTTTTTTTAATGAATGTTGAAGGATGGTAGTTTTCTGTGCTTCTGAGGTACATGAATGTAATACAATGAACATGTAATAAAGTGAAACCCCATGATGATATCATTTATTTCCCTTGTATCTCAGCCTATAGTGGTGGCATTTGAAAGCTATTATTTTCGGGAATAATATAATTATGGACCCAGAATTTGAAGTGAAAGAGCATTGCAGGCTGACTAGTTCTCTTTGATCTCCTCAGTTTTTTCTTCCATTCTTTTTTCTTCTCTTGTATCTAAGATGAAAAAAAAAAATCAGGCAGAGAATATCATATCTTTAGATAAGATGTTTTTTCTTCACATCTCTATTAATTTACTTAATTCCTTTTTGCAACGCAGTCATGAGGTTCACCACACTCCTCTTTTCTTCTTGGTGGCTTTGGCCTTCCAAATGGACGAATAAGGCAGAAGGAATTTGAGGCATGTGGTGGTTAAGGCTGCCCTTAAAGCCCAAGCTCTATTTTCAGACCATTGTGTTGCACCATCTCTACCATTAAACTTTTACAAAGTTTAGTCTTAATTTATCTGAGTTCATTAAATGCTTTTCCTGGGGAAGTTTTTCTTTTCTCCTCTGACTTGTCTCTTGGTGAAGGTGAGAGTTCTCCCTGGGTTTCAGAAAGATGAATTTTCAGTTACCTTGTGAAGGCTGATTTTAGGACATTGTGTCAGGTCACCAAGAAGTTTGCTCTGGGACACATGACCCATGGCTGTTGTGGCTGAATAGCGTCCACTAGGCTGCTGGAGGCCTTCTGGCTCCTCCTGTCCTTGGGCTGCTTCAGAAAGTTCAGTACGAGGAAACCTGTGGGCAGAATCTGCCGGAGACTAGAAAATGAAACAAGCCGGAGAGTCCGCGAGGGTCAGAGAGAAAGGGGCAGGAAGAGCCAAAGACTTATAAGGCTACAATCCAGGCATCTAGAGGGTGACACCGTTGTCCAAGAGGGGCAGGGTGGCATGGAGGTCAAGCGTGTGGACACTGGTGCTGAACAGCTGAGTAGAGTCCTGCACCGCCACTTACTAAGTTACTTAGTCTCCCTGTTTCCTTATCTGTAAAATGCTTACGTTGGCATATAGTTGTGAGAAATTAATGAATTAATGATATAAAGTGTTTAGAACAATGCCTGTCATATGATAAGTGCTGCCTAAGCCTTTGATATTCTTATAGTTATTATTAGTCAATAATAACGAATTTTGCCTAGTTTGCTATTTACTGTCAAGAATAAGGGCTATTTAATTCGGTTGTAAAATATCTTACTCTTTAGAGGAGCCTGAACGCAACTGAATGACTATGTTAACTTGCTCCTGCCAGGTTAGGATGGCGTCATTCTGGGCTTTGAGATGAAAAGTGTTCTCGTGAGTTTTGGGGCCGTGGCCTATTGTAGCCAAATTCTGCTGTGGTCTGAATTTTGCTCTTCTCACCAGTATGAATCAGAGCATTTTATTGCTGCCTCTATGAGATCCCTCTTTGGAAAAGAAAGATCATCTTTTTCAGTGCCATTATTTTGCAAATGAGGTGAACAAAGACCCAGAAGGTTAAGTGACTTGCCCAACATCACATAGGTCAGGAGTGTCTGAGCTGGGAGAGAAACTGACCTTAATTCCCATGACAGTGTTCTTTTTCCAGTACATTCGGGTTTTCCTCTATCACAGCCCTCCTCTGAAGTGTAACGTACCTGATAAGTCTCTCTCACACAGATGTCCTTAGGAGGTATTTATTGATCAGTCTTCATTGATTAAGAATTTATAAAATGAGTGCTCATCTTCTTCTGTAATCAAAGTTATGGGTAAGATTGATTTACCTAAATATTTTCAGCTTTCCATTATAGCTTGACCATTTATTTAAGATCTACTACCTCTGCTAGGAAAAAAAACAGTAAAATAAGAATTTATAAATATTACCTGACCCATATGTTTGTAGGTTTTTTTTTTTTTTTTTTGCGGTACGTGGGCCTCTCACTGCCATGGCCTCTCCCGTTGCGGAGCACAGGCTCCGGACGCGTAGGCTCAGCGGCCATGGCTCACGGGCCCAGCCGCTCCGTGGCATGTGGGATCTTCCCGGACCGGGGCACGAACCCGCGTCCCCTGCATCGGCAGGCGGACTCTCAACCACTGCGCCACCAGGGAAGCCCTGTTTGTAGTTTTTGAAATGAAAACTTGAAATTCTATTATCAGTTTGTAGAAGGTAACTGTTATCTATACCCATATACCCATATCTGTGTGTGAATTAGTATTTAAGAAGACAGACGGGGGTGAAGTTTCTCCACTCCTCTGAGCCCAGTTCCTCTTCTGTAAAATAGGAATGATAATGATACTTTCCTTACAGTGTATGTACGTCTTCTAACATGGTGGGTCTTCATAGTTACTTACATAGTTACTTACAACAGCAGTAAGTAACTTCACATATAATCCTGCTAATCTCCCCGAAAACAAACAAAAAAACCCCAACTACATCTGAACCAAAATAAGCCTTGTTAGGACGTTGTTTTACTGGGGAGAGGTGCCTGATTTTACCCCCTACCTGGGCATCAGAATCCTGTCTTTATAGTCACTTAGCAACAGTTTTCTTTATATAACAATAGGATGAGGAGTTCTCAGGATTTCATAAATTGGTTGCAAATGATTGAGAAGTAAATATATATATGTGTATATATATATTTGTAGCATATATTCATGTATACAAATGCTGTTATATTCAAATGTGTATATATATTTGAAAATATCTGTATATATACACACTATATTTTAGATAGGTGGATAGGTAGGTAGATAGAGTATATGTGTGTCTATTCTTGTTCCTCCTCACTAAACTTAGTCATTACTCGGCACTTGCTCAAGGACAAGTCTTCAAGACTCCACTGGTAGATGTCTGTGGAAGGCTCTGCCGCCTTCTGATGAGCTCCTCAAGATGCCAGAAAGGCTGAAAAGATGCTGGCACTGGTTCTGCTGTCCAGTTTGGAGCTCTGTTTGTCTTTGGTCATTGTATCCACTCTGCAAATAGTACTGGGTTCATGTGATGGAAGAGAAGGTTTAAATTCCCTCTGATTGGAAAAGAGTCACTTTCAGCTTCAAGTCAAAACTCCAAAACCGTTTCCTGGGTACCATCATCATATAGTCCCAGCCTCCATCCCATCCCCACTGCTTTCCAGTTGCTTAGGGTTGGAGATGAGGGGGGATTTGTTTAATATCCTCTATTGTGTGAATTACACCTGTGAATTCCATCTCAGAGCCCTTGATGAAATAGGTATTGTTTGAAATGTTACCTGATGAAATAAAATTGGAATCAGAATTCTGGAGGATTGACTAAAGTCTTACTAGTAAGAAATAAGATCTACAATTCTACAAAGAGTAAACTGTAGAATTCCTGTCCCCTAAATCCCTACCCCAAATAGGTCTGTGGTTTAACTTTAATCTCACTCTTCTTTGTGTCCAAAGTCTCCCCTCTCAAGGACCTTTATCCTGAATCCACAATCTCCCCAATTCCTGTTTTTTGACTTAAATCCCACTCTCTCTGATATACAGAGCCTGGGCCTGTGTTATTACACACTTAGGTAATTTTGAGGCTCTATCATCACCTTGAAATCTTTCTCAGACATTCTCCTCCTCTTGCTTCCCACTTCAGGACCGGGTCCAGGTTGCTCATTAATTACATTCTTGAGCCTAGGTAGCAATGAATGCAGTTTGGGAAGGTAGGCAGGCTGTACAAGCAAGCATGTGACTAGTTTCACTCACAGAGAAGAATACCTGACTGAGAAGGCCAGTTCGCTCAGGTAGTTATTGTAATGGTCAAGAGTGCCAAGTTCAAGGATTTTCACCCTGGCTCATTGGGTACAGATCCCATGCCCCTAACGCCACATGGCCCTTTCCCCGATGCCCACTGCGAGTGCCAAGGGAAAAGGCTCAGAGCCACCCATTTCTGCTCCTGAGAAAAATACTCAGAGCACACACACGCTGATTACTGATGGTGGCTAAAGAATGTCCACTTCTTAAATGAAAGACAGTGTGCTTCTGTGTGTGTATAAGTATAGACATCCTTTTGTTTTTTCTGCACTCCACCCTCTCTAAAGTAGTATTATGCTGTCTTCTGCCTTGAATTCAGTGAGTGTAGGTTGTGAATTGTCTAAATCTTATCCCATAGTCAAGGCTCCACTCAAGTTTCACCACTTCCCAGTTCTTGCCCTCATCTCTTCACTTCCCCACTCGTCACACAGTTGTCACAAATATACCCCTTTGTCTGTAGTCCTTTTCCTCCTCTGCAGATGTGTTGTCTGCCCAGCTCTGTCACTTAGCAGCTGTGTGACCTTGGACAAGCCACTTGACCTTGCTGAACCTCAGCTTTCACATCAATGAGAGAAGGATTATGATGATACTTGTTCCTACCTGCCCTCCTGCCCTCCCAAGGTTGTTGTGAAGAGCGCATATGCCAGAGTATAGTGTAAACCCCCAACCTTGTACAAAAGGGAGCTGTTATTATTGCTGGGAGCCAAATCTTCTTGACAACAGGAACCAGGTCTTACTACTTAATAGTTGTATCTGTAGTGCCTCACCCAGTCCCAAACAGGGAACACTCTGAATGAGAGAGGAAAGGAGGACGGAGGGGCAGAAGGAAGGGAAGGGCGACTTTTGTCAGTTTTTATACCCTATTTTACTAGTTATCATTCTCTCCTTCAATATAGCTATATCTTATGAAAGATTTTTTTTTTTCCCAAAAAGACATTTTGCACTGGGCAGAAGGATGACTTTTTTTTTTCTTCCAATATTCTTCCTCTACATCTCTTGCTCCCTCAGCTAGCTGGGTAGTGGTGTTGGAATTTACTCTGATCATTTGATTTTACGCTCATGAGAAAAAAACTTATACAGTTGGAAGCTATCTGAGAGATCAGAGATCAAATGCCTCATTTTATAGGTGAGATCACCCAGGGAGGTAAGTGAAACCACCAAAAGTTTCAGTCATTAGCAGCAGAGAAAGAACTGGTTTTCAGCTATTCCTCCAGGCTGACTCTGAATAGTGAAGTATCAGTGATCATTTTTGCCTGACTTTGGAGGGTATCTTAAGTGTTGGCTGACACTATAAAGCTCTTTCTCGGATCAGTGCAAGGATTTTTTTTTTTTTTTTTTTTTTTTTTTGCGGTACGCGGGCCTCCCACTGTTGTGGCCTCTCCCGTTGCGGAGCACAGGCTCCAGACGCGCAGGCTCAGCGGCCATGGCTCACGGGCCTAGCCGCTCTGCGGCATGTGGGATCTTCCCGGACCGGGGCACAAGCCCATGTCCCCTGCATCGGCAGGCGGACTGTCAACCACTGCGCCACCAGGGAAGCCCAGTGCAAGAATTTTTGTTGTTCAGGAGGGCTTAGGAAAAAAAAAGATTTGCTAATGCTGGATCATCATACTCCCTGCCTGCTGTCCACACTTTAGGAGTTTATTTATATATGCTGATAAACTGGATCACATAAAGCATAAAAATCCCTTTGTAACTAGTTGCATTACACGTCAGGCTTAACAACATTCTGTACTGCAAAGCTCAGTGTCTTGGGTGTGTGGGCATTGAGGGAAATGCAGCTCCTCTTTGCATCTTTGAGTTCCTTCATAGGAACCTGTATGCCTGGCCCTTCCTTCCACTTTTGCCACTCTCTTCCTGGTGTGTCGGACAGCACTTTGGAGCCAGGCAGACCTGGGTTCATATTCTAACTCTGTAGCTTAGAGGCAAGATATGTTTAGGCAAGTCCCTTAACCGCCATGAACTTCAATTTCCTCATCTGTGAAACACAGACAATACTGCCTACTTTGCTGGTTCACCTTATGGTGTAGAGGTAATGTGTGTAAAGATGGAAGAAGGTATTGAAGGAAGATAAAATGTCTGTTTCTTCTCCAACTTTTCCGTCAAGTCCAAGTTCTACCTATTAATTTCATTAACTTAGTTTTTATCTTTTATAACACACATACCTTTCAATATTATTAATAAGGCATTTTGCTTTTCTATACAAAATCACATCCTTTCATCTGATTTTTCCAGGGTCTGGCTGAGAATTCTCAGAAGGCTTAGTGTATAATTTATCTCTTTTGGAGATTTTCCTTCCTCTTGCTAAAAAAAAAAATTTTTTAAACCCCACCCCAAACCAAAACCCACCAAGTTGGACATCATTTCTAAATTTGAATCTCCTTTTAAAAAAACTGTGGTTCAGTTAGTTTAAAGAGAGGTTTCTCAGAAACACACGTAGTGTATATTTTTCATCTCCACGAAGATTATGTCACAATTCCAAACCGCTATATATATTTTTTCCTAATAAGGCAAAGCCTTGCAGATAGTTTACTTTCTTGCTTTTTGAATAGAGAAAACATTCCTTTAAAAAAATCAATTTCTGGTCCTTTGTAACAACGCTTTAAAATGCATGTGGTACTTCAGTGGAATTTGGTCCAGTGTCAGCAAACACTATATGGCAGGCACAGAGTCAGGTAGTGGGAATACAGAGGAGATGGACACGATGTCTCTACCTTCAGGGAGCACCCAGGGTCCTTGTAAGGGAGACTGACAAGTCAGCAGGCAGTTGCTGTATCATACAGTCCTGTGAGACCACAGAGGAGACGACTGTAGCCAACTTGTGAGGAAAGGACTCACCTTCTCAGAGGAGGTGACAACTGGACTGTGACTTGAAAGATGAAGAGGAGTCTAAGAAGCTGGGAAAGGGCATTACAGGCAGAGGGAGTTCTGTGTTCTAAAGGCACAGAAGTGTCAGAGGTAAATTTAAGGACCATCAGGGTATGATGTTGGGGCAAATGGAGGGGAAGGCAGGGGCCAGATCTGGAGGGGCCCATGTAACCCTGAGGGGTTTGACTTTTATCCTGAAAGCAATGAGGAGCCGTTGAATGGACCTCCCAGGGAGTCTTACACCAGAAGGAGACCTTAGAGGTCAGAGTCTAGCATTTCATTTGACAGATTTGGAAACTGAGGCCGAAGAATGGAAATTGACATACTCGTGGCCACACAGCTAGTCAGTGGCTGATAACGTACATCTTTGTATAGACCCAGTGGTGCCTGGGGAGTAGGGTAGAGGGGAGCCTTCACGATGAAATTCCAGTGTTGACCTTGTGAAGGCAGATTCTCATAGGAACATTTAGCCAAAGATTTATCATGGGGACTGCATGATTTGGGCTAATGACCCCAGCATGCCTTTTTTGCATATCATGTCCTTTAAAGGAAAGGCCATCACGAGCTAGAAATGCTCTTTGACTATTTTTAGGCTGTGTGGTAGGGGGAATTAGTGGAATTCTTAAGGTCAGCTCCAGCTGTTTTTCTCCAAAAGACCAGCTGAATTTTTCATGAGATTTGCTCATTAGGGCTTTTACCCTTCAGTGAGGCATTGTACTGAGTCTGAGTCAGCCTGTCCTGGGAAATAAGGGACGAGAGTATGGGGAAAACTAGACTGGAGTTGGGATGGCTGCTGCCCTTTTTTTAAAATGTTAAGCACTAACTAATATTAAGTGCTAATTAATGTTAAATGCTGTCTTAGATGTGGTTGATCTCATACCTTCACATACCTATGTGGTTGGTCTCATACCTTCTCAATCACAGTGAAGGTCCTTCTGGATTACAGCAAATACCTCAAAGGATTGTGGGGTTTTGAAGATTCAGGGATGCCATGTATGTAGAGTCTGACATGATGCCTGGGTAGAGTTCTGACTAATTGCATCCTAGTACACTGAGTAGCACCTTTCATTCAGGACTGTCACCTTGGAACACTCTACAGATATCAAGTCAGATATTCCTTAAGAATCCTGTGAGGGGAACCTGCCTGTGGTTATTTGGCATCTACAGTTACAATACTACCTCTCTATTGTGGGTCAGGGACTATATGAAGGCAGGTGAGGTGAAAGTATTCTTCATTTCTTCTGGAGTGTTTTGTGAACCCTTACTCCTATCTAATCTTATGGGTGTCTTTTTGGAGCTCACGCTGTGTTAGAAGGTAAATGGATAAATATAGCTGTAAAGCATTTTTGCAGTTCACAAACTGTCTTTCCATGTGTGGTCTCATTGGCCCCCTGTAGTAATTCAGCAAGGGAGGTGGGCAGTGGTTAGAATCAGTTTTAGAAAGGAGGAAATGGAGACTCAAGTAAGTGCTATGTTCGTGGTCACCAAGCTAGTCAGTGGGTGACTCGTTTTCAAACCAGATGGTATGACTTTAAATCTCATGTTCTTTCCTCTTCATGATGCTGCCAACTAGATTGAGAAATAAAGGGCCAAGTTTCTCCTCTAGCATAAAAGTGGTTTAAAGAATGCCTTTAAAGGAAGGTAACTGTCGCATACCCAACTGAGGAATGAAGGATCATGTCCAGCATGGGATTTCTAGACATGATGGAGTAAAAGTGAACTTTGTCCCGCTGGCTCCGGAATAACAGCTATTTTCTGATCTAGAACTCAGTGACATTAAAATAACAATGTATAACTTATGCTAATGAAAACAGTACTCATTTAAAATCGTTGGTAGGGTTGAAGAGTAGTTGAGAGGCATTAACCAAAGAGAGTAGGTCTTACAAAATTTCTATCTTAAGGATTCTGTCTAACACAGATGATCCGAAAGAGAACCAGAATACTTCTCCCCTTCTCTCTTAAATGGAGAAAAATGAGGCCATCCTTACTATTCACAGAACAGGAAGCCTGAGGAGATACTCCCAACACTTCAGTGAGTTACTTAATATTTAAGAGTTGTTTTTTTTTTACTATTACTATGGGCAAGGTACTGTGTGGCTACAAAAATGAAGTGGACATAAATCTTTCCCTTAAAGAGTCTAGAAGTGGGAATTTGATATGTTTATAAGTTTCTGTAATGTTTATGTAATTGTTGAATGCTTATTGTGTTGGGCACTTATATATGAGCTTAAATCTTCTCAACAACCCAGTAAGACAGGTATGATGCCCATTTTACAGATGAGAAGCCTGAGGCTCAGAGAAGCTAAGTAACTTGCACAAGAGGGTCAGATTGTACCCAGGTCTGACTCTGGAGCCTGTGCTCTTTCCTACTTCAGATGACAGATGTACAGATAAGAGCCTATGAGGGCTCAGTGAAAGAAGTAATTATTGCTAGCTTGTGGAAGGGATATTTTTGAGGGGCAGGGCGCTGCAGGAGCAGCTTCATGGAGGAGGTGTCATTTAAGCTGGGGCTTGAGTGATTGGTAAGGTTTGGATGTGTGCAGAAATAAGGGAAAGACATTCTAGGTGATGAGAACAGCAAGAACAGAGATCTGGTGATGATAGTGTAGAGCTGATATTGAGGAGTGATTTGGCTGGAATTCACGGGGTGAGAAAGGGTCCATGGAAAATAAGATTAGATAGGGAGCTTGGGATGAGAAGTATGTCAGTACTAGGAATTTGGATTTACTCTGCCATCAGGGAAGAGCTAGGGAAGGTTTTTAAATTGAGTATGGCATGCTCGAAGTGGGGCTTTGGAGTATGAGTCTAGCTGGACTGTATACGGTAACCAGAAGTGAGGGTGAACCAGGAAGTGAAGAAGCCACGTTCACTTCATGTTCCCTTCTAAATGAGTGGTAGAAAAGGAGAGAAGGGGTTGAATTGGAGGGAGAGTGCAGAGGTTCAGTCAACCAAACCTGGAAACTGACTGGCTATATGGCAAGGAGAGGAAAGCATCCACTCTCAGTGTTGCTTTTAAAGATGTATTTAGTCAACAGAGTTCCAGGCAGCAAACTGGGGGTTCAGAGGTGAATAAGGCACATTATCTATCCTCAGGCTGTATTAGTTTCCTATTACTGCAGTGCAAATTACCACAAACTTAGTGGCTTGAAACAACACAAATTTATTATCTTACAGTTCTGGAGGTCAGAAATCCGAAATGAGTCTTACAGGATAAAATCAAGGAGTTGGCATAGCTGAGTTCCTGCTGGAGGCTCTGGTGGGAGCATGTTTCCTTTCCCCTTCCAGCTGTTAGAGGCTGTCTGCATTCCTTGGCTTATGGTCCCTTACTCCGTCTTCAAAGCTCATCACTCCAACCTGTCTTCGTCCTCACATCTCCTCTCTCTCTTCTAGACCATCTTGCATCCTTATGAGGACCTTGTGATTCCATTGGGTCTGCTGAAATAATCCGGGATAATTTCCCCATCACGATATCCTTAATCACATATGTAACGTCCCTTTTACCGTTTACCATATTCACAAGTTCCAGGAGTTAGGATGTGGTCATCTTTGGGGGACCCTTATTCTGCCTACCAGAGAGTTAACAAACACATCTACGGAAGGTAACTTGACAAAGCTTTTTGTCCCTGCAATCTCTTTTTTCTTCTCTTTATTCAATCAATGAGGCACCTGTTGTAAGTCAGGCACCGTACTAGGTGCTGAGGACACGGGGATGCCGAGACACCTCGCTGCCCACCTCTTGAGGAAGAAGAATTAGAGAAGGGCTGTTAATGTAGAACCAGAGACCAAACTGTCAGGCTCTTGGCTCTTGATTTTCTAAAGCAGAGGTCCAGGCCTAAGACGAGAAGGTTTAGAAGAATTTTGGTAAAATTTCAAAATGGGATCTTCCTACCCACCTCTCTACTGCCAAATCCCAACCCCCAATTTAGATTTTTTTTATCTACTCAAAGGCCTCTGGGGATGGAGGTGTTTGCAGAAACCAGGAATTTGACTCCTTACAATAGGGTGGGAGGTTAGAAGAGGGAGACAAGTCTAATGAAGAAAATAGAAAAAGCAGCAGCAGTAACATTCCAACCTCAAGGTAGCCTAGAAAGGTGATTGAGTTGGTGACATGTTGAAGATTTATTGTCAGCTGGTGTTTTTGAAGCCTTTACTACGTCCCAGACCATTTAACCTACAGCCCAGTGTCATCCTCACGGTAACCCTGTAAGGTAGGCCTTACTGGCTATGTAGCACAGACCAAGAAACAAACCCAGAGCCCGTAGGGGAACTGCCAAAGAACTAATGAAAGATCAGTCCCCTTCCAAGCATCTTTTGACCCTAAAACCAGAGTGTCCTGCGCCATCACAGCAGCCTCTTACGTCAAGGGGTATATAGTTAATGCATGTGGTCGGCATTATTCACCTGTATCCATTTCAAAACAAGTGTCTCGGGCTTCCCTGGTGGCGCAGTGGTTGAGAGTCCGCCTGCCGATGCAGGGGACACGGGTTCGTGCCCCGGTCCGGGAAGATCCCACATGCCGCGGAGCGGCTGGGCCTGTGAGCCATGGCCGCTGAGCCTGCACGTCCGGAGCCTGTGCTCCACAATGGGAGAGGCCACAACAGTGAGAGGCCCGCGTACCGCAAGAAAAGAAAAAAACAAAAAACAAGTGTCTCTTGGAGAGGAGCAAGAAAGACCTTGCACACAGTTAGGAACATGATATGTCTTACACTAGGTTGGTATTTCATAGAGGAAAGACTATGTGAGAACATCGTGGGAAGGTGGCCATCTTCAAGACAAGGAAAAAGACTCAGAAGAAATGAAACCCTCTGACACCTTGATCTTGGACTTGTAGCCTCCAGAACTATGAGAAAATAAATTTCTACTGTTGAAGTCGCCCTTTTTTTGGGCATTTTGTTATAGCAGCACTTTCAAACTAATATAATGTATGCAGAGTATATAGACATTCTTTGTGCCATTCTTGCAGTTTTTTATGAGCTTAAAATTAATTTTTTAATTTCAAAATAAAAAAAGGAAAAATTAAAAATGGCACACATCTATCTATTCTAACATAGAAACAAAAACATTGAAAGAGTATGATTAAATTTTTAAAACCCAAGTCACAGAAACAATATCCACTTTTTTGTTGAGCTATGTGATATGAGTATCTGAATAGAAAATGCCTGAATTGACATATAATACAGTGTAAAACAATGATTACTTCTCTGAAATGAAGTTGGTAAGTGTGAGAGAAAAAGAGGTCACTTACTTTATATCTTGTATGATTTTGTGATTTTCAAACATTTTTTTAACAAAGAAAATATATGTTACTTAATGATAATCATAATAGTATTAGTAATACATTCAATGAAAAAAAAAAAAAGAACTTGATGTATCTTTGATGGGATAATTAATGGCCTGACCAGAGAGATTTGAGCAGGTCTGGGCCAAGGGTGAGGCACATAAGGCACCCAGGGCACAAATCTATGGAGAAAAGGTCACACAAGCACTGGCACTGCACCTGCCATGCCCTGCAAGTGAGCGTCCGCTTACATCGTGTGCCTGGGTGCCTGACTGGTAAGGAGGTCTCACTCTCAGGGTGCTGCAGTGCAGTGTGGTGTGCTCACACAACCTTGCCTCCTTGAATTTTGGGCCCTGGGCATCTTGCTTGCCTCACCCTAGGTCTTAAATTTGAGCAGGGGCCAGAAAGAGGAGAGGACCAGTGAGTTCAGTGACCTCAGTGCTGGCTGCACATTCAAACCCCCTGAGTAGCTTAAAAAAAATATCTCGGGTAAGGTCTGACCACAGACCAGTTAAATCAGAATCACTGGCACGGGGTGGAAGGAAGGCAAAGAGGCCTAGGCACGGATATATTTTTTTAAGGTTTTTCAGGTGATGCTAATATACAGCCAGGTTTGGGAACCCCTGAGTTTGTACATTTGGAGAGAGTCCCTCACTGCCAGGCTGAGTAGGAATGTACACGATTGTACCAAAAGTGAGGGTTTATGTCGTCCTTTTAAAGTCAGAGCTGAGGATTGCTACAGTTCAGTTAACTTTATGATCCTGGGTTTAATTCCAGCCTGGTTAATAAATCAGCTGGTTCTTCCACTCCCTTCCTCTGAATTTGAAACCTAGAAAATAATTAAATCTAGAATTCATCTGCAATGCCTGTTGTTATCATCAATGTGCTGGTTCCAGGGGTGCTGGGAAATGTATCTCAACCCATTTTATTAGCCCGTTTGCAAATCCTTATGTGGGTTGAATCTGTATCTGTCCCGGAAGATAAAGGAGGTCTCCTCTGAGTGTCCCAGCTCTCACATTAGGTAGCTGTGTGACGTTAAGCAGTTGGTCTAACCCCTCTGTGTCTCAGCTTCCTCATCTGCACAAAGAACTGGTTATGACTCCATGATTCAGCCATTACTTCATTTTTGCGTTTGCTCTTGTTACAGCTGGAAAACAACTGATGTACAAATGAACATGCTTAATTTTGCTGTACTCTTTAACCAGTCGTCAGCCATTTCTGACCTACTGGGAATCCTTTATAGCTGTGATTGCCAAACCTGGCCAAACATCTGCATCCTGTGGGAACATTTTAGAAAATGCAGATTCCTGGGCCTTGTCCCTGAAGATCTTGATTCAGTGGGTCTTAAGCAATGTCTGGGAATCTGTGCTCATCGGCCGTATTTTGATACAAGCAATGATAAGTTTGATTAAAGTGGTAGAACTCCCAATTTAGATATCACTGTAGAGTTGACCATTGACAGAGATCATAGTTCTTCAAGGAAGCCTTCCCTGGCCCCCCGAAACTACATTATAAGCCTCCTGGTTAAAAGTTTTAAGGCACCCTTCTCTTCTGTTTTGTAGGACTTCTCAGGCTTGTTCAATATCTGTCTTCCGTTCTGGAATATAAGTTCTCTAAGGGCAAAGACAGTGTACACTATTCCAACGTTTGGGACATACAACCTAATCTCTTCCAGAGTTGAGATCTGTGGTGTATGCTGCAAAGGGAGAGGAAGTTTCCGTCTGGCATTTTGAACTGAGGCAGGGCTCCAGGTGCTTCCCAAGGTGTGTAACCAATAAGAGCCCATAACTGTGTTTACACTGTGTTACAGCAGCTCCGTGCGATGTCCGATGAACCTTGTCATACTGTCTTAAAGCTTCTGGATGTGTTGTAAGTCATCCCTTTCGTAGGTTGTCATCCCTTTTTTTAGATTTGAGATGTCAGCCCAAGTGTGAAGATTAATACGAATTTTCAGCCACCCATTTCCCCAGCTCCTTTCTCTTTACTGTTTTTATCTTTTGAAATCCTGATATTCCAAGACAATACAGATTAAAAGGGTGGTTCAGGCACATTTATCGAGACTGAAAAATGTAAAAAATTCCAGTTCCAGTTCCCTCTCTTGGCATTTCAGGCCCCTCAGGGTCTGACCCCAGACACTGTTTCCCCACTTGTACCCTACACTCCAGTTACCAGCCTTCTTTTTGAACACCCTACCTTCATGGTTTCATGGCCAGTGCACTTGCCCAGAATGCCCGCTCCCTTCTTCTCAGCCTCCAGGGCTCTCATCATTTGATCTCCTTCCTAAATCCCTGTGGCCCCTGACACTTGGTTTGTGCCTCCTTTATTAGTACTTGACATAGTACTTGTACGAAGGTAGGTTGTGTGTGATACTGTCTTCTTCACGTGGCCCATTATCTTACCCTTGACTGGGACTTGATTAAACTCTTTGATTCCTGTGGGTACCATAAGTCTAAACTTGCCTAGGAATGGCAGAAGGTGAGCTTTTCTAGAAATCCAGAGACATTATCATTAGGTTTGAAGAGGAGATTAAGGTGTAGGGAGCATTTTCACATATGAGTAGTCTTTCCTTCTCTGCACTTTCTTCATCCTTAGTTTGAGATCACCAAGTCAGTCTATGGGAAATGTTACCTGTCAGTTGCATCAGCCCCGGGGCTGAAGGCGGTGACTGAAGTAGAAAAATTTCTTCCACTTTTGGAAAAATCCTCACAAAAGTGAAAGCTTTGTATCTTGCGGTGCCTGTCAATTTTGACTTTCAGTTGTTCCCCTGTGAAAAAATAAAACAGAAACTTATTGGATAAATTATTCTTTCTTATTCCATCTATATTTTTTCATTTGTTCACTTCTTCCTAGATTCATTTCATTTATTCATTCAACTCAGGTTGTTTTTGAGAAGCTACTTTGAACCAGTCACAAGACAATTGTTCTTTCCTCTCAAGAAGCCCAATTTAGGCAATTTAGAGTAAATAATTTACATGTTTTTTAGTAGACTGATGAAAGCAGAGACCATGCAGAAACAAAATATTCACATAGCCTTGTTTCCTGACAGTGCTGTGGACAAAGTTTGCTGTTCACATAAGCACATTTCTATTAAAAACAACAACAACAACATTCTGAGTGAGTTTAAACACATCTGAAGAAACTTTTTTTTTTTTTTTTTTTTTTGCGGTACGCGGGCCTCTCACTGCTGTGGCCTCTCCCGTTGCGGAGCACAGGCTCCGGACACACAGACTTAGCGGCCACGGCTCACAGGCCCAGCCACTCCGCGGCATGTGGGATCTTCCTGGACTGGGGTACGAACCCGCGTCCCCTGCATCGGCAGGCAGACTCAACCACTGCGCCACCAGGGAAGCCCTGAAAAAACTTCTTTTAGTGATAGTTTCTGGTTCCTGGGATTGCTACCATTCTCAGAGTCTAATGAGCACATATAAACACCCGCATATTGACACAGGTGCCTTTTTTCCTCTATCCATGCTTGTCTTCTTTTCCATGTCTATCCGTAAAACAAACCCAAAGGGCCCAATCATTTTCCTGTTGCTGATAAGTTCTGCAGAGCATGCCGTGCTTTGAGGGCCAGTGCAATTCACTCATAGGAAATGACAAAGAAGAAAGTAGGGCATCCAGAAGGAGGGACAGCTGGGTGAAAACAGGACTGGGCTGGGCATCAGGACACCTGCGGGTCTAGTTTCATCTTCGTGCCTAACTAGCTATGTGACTTCTCAGAGAATAAGGGGGGGAGGGGTGTAATGAAAGATTAAAAGCGGCAGCTTTAGAATCCTACAGCCCTGGGTCCAAATCACATTCTGATTGAACGACTGTGGACAAGTTACTTAACTCCTCAAGCCCCATGTTATCTGCACGATGTGGAGAAGACCTGCCGCACTGGGTGGGCAGAGTGATTAACTGACCTCCTGTGTATGAAGTGTCTTAACACCACCTACTCACTTTTCAGCCCAGAGAAAAATGACCAAGATAGTGAGAGGCTTAGAAAACATCATGTGAGGAACCCCTGAGGGAAGGAGGAAGTTCATCTTTCTCTCAACAAAGCAGACTCAGGGAGAACATGAACGCTGTCTTGCTTTCAGACTGTTGTGATGTCATGGGGCTGTCAGAACAATTTGCTTCTCTTCTGAAAACCTCATCATGTGAGAGTCACTACTTAAGTTTTCCTTCCCTTCCTTGAGGCCCGCAGGCTTTGGTACAGCAGCAGCCATCTGGGAAAGGAGAAGGTGCAGAGAGAGTTGGGGGAACGAATGCTGCTGTTAATCAGATTTTAACCTGGGTTTGGTTGGCAGAATGTTGGAGATTAGGCCTGCAAGCCTAGCTCTTCTCTTTGCTGCTGTCAAAAGCAAACACCAACTGTTTGAGGCCTTTTGGACAGCTGACAAAGAGAAGAGTATAGGCTTTTACAGATGTGGCATAGCAGGGCTGACACATGCAAAATATTTTGTTTGTTTTCTTCCAGTTTCAGTGAAATACAATTGACATACAGTACTGTATAAGTTGAAGGTGTACAGCGTAACAATTTGACTTAAATACACCATGAAGTGATTATCACAGTAAGTTTAGTGAACATCCATCACCTCATGTAGAGACAAAATTAAAGAAATAGAAAAAGTGTTTTTCCTTGTGATGAGAACTCTTAGGATTCACTCTCTTAGCAACTTGCATATTTAACAGCCAGCAG
This sequence comes from Stenella coeruleoalba, assembly GCF_951394435.1. Classification (NCBI taxonomy): domain Eukaryota; kingdom Metazoa; phylum Chordata; class Mammalia; order Artiodactyla; family Delphinidae; genus Stenella; species Stenella coeruleoalba. The sequence goes on along the minus strand of NC_137154.1, from coordinate 62,526,786 downwards.
TGTTAATTATAATTGTCAGGTTGCACATTACCTCCTTAGTATTTATTTATCTTGTAACTAGAAGTTTGTACCTTTTGGCTGCCTTCCTCCAATTGCCCCTCTCCCAATCCCCACCTCTGGTAACCATAAATCTCTTTTTCTGTGAGTTTGTTTTTGAAGTATAATTGGCCTACAATACTATGATAGTTCCTGTTATACAACATAGTCATTTGGTATTTCTATGCGTTTCAAAAGGAGGCAAGGAACATTTGAATTAAGCACACTTTGCATTTGGAGCCCTCACATTTCCCTTTTAGCCGCTGTTCCTATTGCTGCCCATTCCTTACTTGTCCTCGACACTTTCTTCCTTCTCGCCAGAGCCTCACAGTATTTCCATAAGGAAGGGAAGGTAGGAGTGAAGAGACCCATCATACAGGTGAGGAAACTGAGGCTTGGAGAAGTCAGGTAATTTATTTAAACCAGACAGTCATGGTGAAGGACCTGGAGCTGGAACCCAGTGAATAACATGGACCTGCTTTTTCAATGATGGACCCTAGAGCCAGGTTCACGTTAAGGCGGAAGTGGAAGCTCAGTCCCCTTCCACCCGTGTTCACGTATGAAATACCTGAGTGCCTCGTACGTGGATGGGTGCCACAGTGGCAGGTGATGGGTGGGCATACAAAGCACTTAGAGGCCCTGGCCTTGCGCATAAACTAGTGGAGGACAGATGTGAGTAGATGGGATTCGAGATGGTGTGGTGAGTATCCTGAGTGAGGAAGTTAGGTGCCCATGGAGCACCCCAGAGGGGCACCTAACCTGGCCTTGGGAGGATGGGGAAGGCTTCAGTGCAGTAAGTGACATCTCACCTGAGACCCGAGAGGTATTTTCTCAGGAAAGGGTATTCTAGGAGCCAGGATAAGCATATGAAAAGGCCTGAAGGCAAAAGGAGCTGAAAAAGTTCAGTGGGGCAGGAAAAGAGCTTGGAGAAGAAAGCAGGTGTGAGTTCACGGAGAGCCCTACAGGCCACAGTAAGGACTTTGAGCCTTAGCCAGTGGACAGTGGGAAGTTGGTGAAGGGTTTTAAGCCTGGGAATATGGCTTTGTCGTATTCATATTCAGTAGCATGAGGAGGATGGGAGGGAGGGCTGAACCTAAGGAGAACTGTTTGCTCATCCCGGGAGCTACTCCTTCTGTAAACACGTCAGGCATCCCTGTTGCCAAGATTCATCCCTCCCGAATTTTTGCACTGAGGTTGCCTCCATGCTGACAGCCAGCTCTGGGCCAGTGATTCTTTTATGCTTAAGCAGAGAAGGTCCACAGCCAGACAGAAGAGCGTTTTTTCTGCTTCCCCAGTTTGAGGATCTGTGTGCAGGGGAGAATTAAATGAGATGTCAGTATCGGAGTGACCTATTCTAACAAAGCCACTGGCAAATGCCAGCCCCGCCACACACAAGCTTGGTGGCAAACACCTCCCTGGGCCTCATGGTCCTCATTTAAAAAAAAAGGTAACAAAATACCTCCCTCAGATCTTTGTGAGGATCCAATGAGATGATATATGTACAGTGCCAGGCGTTAGGAGGTGCCCAGTGAATATTTATTACCTTCTTTTTTTTTTTTTTTTTTTGCGGTACGCGGGCCTCTCACTGCTGTGGCCTCTCCCATTGTGGAGCACAGGCTCCGGACGCGCAGGCTCAGCGGCCATGGCTCACGGGCCCAGCCGCTCCGCGGCATGTGGGATCTTCCCAGACCGGGGCACCAACCCGCATTCCCTGCATCGGCAGGCGGACTCTCAACCACTGCGCCACCAGGGAAGCCCTATTACCTTCTTTTTTTTCTGCCCTCCCTTATTGCTGCTGCAGGAATCTTACAGTCCTTGCAAAGCCCGATACAGTCTGACCTATTTCCTTTCTGGCCCGCTCCATCGTTTTCTCCTCCTGGCACACTGGCCTTCCAGCACTGGCTCCCTTAAAGTTTGTTGAACATGTCAAATACACTCCCACCTCAGGACCCTCTGATATCTGCGTGGCTCGTTCCCTCATCTCTGGCAAGTTTTTGCTGAAGTATCATCTTCTCAATGAGACCTACCCTAGCCACTCTCTGTAAAACTCTAATGCCCCTCACCTTATTATTCCCTTCCCAGCTTTGTTTTCCTCCAGAGCTCTTATCACCTTCCCAAAAGTTACATAATTGTTTTTATTTTTTATTTATGTTTTTATTATTTAGTTTGATCATTATCCCCTCCAACTGACATATACACTCTACAAGGACAGGAAGTTTTTAATGTCTTATTCATTAATGTATCTCCAGGGCTTAGAACAGTGTCAGGCACATAATAGGCTCTCTATAAATGTTTGTTGAATGAATGAATGAAATTGACTAGCTCTCATGATAGATATCATCCAGAATATTGGGAGTTGGGGGTCACCTGGTACTGAAGAGGCTTGATTGCCATCTGAGGGCTTTCCCACGATCTGGCTGGGTAGTAACTCCCCACTACCCAATTAGGAGTCAAGGGTTCGAGCCCTTCACTTCTTTGTAAAATAAGGACATTGCCCTTTGCCTCACCAAATAGCCTAGTTTTAGGAAAAACTTAACCCTAGAAGCTTTTACACAGAAGCACTCGTTAGCTTATAGTTCTATTTGGAGGTGTGGAAACCAGCATTTCTCCCTTTAGCCCCCCTGCCAATTACCACTGCTGGAAAATTTAAGTTGTTTTTCTCCTTTGTTCTCTTCCTGTCCTCGACTCACTGAACTTAAAAACAATCTCCCATTGAACCTGGGAGGCAGTGTGATGCCTCACGAAGGACATGGTTCCAAGAATGTGGCCTGAATCTATTTCCTTGCCAGCCTTTGAGATCTAAGGAAGTTACTGCACATGAAAGGAAGCTACTGTGCATGAAAGAATTGAGATAGCCATCCCGTAGTGAAGTTGTCTATTTGGATTAGGTTCACTAATTCATTTACTCATTCACTTATTTCTTTTCTTTTTTTAAATTAATTAATTTATATATTTATTTTTGGCTGCGTTGGCTCTTCATTGCTGAGCATGGGTTCTCTCTAGTTGCAGTGAGCAGGGACTACTCTGTGGCAGTGCACAGGTTTCTCATTATTGTGGCTTCTCTTGTTGCGGAGCATGGGCTCTAGGCGCGCAGCCTTCAGTAGTTACGGCATCCGGGCTCAGTAGTTGTGGCTTGTGAGCTCTAGAGTGCAGGCTCAGTAGTGTGGTGCACAGGCTCAGTTGCTCCATGGCATGTGGGATCTTTCCAGACTAGGGCTCGAACCCATGTACCCTGCATTGGCAGGCGGATTCTTAACCACTGCGCCACCAGGGAAGTCCCAACTCATTCACTTATTTCTTCACATTGAGAGACTCACAGTCAGATGGGAGAGATGGAGAGCAGACAGATAATTATAACAGTGGAGATACGTAGGTGGAGGAGAAAATTTTTGTGTTAGTCAAGTTCCTGCTACAAACGTGTTCGTTGTATAACAACCCCAAATCTCAGTGGCTTCCAACAAAAAATATTTACTTCTTGCTTCAATACCTACAGACCAGCTAAGGTGGCCCTGCTTCAGGTGGATGAGGTTCTGGTCTGTTCTTGTATCTCTTTTTCTGAGACCCTGACTGAAGAGGCAGTGGCTACCTGGGGCAAGCTCTTCTTGTGGTCTATGGCCAGAGTACAAGAAGCCAAGCCAAACCACACAAGCATATCCACAGACTATGCTTGCATCACATTTATAACGTTCCATTGACCAAAGTAAGTCACAGGCCAATCCCACCTCCAGAAAGATAGGGATGAATACTCTGCTTACTGTAGTGGCAACATGATTGTATAATTCTGTTTCAGGGAGGAAGTGAAGAGTTAGTAATAATTGAATCTACTACAGCATTTAACTCTGGCTATGGGAGTGAGGGAAGGCTTCCTGGAGGTGGTGGCTTTCATCTTGAAGGATGAGTTATTTTTCAAGACAAACAAGCAGGCAGTAACATATGCAAGTGCGTGCAAATTAAAAAAAATAAGTGTGAAGTGTTGTCTTAATATTTATTTGAGTCGTCACTGTGGGCAATATGCAAAGAGCTACAGGAAGATAAAATAAAGGTCACCTGAGTACCTGCCTACGAAGTCCAAGCTTCATGGGGGACATCAGAAAGATACAAAAGAGAAAAGGAAATTATGTAACCAGTACACTCTTAATCAGCTGGATGGGACAAAAGTGTGAACTCAGAAAGGAAGCTAGAATATATTTTTAGCTATTTTTGGTACAGGATGCAAGCTATGCGCTCTTTTATATTCATTATTTCATTTAATCCTGACAACCTGTGAAGGATGTCCTAATGAGAAACTGAGCCTCAGAGTGGTTAGGTAACTTGCCTAATGGATTGTAGTTAGCAAGTAGTGGTGCGAGTACTTCTTAGTAATTCTGTTTTACCAAAGAGCAAAGAATTTATTCATAAAAATCACTAGTGTACACACTGTATTTTCTTAAGTAGGGCTGCTTTAAAATTTATTAAACCCATGTTTTTTAGTGTCTACTGTATATACAGTACTGTGCTTGTTAAAGGGCCCCGATCCTGGAGTATCTCTGAAGTTCCACCTGGCTGTGGCATTCTGTAGGTCTCATCTTCTCACTGCTCATGGATTTAAAATGCCTCAAAGAAAATAGGATTCTTGCCCATGGTCCTATGCAAAAATGCTCACTTTGAATGTTGAGGAGTTTTGAAATTCTGCCTCTTCCATTCCCCCAGATTATATACACAACACCAGTAAGCGTTCTTTCTCCTTGGAAATGAAGGGAGACAAGCTAGGTGAGTTGCTCCAGGTTGAGCAAAAGTTAGAGGTGGGACTAAGTGGAGAATAACAATTCCCATTGTTGTGCAGATTACCTCTACCCAATACTAATTCTCTTGTCATTACGGAGCACAGATATACTCTAGTAGAATGTCCCTATGCAAGAAGAAGTGAGCATTTTTGCAACCATCTCTTCCCTCTGTGGATGGTTAAACATTGACAGGCGTTTTTGTGCACTCTCCATCTTGGCGGTCCGGAATTGAGTTGAAGTATGTTTCATGACCCATTTTCTATTTGCTCAAGAAGCTGGCAGAACTGGTTTCCCTGATCTCAGACACCATCTCACATGGTCAGTTTTCTACCCCCAGACAAGCTTTAAATCTTAAAATAATGAGCAATGCTTATAGGAACTGCCTCTCACTGTGTGGTGTTTACTGTCTCACGGTTCTGCAGGTAGGTGATGCTCAGATGCTGTTGCCTCTCATCAAGTTGACGTTGGACGGAAGGAGAATAAACTGTGCTCAGACTGGTCCAGGAGAGGGGGCGTGAGCAAGAATGCCGCTGTAGGTACAAGTGACCTGTCTGGCAAGGAATGCAGCATCCCGAGAGCCTCTTCTTGACATCATCCCACAGACCACTGCTTCCTCGAGGGAAAGGGCGCTGAGGATTTTGCTATCAGCCACCTAAAACTTTTACCCAGCCAATAGAAGACTTTTGCTGAAGAACTGAACAAGATATCGTTTCATTTCATTTTTGCATCTTCTGATCATCTGGGCTACAGTAACTGTTGTTTAGCCTTGAGAATTTTAAGTCATATTTGTTTCTGTCATTTTTGTGTACACGTTTCAAAATGATCGACTTAAGCTTCCTGACAGAGGAAGAGCAAGAGGCCATCATGAAGGTTCTGCAGCGGGATGCTGCCCTGAAGAGGGCTGAAGAGGAGAGAGTCAGGTAAGAGGCCGGACGGGTCCTCGGGCATGGGAGGATGGGCAGTCTGTAAGAAGATGGGACACTTTTCTTTCCTCAACCTTAAGTGGTAGTTCTGACTTGGAGCCTGACTTAACGGATTCCAATTTTAAGTTTATTTCCTGGACAGAACTTTCTCCTCCGTATCTCTTTTTTTTTTTTTTTTTTTTTTTCTGGTGCATGGGCCTCTCACTCTTGTGGCCTCTCCCGTTGTGGAGCACAGGCTCCGGACGCACAGGCTCAGCGGCCATGGCTCACGGGCCCAGCCGCTCCGCGGCATGTGGGATCTTCCCGGACCGGGGCACGAACCCGCGTCCCCTGCATCGGCAGGCGGACTCTCAACCACTGCGCCACCAGGGAAGCCCCATATCTCTTAATTTATCCCATAGGACTCCTGCCAGAAATAGTTTTGATTAAAAACCTAACTAAACTCCTTTAAATTATTAAACACTGGATTAAAAATGAAATAATGTATACAAACACATATATACATCTACCTCTCTCTCTCTCTCTCTCTCTCTCTCTCTCTCTCTCTATATATATATATATATATATATAAACACACACATATATATCGACTTTTTTAACTGAATCTACTTAAAAAATGGATCATGTATGAAATTAGAAAAAAATTTTAATTTCTAAAGTTTTCAGAAGAAAATAAATTGAGAAGTAGCTCACATTTTTGCCCATCTTCAGAAATGTTTGAATTGGTTTCAACAGCAATTGAAATTAGTTCTGACTGAGCCAGTTTTTCATTTGTGTTCCATAAGAAGGAGTGGCAACTTTGACACACTATTCACTTTGGGAGGAACCCAAATGTTCCACATCAGCATTCCCACCACTTTCACTCACGTGCGGGGCTGGAGGAGCGTGAGGTCAGAATGCTGAAGAAGTGGGCTTGAGTCCAAGCCCTGCCATCTATTGCCTTTGTGATCTGGGGCCTTGAAGGCAGCGAAAGGTTTCCTGAATGTGAGTTAGTCATAGTAACTGCATGATCCCCAACCTAGGAGTTATCCAGAAGGAACATAAGCCCTGTTCTTACTTCTTAGGATAGCAGGATCATGAATAATGGAGTTCTTTGTGCCCATATTTCGTTATCCATATTTTGACCCTAATTTGAACATGGGTGCTTTATAAAAGAACATGCTGAAATTCACTTCAAGCACTCCAGAGTGTCTAACTATGGCTACTAACAATTCATATATCGATAGTGTTTAACAGATCGCAAGGAGCTTACATGACTTTTATTTCTTCTGATCTCACAACACTCGTGCAGTTGGGGGTGCAGGGTGGGATGTAATTACACCCACTTGATGTGTGAGGAAATTGACCTTGAGACAGGTCAGGTGACTCACCCAAGCTCATGTAGTCCGTAGGTGTCAGAAGTGAGACCTAATTCCTGGCCCTCAGGTACTCATTCACTAACTCCACCTCCCCTCCCTAAGAAAACTATAGCAGACAGGACATCCTGGGAAGACCGTTAGACCCATTTTAGAAAGAAGGGGAGGGGGCAGCACAGAGAAAATATTAGTTGATTTTTCAAGCATAGTGGGAAATGGGAATTCCTTTAGTCTCTCAGAATATAAGATGGAGAGGATGGAAAAGAAAGCAGTGGAGCTGGGATTGCACCGGGTCCTGTCCCTCTTCCTGCCTCAGGATGTGGGGACTCTGAATCCTGGCGAGCTGCGATCTTTGATTCCTCCCACTTACAAGACCTTACATGTGGTCTGTAATTCTGTTTCCTCTATCTAGCCAGGTTACGAAGAGAGATTCATTCTCCCTCCCTTCTGTATTTACTTGACCCCAGAGATTCCAGGCTGCTGGGTCTTCCCTGTAGTTCTCTGATTCTGTATGAGATGAGTGGAGGTGTTTCTCAGGCATCTACAGTAATTGCTGAAAATATACTTAAAAATTCAAAGTTCTGGGCTTCCCTGGTGGCGCAGTGGTTGAGAGTCTGCCTGCCGATGTAGGGGACGCGGGTTCATGCCCCGGTCGGGGAGGATCCCACATGCTGCGGAGAGGCTGGGCCCGTGAGCCATGGCCGCTGAGCCTGCGCGTCCGGAGCCTGTGCTCCGCAACGGGAGAGGCCACAATGGTGAGAGGCCCGTGTACCGCAAAAAAAAAAAAAAAAAAAAAAATTCAAAGTTCTGCCTGGAACTGGGCCTTGTAAGGGGTGTGTGTGTAGCCACTAGCACCAGCCAGTCTGCAGCCACAGCAGGAATGCTGTGAGTCGGCTTGTAGCAGGGACTTCGCAGATTCTCCTTCCATGCACTGTTTCTGAGGATGCCTCGGAAGCTGCTGCTGGTGCTGCCCTTGTTTCTTGCTTTTGTAAACTGATAGGAAGAAGGCTTGGGGTGGTGAAAATCTCGTGTGAGTCAAGTCCTGTTTACTGCTACCATTCTGGGGGCCTTCCTAATTAGGCACCAAGCAGCTCATGTGGACTTGGCCACAGGCAGGTCCGGGACTAAGTGACTGTGTGCGGGGGGCACAGATGGGCATGAGGCCCATAGCCTGTGGACACTGACAGAGGCCCAACCCGTAACCTGCTCCACACAAAAGGAATGGAGCTCTGGCACCCTTGGTTTTAGGACTGACGGAACCTGGGTTGGTTCTGAGGCTGTCTGCTCCTGGGCTGGTAGAACCATGACTAGGTTTCTGGTCTCTGAAAATGCTATTCTATGGGCTTTTGCTTTTCAGCCCCGTCACCATCCCGCAGCTGTTTGTCTCTAGCTCTTCCATCAGAGTGATAGCCTGACAGCTCTGGAAAGATTTTTGGGGTCCATATCAGTCACTTTACAGATAATGAAGGAAAAGCCCAGAGAGGGGAAGTGACTTTCCCAGGGTCACACAGCTAGTCAGTGCTAAAGCCATGATAAGAAAAGCTCTTGGTCTACTGCTTTTCCTTCTGCCCCATGTTGCACACTGGTATTGCTTTTTCAGAAGAACAGTAAGGGCCCTAGCGTGGACCTTGAGTCAAAACTTAGTGAGTTTGAATCCTGTCCTCACCATTGATCAACTATGGTTCATTCAGCAAGTTACTTGACTTCTCTGAGCCTCAACTCAGAGACTGGGAATGACCCTAGTACCAAACTCAAAGAATTACAGTCAGGATTAAGTAAGATAATTCTTAATCTTCTTAGCACATAGTAGGTGATTGATACATTTTAATTCCCTCATTCACCACTCCACCTATGCCTCTAAAAAAGGACAGAATTCTCTGGTCAGTGGTCTGATTCCTTAGAAGGAAATTACTCCTAAAACTCTCAACTATTTAATACAGTGACATTTAATTGAGTACTCATTAAGTCTAGGGAACTTCTCTGAACAAATGGAAGGAATTTTAGGGTAATTGAAACATGGTCCCCGTGCTCAAGCAATTTACCATTTAACCATTTAATGGATTATCAATCGCAAATTTAAAATCTCAACCTTGTTTCCCTAACGTGATTTTACAATGCCCCAGTCCTCCTCCAAGTTAGTATATGGCTTTAGAAACATAAATTAGATAATTCTAATATTAGCCTAAGGAAAACATCATTAGCAAGGCAATCTGCCACTAAAATTCAGACTGCTATTTCAAATGCTAATTCATTATGGGCTTTGGAGTAGAACCCTCCTGTAGCCGTGAGGACATTACTCATGGATCATAGCACTGCTGCCCACTAAGACCAGACACTGCCTCAGAGTCCTTTACAATATGGCTGTTGATGAGAGCTGGATTTAAATTGAAATCTGTTTGCCATTCCTGATTTATCCAGTGCTTTGACTTGTTCACATCCAAGCTCTTTCAGGGCACTTTGGAGATGATTTATCCTTTATGCTACCTCCCATCCTGATTTCATGGATGACAAAATGAGTGTCAAACAGGGGAAGCGTCCAGTTCCCAAATCACTCAACCTGTTGATAGTAGAATGTGGGTTTGAACCCAAGGGAATATCTACTGTGGTATCTCGGGGGTTCTGTTAGAAGAAAGCAATTCCAGGTCACTGTCTTTCATGCTGCCTCCCTACCTGTACCACAGTGCTAGGCCCAGTTATTACCATGCCTCACTACCCAGCTTGCTTTCCTAACTACCACCTGGAGACATTTCACAAACCAGCAGTGAAGCAGACATCAGGATGGATTCTTTTTCTAGCTCCCCGCTGCCTCCTCCCTCTCTGTCCTCCTTTTTTAAAGAAACACCACCATACATACATAGATGTAACTTTAGTCTCTTAGGGTTTGAAAGTGACACACTCTGGAGGTGGTATTTCCTGTGCTTTGCATCACACTGCCAGCAGGAAATCATTGCCCCTGTGTGTCTGTACACCGCCAGCACCACGTCCTCCATCCCATAAACACACAACCACATCTAGGGTGATGGGCGTTCTTGCAGTAGACACCATCTCAACCACGACCGCATCTTTTTTTTTTTTTTTTTTTTTTTTTTTTGCGGTACGCGGGCCTCTCACTGTCGTGGCCTCTCCCGTTGCGGAGCATAGGCTCCGGACGCGCAGGCTCAGCAGCCATGGCTCACAGGCCCAGCCGCTCGGTGGCCTGTGGGATCTTCCCGGACTGGGCCACGAACGCGCGTCCCCTGCATCGGCAGGCGGACTCCCAACCACTGCGCCACCAGGGAAGCCCATGACCACATCTTATGATCCTCAGCTGCTGCCTTAAGACCTACTTTCTTTTAAACAAAGGCAGTTGTCATTGAAGAACTGCTTTCTAGGACCTCTGATGGCATTTTCTGTGAAAGCAAAGGGGAAAGGAACCAACATTTGTCCAGGATTGACACTGTACACAGAGCTTCACGTTTTCCCCTTTCATCCGCACAGTAGTGTAGCTGAACCCACTCAACAAGGGGGAGGAAATAGAGTGGAGAAGTTAAGTGCCCTGTAAGATTGAAACCTTGCTTATGCAACTGCAAAGCCTGTGCTTCCCACACACTGTGCTGCCTCGCAGCAGATTGTGGGGATCTGTGGTGTGTCCACAGCACAAGTGATGCATGTTTCTTCTTGTTTTCCGCTATAAAGAACTTTTGCAATTTATTTCATTTTCACGTGTTTGTTTTCAGATTCTCTATCAAAGGTTGAATGCCTTTGTAGAAAGAGTGAAGTGTGATAGCCATCTTAGAAATCAAAATCATGTTTGGCTCTCTCAGGCAGGATGATGGGGCAGTGGAAAGAACGTTAGCTAGGAGTCAGGCTGGCTTCCGGTCCCCGCTCTGTGTGACCTTGGGCAAACCTCTTAAACTCTCTGGGCCTCATTTCATCTATAAAGTGAGGCCATTTGTAACTATCTAAGGTCCATTCAAAACAAACATTCTCTCATTCAAAACAGACATCTAAGAGTACTTTCAAATCTCGTAGTCTAACCATCTTGCCCAGAATATACTGAAAGGTTAAAAAAAAAAAAAATCTGGGAATGGATCAATCAACCTCTCTGGCCAGTCTGCTGATTCTTACTATGCATAGCTGAGCAGATAATATCGACCAGGTCCTGTCTATGATGTTAGGCCTTTGCCTCATCATGATGAATAGCTAGAAGCTGGGGTGTGCTACGTGAGTACAAGCAGGAAAAATGTTGAACGCAGGATGAAGGGCGCCACTGCTCTTCTGGCTTTCCTCTGAAAGTGTTCACACTCTCTCTGCACCGCAGGAGTTGATGTTAGCAGTTAGGGCTGTGGACTAACTTTTTTATGTACAATTCCAAGCATATGCCTGGTATATGATAGGGAATTAATGAACTGTTGAACGAAAAAATGAACAGATATGGCCTTTACCATACAGAGAAAGCAAGATGGCCATCTTTTGCAGTTGACTGAATTCTTTGTACATCATGGTGAAATTGTAAGGATTAAATGAGATGAGGCATGTTAAGTGCCACGCGTGAGGCCCAGTACCGAACACATGCTTTGTATGTATTAGCTGAAAGAATGGGGTGTGACCAGCATGTTCTGCCTGGAGGACCAACTGGACAGTGTCTTCTCTGGGTTGAGTGTTCTTCTGCCTTCACTTCTGCCCAGTGGCAGCCCATGGGTGTTTATTGAGCATCTTCTCTATCCTTAGCTCTCTATTAAGTACAACATGCACGTGTGGAGAGGATGGTAAGGTATAAAAAGTGTGAGTGTCAAGAAACTTACCGTTTTCCCACTTCAACTAAATGGTACAACAACGAGAGAATCAAGTGCTAATTTGGTTGGTACAATTAGAGTTCAAGAAAATTGAGAGATCAATATGGGCTGGTAGAGAAGATTTTATTTTAATCTTTTTATCAAAGTATAGTTGATTTACAATATTATATTTCATATTATATTAGTACTGCATTGTGATTCAGTATTTTTATAGATTATACTCCATTAAAAGTTATTACAAGATAATGGCTATAATTCCCTTGCTGTACAATATATCCTTGTTGCTTATCTATTTTATACATAGTACTTTATATTTCTTAGTCCCGTACCCCTAATTTGCCCCTCCCCCATTCCCTCTCTCCTTTAGTAACCACCGGTTGGTTTTCTATGGCTGTGAGTCTATTTGTGTTTTGCATGTACATTCATTTGTATATTTTTTTAGATTCCACATGTAAGTGATATCATACAGAATTTATCTTTCTCTGTCTGACTTATTTCACTAAGCATAATAGTCTCTAGGTACAGAGAAGATTTTTTTTTTTTTTTTTTGCGGTACATGGGCCTCTCACCGTTGTGGCCTCTCCCGTTGGGGAGCACAGGCTCCGGACGCGCAGGCTCAGCGGCCATGGCTCATGGGCCCAGCCACTCCGCGGCACGTGGGATCTGTCCGGACCGGGGCACGAACCCGCGTCCCCTGCATCGGCAGGCAGACCCTCAACCACTGTGCCACCAGGGAAGCCCCAGAGAAGATTTTGACAGCACCACCTAGATGGCCGGATTTCTTTTTTTAATCTACACCTTCATAAAACTTGGGCTTTGATGTCATACATATGGGTTCATCTGTAAAATATTCCAAATGACTAAGCTAGAAAAAGAGATTGATTTACCCTAGTAGTGATTATCATGATAGGAGATATATAAATAGCACTTACTGAATTTGAAAGAATTTCCTATTCTTTTGCCACTTGAAAAGAAATGAGCCAGAAACCCAACCTCAATTCTTTACTGTAACGGCTTTACTATGAAGGGCCATGTGCTTCAATGAGCCCGCCTCACATGGTGCGGGCTTACTGTGCACTGAAAGCTTAATGGGATCAGAGGCTTGCAGACAGTCAGTTAGGCAGAAGCAGATCAAGAGTTGCATAAGGACCCTTACAAAGCGCCTTTCCGGTGAACAACAAAGATAAGCGAATAAATAATCTCATGAAGAGAAATTGGGAGTTGTTATGCTGTGAGGGTTTGTGGTCTTCTTCAAGACGATGGTGGCTGATGCCGTATTTCATCATGCTTTTCCCTAATCCACCAAGAGCTGAGGTGGCCTGCCTCATTAGCAGGAGGCACTGCCATTGTGATGGAGCGTGGTTCACTGAACCCCAGCAGCGACAGGTTCTCTCTTGTCTCTTGTCTTTACTCAGACTAGGTTGGCTGCTGAGCATTTATGTGTTAACTGATTTATTCACTCAACAGTGTCTGGGTATCAGCTCTGTGCCAGGCTCCGTGCTGGATGCTGGTGTTACAAAGGTGTTTATGAGGTAGTCCTTGCCTTCAGGGAGTTTGCAGAGTTCACGGATTAGTGTGTAAGACAGATGTGCAAATAGATCATTGGAACACAGTGTGGTGAGTGCTGTCGTGGAGGAGCTGTGGGAGCACGGAGAAGGGCAAGCCACACAGTGCCCTCAAGGATCAGGGAAGGCTTCCCTGGGGAGGTGCTACCTAGATCTGAGGGATGAGGGGCCACGTGCTGGACAGAGAAGTGAGGGAAAGACATCTGGAGAGAATTCACATTTATTGGTCTCTCACCAGGATCTGGGCACTGTTAGGTACTTTCAGGTAAATACCGCATTTAATCATCCCGGAAGTCCTGCAGAGTAGGTCTTATTTTCCCCTATCTTTATAAACAAGGAGACTGAAGCTTAGAGGGGTTCAGTAACCTGCCAAAGATCACATTTAGGAAGGGTCACAATGGGGAGTTGGACCTAATTTGGGGAGACATCAAAGCCCATAGTCTTTCTGCCACACCTTCCAGCCCTTAATGTCTACAGAGGTCATGTAAGAGCAGTGTGGAGATCAGTAAGAGGTCTAGTGTGCTGGCCCGTGGGGGAGCATGGGAGCAAGTGCTGGGAAATGAATCTGAACAGGTATCCTGAAGCCAGGTGGTCAGGGACCTCATATGATATCCCTTCACTCCAAAAGCGCTGAATAAACACCCACTGTTTTCCAGACACCAAGAAAAGCTATATTGAGTACAGGCCCTGCCCCTAGGGGCTCACTGTCTAGTCAAGGAGAGCTGGAAGGACTTCTCTTTTCTGGAATTGAACTTGAATGTGGTCCTTTTGGGAAGAGAAGGCAAAAAGCTCCACCAGCAGCTCAGGGTGGATTTTTTGCTGTGCTGAAAAGCTAGGCAGTGGTTCCACATATAAGTGATATCATGTGATATTTGTTTATCTCTGTCTGACTTACTTCACTCAGTATGACAATCTCTAGGTCCATCCATGTTGCTGCAAATGACACTATTTCGTTCTTTTTATGGCTGAGTAATATTCCATTGCATGTATGTACCACGTCTTCTTTATCCATTCCTCTGCTGATGGATATTTAGGTTGCTTCCATGTCCTGGCTATTGTAAATATACACACTACTGTATATAAAAGATATAACTAATGAGGACCTACTGTATGGCACAGGGAACTCTACTCAATACTCTGTATAACCTATGTGGGATATATGTGTATCTATAACTGAATCACTTTGCTGTACAGTAGAAACTAACACAACATTTTAAATCAACTATACTCCAGTAAAAGTAAAAAAAAAAATTTAGGCAATGGGAAACCATTAGAAACATTTTATAAGAACCATGACCCCTCTGGTGATTCAGAACCATGAAATGAAGACACTGTCCCTGTCTGGATTTGATGATGGGCTGTCACAGCAAGGTGTGTCCAAGGGTTGTGATTGGACATGTTTGGCGTAGGGTCACTTCTTTCTAGGTAACTGGGGGAAGAGAGGAGTTTCCAGCAGAGAGTGCGACTCTGGCTGGAAAGATCTCTCCAGGCACACTTGGGAGAGAGAAAACGTACTTGCCAGAACCCAGGTAACTGCCCCTCCTGCCTTCCCCGTTCCCAGGTAGGCCTGCGTGCAACCCTCACACACAGCCCTGCCACCACCTTGGGTGTGGCTGCCATACACGTTCTCTGGCTAAAACACTTAGACTGGCTACTTTAGGAAGCGTGCATATTGGCTCGAGTGACAATCATAAAACCCTCTTGGATTTTTGTGACACATTACCCTCCAAGAGTTCAAAGTCCCCTTAAGGCTTTTATTCCACTTTATCGTAAGTACAGCTCTATCAAAAAGAAAAGATAGGTTTTTTGATTCTCATTTTATTGACGTGGATAGAGAGATGCAGAGATTATAAGACTTGTCATGTAGAACAGTGTTTTCCCCTCACTGTAAATGAGGGAGATTTTAGGAGGGTGGCACTTGGCTTGTTCTTTAGGTTTTAACTTTTCAATGAGCATGAATGACATGGAACACTTAGATGCAGTATCTGCACAAATGGAATTTATGTCTGCCTCCACTCCCCACCCCATATAAATATTATCTTTCCTGATCCCAGCCAGTCTTGTTGAATTCATTTCTTGTTGAATTCAATTCATTCATAACATTAAGAACCAGGGACCTCATGCACTGTCCCCTACAAGCTTCCAGGAAAGTCTCTGATAAGCTCATTTCAGTGAAATGGCAAGAACTGATGAGCCAGTTATTCAGTGAGTGTTTATTAGGTGCCAGGCACGTGCAGAGGTGGTCTGCATGCATTAGCTAATTTAATCCTCATAGCGACCCCGTCAGGTGGGTTACTATTATTAACCCCTTTTTAAAGATGAAGAAACCAAAGCTTAGGGAAGCTTAATATGTCATCTTTCTCTGGGGTATTTACATTTGAACAGTGAACAACAAGCCTGCAGCCAAAGAGTGAATTTGCTCTTGAGAAATTTCAGGCATCATCTGGGGATCATGGCTTAAATCTTTGAATTTTTAAAAAGTGTTGGCCTCGGCTTCTCTGACCTTTCAGTCAAAGCATACATTTGTTAGTCATCTGGGAGGTTTGTGGGATCTTGTAAGATATTGAGAACTTCATTCTGGCTGTATGTTTACAGATTTCTTTATGCAGTGTCATAATAAACTCATTTATTTACTGCGGGTTCTTAGCAAAGTAAAGCTTTTTTTTCTTTTGTAGACATTTGCCTGAAAAAATTAAGGATGACCAGCAGCTGAAGAATATGAGTGGCCAATGGTTTTATGAAGCCAAGGCAAAAAGGCACAGAGAGAAAATCCACGGAGCAGATATCATCAGAGCATCCATGAGAAAGAAGAGGCACCAGGGAGCAGGTGAGTCGCTTGGGCAAGTACTTTTAGAGCCAGCATTTGTCCTTGGGAGAAGGTGTCCTTGGGAGAGAGGAAGGGTGTCAATCATTTAGGGGTGTGCTTTGCACCATGCATAGTCCTCTAGGTCGTAATCTCCTTGCCCTGGGTTTGGATGGATGAGGGCAGGGCTAAGTGACTTATTGTGGTGAAGAAGGAGGAGGGAAGCCCCTTAGATGCCATGTTGAATTGGAGTAGCCTAGACAATTGGGGGTTATAAGGGATCTACCACCTCCTCTTTCTTTGGCTTTTAATTCTGAAAATTCGGCACCTTTTCTCCTGAGTAGGGTGACAGGAAGAGATTAGCCTCCCTGTTCAATGACCTTGACACCTGGTACTTCTTTAAAAACCAAGTACATCATTTAAGGGACTGTGAAGACAGCATTTTGAGGGCTTCTTTAGAATTCTGTTGAGTTCATCAAATATTAACCGAGTGTCTTCTCTCTAATTAACTCTGCACTAGCCAGTATAAACCTTTATCCCTAAGAACAGCCATTGTCTAGTTCTAGCCTGTACTCAGTAAGGAAAATAGCTGTCACCTCTTCAGTATCTAATGTATGATAGGCGTTTAGTCCGTATTATTTCTAATTGTAGTAGCAATCTTGTAAGGTAGGTCTTACTATCCGCATTCTATATGTGGGGTATGTGAAGTTCAGAGAAGGGAAGTAACTTGCCCAAGGTCATATAGTTGGCAAATGACAGCTCCTGGATTTCAGTCTTTCGGACTCAGAGCCACGCTCCTTACAGATGAGGGCTGACCTCTTATGATGTGCTATGTATTGCTCACAGCCCTCTTGATTTCCAAAACCACCCAGACCTTCAGAAATCTTGAAGGGTGCAAGGGTGCAAGTTAGTACTGTGGACTCCGTTTTGCAGCTGAAGAAAATAGACTTATGTGTAAAGAGACCTGTGGATGTGAGTATTTGGAAATTGGGAGCCCTTATGTTGCTTCATCTTCTTAACACCGATGAAAGTATTCCTGGCACTTACTGGCTATGTGGCCTTAGGCAAGTTTCTTGAACCCCTTGATCCTCAATTTCCAAATCTGTAAACTTGGAAAATAGTTACCTCCTCATAGGATAATGCATGCAAAGGACTCAGCACTATGCCTGGCACTCAGTCATCACTCAGTTGATGCTAAGTATCTAAGAGGTTCAGGTAAAGAGTTCTGGGTGTTCAGAGGCAAAAGAGGTTATTTCCTGAAGAGGGATCACAGAGGTTTTAAGGGGGCCCTGGCATCTGAGCTGGCTATTAAGAAAGATATAGAATTTGGATGTGTAGAGATTGGGGGAGGAGGAGGCCATGGAGAGGGACATTCCAGAATAGAAGCATTTGTTCCGCTTTGTGTCCCAGAACCCAGCCTCAAGTTGGGCCCATTGTAGCTGTTCAGTAAATACTTGGTAATGATGGTGTGTCTGTCCCAGTGAGGACTCCCTGCCCTGAGCGTCCCCTGGCCGTACACATTTGGTCCTGACCCCAGTTCAGGTCAGAATCACCTAGGGCAGTCGGAATTTTGCTTTAGTCATCTCTGCACATTTAAAGGTGCACCCATGCTCTCTGGAGACGGTACTTGTAGGGAGGTAACAACATGGGAATCTACTGACTTCTCTCGCAGATGTAATTTTTTTTTAATTACGTGATTTCTTTTATTTTAATTTTATTTATTTATTTATTTATTTTTGGCTGCATTGGGTCTTCATTGCTGAGTGCAGGCTTTCTCTAGTTGCGGTGAGCGGGGGCTCCTCTTCATTGTGGAGCATGGGCTCTAGGCGCGTGGGCTTCAGTAGTTGTGGCACATGGGCTCAGTAGTGTGGCACGTGGGCTCAGTAGTTGTGGTGCACAGGCTTAGTTGCTCCGCGGCACGTGGGATCTTCCTGGACCAGGGCTCGAACCCGTGTCCCCTGCATTGGCAGGTGGATTCTTAACCACTGCGTCACCAGGGAAGTCCTGCGTGATTTCTTTTAATTTTCACAAGTGTCTTCTTTTTAAGAAGAGGAATATTAGGCTCATAGAGCTCAAAAAACATTCCCTCTGCCTCAGAGCCACTTAGTAATATAACTAGGTCTTGTATACAGGTCTTTGTGGGGTTTTTTTGTTTGTTTGTTTCTTTGCGGTACGCGGGCCTCTCACTGTTGTGGCCTCTCCCGTTGTGGAGCACAGGCTCCAGACGCACAGGCTCAGCGGCCATGGCTCACGGGGCCCAGCCGCACCGCGGCATGGGGGATCTTCCCAGACCGGGGCACGAACCCGTGTCCCCTGCATCGGCAGGCGGACTCTCAACCACTGTGCCACCAGGGAAGCCCAGGTCTTTGTGTTTTGACTCCTCTTGCAGTTGCAATTCTGATCCCAAGTGCTCAGATTCATTAGTGACTGCCTGGGCACTCAGAGGAGACCTGACGTCCAGGTTCCAGCCTTCAGTGATAAGAGCTGATATGAGAGTTGTAGGTCGTGGAGGTAAGAGATAGATAACCTTCTTGTCTTTATCGTTTCCTGTTTCAGCTGAGCAGAGTAAGGACAGAGCAAACAGGGCAAAGGAAAGCTGGGTGAATAATGTCAACAAAGATGCTCTCCTCCCCCCGGAGCTAACCGGTGTTGTAGAAGAGCCAGAAGAAGACGTAGCACCTGCAAACCCAAGGTAAGACTGAGCTCTTGGGGAGCACTGCTGCACGTGGGATTCGTGGCTTGGTCCTGCTATGTGAGTGCAAATGCCAGACAGGTCTCACGGGCATGGGAAGGGGGCATGTACGAGAGAATTCTGGGCCCTGATGTGGACAAAGCCTGCGCAGTACTCTTTCTCAGCTTCCAGAATTTCTAACAGATCTGCATAGTAAATAAAACTAAAATGTTAAGTGGTGATTTCTTCCAGCACCAACAAGAGCTGTTTTTTTATTTGTGCTAAGGATATCTCCATAGAGTCAGTGAAGAGATACTCCAAAATGAATGTAGGGGAATAAGTCATTCAGGAAAGAGATGAATGATGATCAAATTGTAACAGCTTGGTGCACTAGAAGAAGCTCAAGCACAGGAACCAGGCAGACATGAATTCACATCCTGACTATGCCACTTATTAGCCATTTGACCATGGGCAAGTCACTTAATCTCTCTGAATCTCTTTTCCTAACTATAGATAGGAATCATACTATATAGGAAAGGTTATGGTGAGAATTAGTGGTAACGTATGTAGAATACCTGGCACATGGTAGGCACTCAATAGATGTCTCTTAAGGATGCAGATTACCCTCAATATTTCAGTCTTGATTTTTTGTGTTTTCCATACATTTTTATCATCTGGCCAATCAAAACGTGCATTTGTACAGTACATGGTTCCTGTGATATAGCTGATTATGGGGTTTCGTTGTCACAGACCTTTTGGAACCATGATGATTTGCTTTTAGGTATTTAAGGATCTTCCCATTGGTATCTGTCCCTTGGTGGTATAGTTGTTACCCTTTGGTGGGAGAGCAGTTGCATTTTATCTCTACTTCCTCAGTGAAGACAACTCAATTCAGAATCTCTAACTGGAATGAAGTCAGTGAATTTGCTGGTGGGACAGCCAGTGATCCAGGATCCAAGGCTGAGGCACCTGGGGAATAGGGATGTTTCCAACATAATTTACAGGTGAGGGAGAGGGTCTATACTGTAGGCACCAACAGGCATTTCAGAGTCAAATATAAGTAAAGTTATGTCACATGGATGATGGAATACTGATTCTATTGTTCCCCATTATTTATCCATTTCCCTTTTGGAGAGGACTTGCTTTGTTTTCCTGGGTGGTAGGTGGCACTATTTCCCCTCTAGGATGATTTGTAATGTTCTGTTATATCTGTAGAGGCCATGTCGGCTAGAGGTTGAAACACCTTAACAGTAGCTGTGAATTGACTCTGTGACCTTGCACTAGAAGTGACTTAACTTCCTGGGCCGTTGTTTCCTTGGCTGTAAAATGGGAATGAAATAGTTTGCTAGCGGGATTGTTGAGACTCTAATTAGCTTGTACATGTAGAATTCCTAACACATAGTTCATAGTGCATAGTAGTTGCTCAATGAATGGAAGTGTGGGCTCTCACATACATACAGGTATTTCAGGGAGCTCAGGAAAGGATGTGAGAACACGTTACCTCTTTCTCCTTGTGCCTCCCCATGTTCCAGCTGCCTGCAACTTCCCTAATGGGATGAAGGCCTGCCTTCCTTCCATACAGCAAGAGGACACCTTAAATATTAGAAACTCTGGGAGTGAGAACACAGGCATTTAGATTCCCCTTCAAGGAACTGAGAGCAGCTCCTAAGAGCTGGGTTTGGTGGGGACACCAGAGCGCTGACTGACTGAGGGAAGAGGTGGACAAGAGAAGATTTGAGGGTGTCAGACACAAACTTAGCTCATTGTACTCTTTTATC